>NC_073731.1:24420833-24782500 GCF_023634155.1 Falco peregrinus | reverse complement strand
ATTGGTCCTAGATCAGTTGCAGCTGACACAGGGACTAGGTCTCCTGCCAGATCCAGACCACTTCTGAATTATTTCTGAACCTGCTTTCATGCTGTATGTGTGACAGTTCTCTTGTATAAGTCTGTGCCTTTGGTGAAAAGGAGTAAGTTGCATGGCCAAAATTCTCCCCTTATTGCTTTTGTACAGAATAGAGGAGGAACTCAATGACAGTTTACTGCTGTGAGTTTAGGCAATGCTTTTATCAAGGAAGGTCCACAGACAGATATAATATGTGAAAATGCCTTTTCATAATGTGTTGTGGCGTCAGCTAGGTACAGCATAGATCAATGGAAATGTGAAATTCCTATTACGCTGGTGTAAATCCACATCATCTGTTGTATTCAACAGTGTAAATAAGGCACTATCTTAATTTTCCAAGGAAAATTTGTTCCTGATAATGTTTAACAAGATGGCTCTAAGATTTAAAAACCTCTACCTAGTTTTCCATGCTGTAGGAAACTCCCAAGTTTCAAAATGTCTTTGAAAAGAAGATACAAAACTTAAGAATTACTAGGGGAATTTTCAAATGATACCCTTCATGTCTGCTTTTCTGTGTTTCAGAATGTTTTTCTATTGTCTGTCCTTAAAAGCTCCAAGATATTGTCTACCTACCTCAGCTTCTGAGGATATTCTTACATTTGATGTGGCGATGAGGAGTTGGAGGTTTTAACCACTGGCTCAGCTGCCCTCATTATTAAAGACATCAGCATCACTTCATGATTTTATTGTGAATTCAATATACATTCTTACCTACACAGTACCTCACTGCTGTCTCCTGAAATTAGTGAAAGAATTTGTTTTCTTCTGTGCATCGAAGACAGATAGACAGGGAGAGATAAACCTGAACCTTAGCTTTGAACAGGTTCAAACATCATGCACATTCAAATTTAAATTTAAGTCCTGTGGTTCTCTCTTGTCTTTAAAATGAGTACAGCCATTTCCTGATATTTCATTCCCCTCAGCCATAAAAGTTTGGAGTCCGTCTGATCCATTTCTGTTACGAAGAACCTTATACTACACCAGAGCCAGTGTAAATTTTAAAAAGGACAAAAATCGGGTGAAAATTTTAATTTTTACTTACTGAAATCCCAGTTTTTCAGGGATATTGTTGCTTTTTATCAGTGTTTTCCCAGCTGATACACAAAAATAGATAACTGCCTTGCCTTGCCTTCCTTTTACTCGTAGAGAAATGATGTGCAATAAGAGTTCTATGCTACCTTTGCCTTATAGCACTCACCTGAAGCCTGGATCACGCGTGCAGAAAGACATGTTGGTCTCTATAATAGACACATGCCAATCCTTGGTATTTCCTCTATGCCACTTCATAGTCTCTGCAGACACACACACACAGAAAAGTAAACAAACAGCAAAGCAAAAATTAACAAAAACTTGTAACATTTTAGTTTCATCCTTGAGAGAGCAGTTATTGTCCTTTTCTTCTGAAACAGGCATTTAATTTAGAGGTATTTTTTATGAAAAGGGATTAAAGATCCCAAAACCAGAATCAAAGTAATTATGTATCATCAAAAGAAACACTAAGTCCAATTGTCATGCTAGGACTCTGGTAACCATTCTGTTATTCCGCATGAATATTCAGTTTTCATCAAAAAGCTGTTATTCAGACACGGGCATCACAGTGGGCAACAGCCTACTTCAGTTCCCAAATTAAAAAAGCTAAACTTACTTACGATATGCTCCTTTAAACCTATTTTTTTCTACCATTCCAATACAGTCTGCTTCCTTACAACCGCAATGACAGGAGCATCTGCAGAAGGAAGGACCACATCTGACCACCACCGTGCACTCACAGTCTGGCAGGACACAGCGACGCATATTCCAGGCCTACGGTTTCCACTTGCACCTCAGCTGTTCCAAGCATCCTGCAGTGCAGAAAGAACAGCAGGACTTAAGGGGATTTTATTTATTTTGGTAATCTGCTACATTGGATTAACAGTTTTGTTTACAACCTTTACGTTTTCCAGCCTGCAACTGATCACCGAGGTTTTCATATCTAGCTATCATATTCTGCACACCCCCTAAGTTGTGATAGTTATTATTTATGCTTTGTTGATGAAATGTTGGGTTTGTCGTTCACTAGGGCAGATTTTAGAGAACAACTTGAAAATTAACTACGTCAACATTATATTCAGTTTTCCAAATTCCACCCCCCCACCCCCCCCACCCCCCCATCCCCCCACCCCCCAGTAATATCTCAGACTGGGAGAAATGAGTAAATAATTCTAACTGTAGTTTTCCCCTACTTTCCACAAAAATATGTGATTTCTTTGCACTACAAATTTAATTCAAATAACAGAAAGGCCAGATTCTTGGGATCCTCAAGATACTACTTTTCCAATATTTTATCATGTAGTATGTACTTCACATTTAATTTGCACATGAAAGATTATTAAAGATACAGGGAAACAATGCACTAATATCTCTCTGTCAATCTATATTTTGTAGAAAAGATTTATTTCACTTTTGAATATTTGATTTTTTTTTCCAAGAAAACTGAGACTGTTCAGCACAGACTAAAGCTTAAGCTGTTTCACCAAATTACTGGTCTCTGCATTACAGAATTATAAATCAATTAACATAATAAAAACAATTTATAGATCTGAAATAAAATGTCAATTTCACGACTAATGGTTGAATCATAATTCAGACACCATGAAGCTGGTAGTGAATCTGTGACTTTGATAGATGCCTTCCCAGTCTGTATTTCATGAAAGCTTCAAAAGAACTTAAACTGTTTCATAAAAGTGAATGACATTTCTTCTGTTTGAATTGATTTATGGTCGTGGTCATTTATTTACCCTCAAAAAATATCTATTGCAATTTTTTTCTAAATGTTGTTAGAATATGTGACTTGTAGTCTTAGTTGCACTCTCCTAAATCCTGTGAAACACAAGGCAAAATTCTGAATAGTACTTCTCAGACATCTCACATTGTTCCTCAAGTCCCCGTACTGCTCCTTTTTCTGACATCTGTGCTTCTGAGTCTGCTGCCATGTAAAATCAGGATAATACAATTATTACAGTACTACAGGCCTGATTCAATTTAAAATACTGGGCATACTGGTAGATTATTTCTTCCTTATTTTAGTCCTTTTGTTTCTTTTCTCTTTGGGGTACACAGCTTCTGAGTACAAATGTCCCTCATTTATCTTCTCTGCTTTTTCATTAGCTTCTCTTCAACCAAGCATATCTGAGACTTCTACTTTTGTGCTATATACACAGTTTTCTTTAACTTCACCGGGAAAATAAAATTCTCAGAAATTCTTCAATATCCTGCCAAGCAAAGAGCTGTTAATTATTCAGCACAATTATAAAATATATAGGACCATATAATGAAGGTTGTCTAAATTTTAACTATTGTCATCATCAAGACATTTCCTTGATATAACATTTTGAAGTGGCCGAAGTGCAATTCTGAAAATTGCATCCTTCGGAGGTGTTCTGGAGTATAGCTCAAAGATCATCCAAACTGGCTAACTACTTACTTACATGAATATTAACCCATCCATTTACAGAACTGCACCTCTCATTTTTATGCCTAAAACTCAGATTCTTTTATAAAATTTGTCTAAAATAAACCTAATATTTATTATTAACATGTTAGGAATACTTTACTATTTCTTTTCATCTATGTTTGTTATCCTGTTACATTAAAGGGAAATAAATTACTAAGAGATGATCACAATAATTGCTTTACGGAAATGGAAAGAGAAAAGTTCCAGGGTAATACCATGTATCTATTCATAAACCGCTCCATAAACCAGAAAAATATTATACTAACAAACCTTGTGCATGCAGGTCTTGGATACGAATCTTCTACTCTATGGCCTTACATCGAATCGCTGAACCTATCGTGATTTACCAATTCTGTTTACACCCAGAAACGGTGTCATCTCTATTTTAAAAGTATTTTCATCAGCCTGGTATAATGTCACATGCGAATGTTAGTAGATTATTTTTCAAGTGACTTTTACAGTAATACAACATTTTCCAAACCATAATAACATTTTGAAGAGATTTTTGTATTAGTTTTACTAAACTGGTTTAATTAAAACTGTCAGTTTAAATAATCCACTTCTGTCTGTATATCAGCCCTCAGTTTTTATGTTCATAAAGAGAGGATAATAGTAGTTATTAACTTCTTAGATCCTTGGGTGGAATATGCTACTGAAATACAAAACATTTTACTTATTAATACTAACACACAGGCTACAAGAAAAATGTACCCAGAAAAAATTCAACCTATTTTACTATAAACCTCAAGCAACGCAATCAATCCAGGACAAGGTTGTCCTCAGAGAGACTTTCAATCACAGTTTCACTGGAGGTAAAAGATGGAATCCTGCCTGCTACCTGAATGTGAGGTTGGATGAGCCAAGAACAAGGATTAGAGTTTGATGGGGTAAGGCACAAGTAAAGTTCTGGAAGCTTTTCCCTGTCTTTGTGGAATGACCCAGAAATTACCCATAGTATAATAACTTTTTTGACTTACTATTTTTGTTGCTGTTTTAGAAAAGTTAACAACAAAAAAAAAATTACCTCGAGCTACATTGGAAGGAGAGCTCTCCCACAGACATTTAGACGAAGTTTCTCCCATGAGTCAAGAGCTTTGGGTGAAAGGTAAAGGACAGGCAGCGACTGCAGCAGCGTGCTGGTGGGGATTTAGCATTTGTTCCCACACTTCAGAGTTCATGAACACCTGAGAAAAAGCTGGTTTGCTATTCCTTTTGTATTGATTTCCACCTCTCTTCTTCATTTCACTGCACAGGCTTCCTTCCAACACTCCAATCTAAAAAACCACAACCCACAACTAAAGCCACTTTCAACAGTAGCTTGCGTTCACTAAAATTAGTGTATTTTAGAGAATCACACTGAATTACTCTGAGGTGCTACCTGACTAGTACAGTTCACTCTGTACAAGTGTAATGCTTTGCCATCTGTGCACAGAACACCTCCCCTTTAGAAAGTAACGCATATGGGTCACATTAAGAAGGAGCCTCGATAACCTTAAGGGAGAACTCATGTAAATCTGTAGTTTTCTCAGCACATACATTAGAGAGTTAAATCTAGCTTGGTGAGCATCTGAGGCCCAAGTACTGGCTGTGCCTGCATTTCAGAGTTCCTGTGCAACCTTTGGCTAGACATTTCATATCTGTGCTCTAGGTTCCCCCACCCCAAAATGGAAATAACTCCACTTACTTTCTGTTGTAGCCTATGAGGATGAAAAAAATGACATTGCATAAGAGTTAAAATATTCTGGCAAGTCAAAAAGAATGTATGTAAAAGAAAAGGAGTCTGCTTGGGCCCCCTTCTTACCTTATTTCAAGTGGTTTGCACCCAGTGGAGTTATTTTGGCATTTACAGGGTTATTGCTGATTTACCACGTTGTAAATAAGTCAGAGTCATGCTCGCTGAATGTGTGTTGACATACTTAACATACTGCAAGGAAGCAAGACTTGCACAGCTCAGGCTCACCAGTACATAGAGATATGCACATTTTAGCAAACTGAGAAAAATGTACAAGAAAAAATTGTTTGGTGATTTAACGTCAGCGCAAATTAAATTACTTCCTGGGTAATATATTTTGGATAAAGATCAAATAAATCCCTTTAGACGGAAAGCTTGAAATGGGGCTTTGTTGAACATCATTAATGGTAGAGCCTCTCTCTGCATTGATTAAGCTCGTTGGCTATGACCAAGAAGTTTGCCCAGCAAGTGCTCTCTTTTTTTCTATTTCAAGCATGTCTTGTTTGAAAGGGATAATTGTGCCCAGCAGATCTTGTTTCTAACGCTTCTTATATATAGTGAAATACAGTAATTTAACAGCTTGCTAGGGGAACAAGAATTTGTTCCAGTTCCTGATTTAAATGTTTATGCTAATTGCTATTTATTGGCTCAGATGCAAATGATAGGTTGGCCAAAGTGAAATTTTATGACGAGCAAACTCCCCCCTTTTGTGCAAATTGAAAAAGTGAAACAAGAAGAGGATGAAATGAGCCGAAGATGGTCTTAATGGCTGCTTTTTAATGGGGAAGATAAAATTAAGACTGATTTACGTGGCCAACTCCCCTGTTTTCTCTTATCAGCTCATTTGGCAGGAAAAATGGAAAAGTAATTGTTCCTCTTTCAATGTGGGCCTCAAACCATTATTTATTGGCTGAAATTAATCGCTGTTTATCCTTCATTCACGTGGAAACCGCTCTATCAGCATTATGAACCCCAGCAACTCAACTAGTCCCTTGCAATTTAGCCAACAGCAAGCACAGATCCTGATGAGCCGTGCCTTAATTTTCTGGGCTGTGGGAGTTAATGAAGACTCCTTTCTTAGGTGGACATATTTGTATTTCTACAACATTAATAACAAAGGCCCACACTTTCTGTTCTGCAGCATGCAAACTTTTTTTTTTTTAAGTAGTGAAAAAAAATAAAAGACTATTCATAAAGCTGAACAGGGTTAAGAGAGAAGACAGAGAGAAGACCAGCATTTCGTTGTACAGAGCAGCTCCTCGAGAGCTGAATGAAACTCTTTGATCCCCTTAAGGAGTCCCGTGTTATGGAGTGTGTAGTACGATTGCAGGGCTCTGCCATTGAACAGTGTTTTTATTTCTGCTTTCCTCCTTATGTTTTATCTTTGTGTATCCACTTTCCAGCCTGGTAAGTTCACTGTACCGGCTGCCCATGCATTTAATGCCAAAAGGGAACTATGCAGCTGGGACAGCTACAGCTGCATCTTATCTAATTCTGCCGAAGGGGGCCAACTGGTGCTGGCAACACACACTTCAGGCAGAAGTCCTCTCCTGCTTCTTTTTTGAGATGGTGCAAAGCATCACCCAGTTCTCCTTTCCACACAGCCAGGAGGGGAGTCAAATGCTTGCCTTGCTTTTTTTTTTTTTTTTTTTTTTTTTTCCCTCAGCCCCAGAATGCCCTTGGAAATGAGATGTTTGGTTTCAGTAGCAGCTGCTGCCTTGAAAAAATCAGCACTAAGCAAATACAGTTTAGACTGTAATAGAACAAAAAATGGATTATTGAGCAGACACCGTAGGGACTGTCCTGTTCGTTCAAGCCTAAGGTGTGTCTAGTCCACTGCTGTGGCCAGCGGAGAGAATAAATCGGAAGGTGTGAAGCAAGCAGTCTTGTTTGCTGCCTTCGACTAAGGGCCAGCTTGATTTCTAATTGTTCAAGACAGGCTGAAACCCCGAAGCACAAGTTTTAAAAGATTTAAAACCAGCCAAAGCAGCAATGGATGAGAAATATGCTTCTACTGAACATCGCTTCTGAACGCCACTGTTCAGAGCATATGTGTGCTTCAGTGTACTGGTGCTCAAAGACTGTCCTAATCCTCCCTTCATGGGACGTAAGAATGAAGTAATATTGAGCAAGATTTAGGTAAATCAATGTGTGCTGCAGTCTAGGCTTTAGCAATCTGTTATATAATAAGATACATTCATGTTGTCTTTCTTCATTAATGTTACGAGGGAGGTCACTGGACACACTCATATTTGCCATGGGCCTGATCTAAAATTACATTGAAAGTCAAGAGGTGTTTTTCCACTGATTCACCTGTGTTTTGGATCTGCTCCAAAATCTGTACATTACTAGTTTAGAAAGGGCAGAGGTAGTGAATTTGTCTCAGATTTGTAAAGCCTGTAATGAATTTCCAGATGTGACTTATGTTCGGCTCACTGCTTAGAGAGAGGACAGGAATATACTATATACACGTGAGAGTCTGATATTGGTATCAAAAGCAATAAAAATATTTTAGCTAAGAAGTGAATTAATTTGCAGATGAACATTTATAGCTTCATCAATATAAGGTTAGAAACCTTAAGGGAATATCAGCCTAACTTTCCAGTAAAAAAAAGGAAATGAAAATATTTTAAAATTATGATTCTATGTAACAGGCAAGGAAGGGGTTTCCTATACTTTTGGATGGGATGCAGCTGAAATTACCTGTGCCCATATAACTGTGCAACCCCAGACAGGCTGAGAATATTAATTCTGCAACAGGTTAAACAATACAGCAAAGGCAAAGTATTTGTGCAAAATCTGATGTGGAAGGGAAATAGTACTTACATTAAAAAGCTAGTAAATCTACATCACACCTTCTAAGCCTGGTGCTCCCTCCTAGGGACCAGCTATCCCCTTGGCTGGAGTTGTTCACTCAGGACCCAATTGCCCTGGTTTAGTTTCCATCCTTATGGGTGGTAAAGCATCCTTAGCGTGACGCATGGCAGGGTAAGGCAATCCTCCACCGGTGATCTCATGGCACGTGTTGCACAGGCAGCACCAATCAACCCAGCTGGTGATGAGAAATGTAAAACAGAAGTAAGCTGAAGCCCCTCACTTCCTTTTCAGGGGTAAACCGCAAAATGTTACTGCCAGTCACACAGATGTTTGGTGTAAGGCATTTTATTACAGAATAGACAAAGCAATTGGCAGCCAGAGAGGGTACCTCCTGGAGTGGGGGCAACAAAGAAATCCACGATGCTTCTTGCTCACCATTTTCCAAGAGACCAGATTCTAGCTGGATATAACTTGCATAGATATATCCATGGAGAGAAGGCAGGACCAGCTCCTCTACGTTTTTATAGAGCCAGCCATTGTTGCCCTTCACCTCTTACACTGCTGGGAAAGATGCTTCTCAGCACCATTTCCCCAGGCTGGTTGCCCAAAGAGAAGGAACCACATGGAGACAAAGCAGAGTTTTGCACAGACTTTTTCTTCATTACGGCCAGCTTGATATTCACGTTCACAATGTACCAAGAGAAGAAAGTAAGTTCAGAAATGCAGCTTTGGAGATGCTCCATTTGGGTGCTGTACTGTCACTGGCACAAATGAGAAGGTTTTTACATGTTGTTGCTTATCCAGACTATGGCCTTGATCCTGCTTCCAGTTAATTCAGTGGGAGTTTTGCCATTAACTTGAATGTGTCTGTGTGTATTGGAACACCCCCCTTTTTTTTCTAATTAAAGACAAGCCTGAGTCCTGGAGCTAAATTCTGATTAGACTTTGTCCAAATGTCTGAACTTGATTGCCAAAATAGGACACATAATCCTGCACATAAAAGCTCCACTGAAAGCCTGAATTTCAGAGATATTGACCATCCAGTAAAAGTCATTACATGCAATGTGTGTTCTCAGCGTATGCTTTTTGCCTCAAGTGCAAGTTTACGTGTCTTATTTCACCTGTAAATTGATTCCAAGCTCCTGAGAAAACTTGGGAAGATGTTTCCATACCTAGAACCTAGCTCAGCTTTTTGAAACTAAGGACCATTTCCAAGCCAGAAGATTATCATACGATAAAGTAGTGCATTTCCAGAGGCAGATTCCTTCCTGCTTAATGTATCCCAGTTGTCTTTTTTAAAGAGGAGTAAGTTTATCATTTTGGTTTTTTTCAAAAACGCTGCTTGCTTTCCTTGTGCTGTCAGGGAGTTCAGCATGCCTGGAGAATTTCAATGAAAAGGAAAGGCTGATCTTTCACTGTCCGGTAGACCTAAGACTAGTCATCAGTGCCAAGGTGAGTTCTGTTCTGCTAATAATCATTCTTGCCATTGCAGTAATGTGCTTTTCTACTCTGTCATCCAAACTACTGTGGCTTTAAGAAGAAAGACATGGCAAACAACAGATCTGTTTAACTTTACTTCGACTTTGCCAGCTTTTCAGCTATGTCATTACATTCAACAAAGTTGAAGTTAGCTGAGGACCCAGTGGTAAAAAGCTTTTTTTATATTATTTTTATGATTAAAATGTTAAAATGATATAAGATTGTTCCTATCCATTTAAGATTATTCTCATTAGTTTTCATAATTGTTAGAGTCCACTTAAGTAATTTATGGGGGGCCTTTAATGCAGCTGTACCAATAATTGAATCCTCTTTGGCCTTGCTGACCATAGTGCTTTCCACCTAAATTTCATAATTGATACTGAATACACTGAGATGTCACAGCTCTTGAGAGGTACGAGAGCCTTGAAAGGATCTGGAATTGTGCTCTATTTTATTTTGTTTATACTCTACAGAGGTGATAAGTATTTCAGGAATATATCCTGATTATACACAATCCTGTCTGGATTTTGGAGCTCACACCAGAAGATATTCTCAGCAGAAAAAGGTCTTAATAGGACAATGCAAGGTATTCACATTGCAAGCTACCTGGGGAAAGTAAAACATTGCTATGCATCCCCTGGCTGCCTCTTATTGATGCTTCGGACAGGAGCTTTCCTTTAGATTGCTGACATTTCTATAGGTATATAACCAACCTGAACATGTAACTCATCCCTGTTTAGCTGGAAGTGTTTATACAGTTTGGGATACATTTTCATTCTCTTAAACGGTGTAAGATAAACACACTCAAAGAAGCGTATCACAGCCTGGCTCCAGAGCTTACACATGAATAGCTGTAACCTCCCAGCAGACACACTGACATTTGTGTGTCTATGATCTGGGAAATTCCCCAGGCTCTGTTTTACCTTTGCAGCGGATCCAAGTCCCAAGTAACATATCTAGCTCCTTTAGGAACCTGGGGACCGATCCTCTGCTGCCTCGCACCTTGTATTGCCATTCTACCTGTACAAAATGAGTGCAAAACACCACAGGCTCCATTTTGACATTGACTTCAGTGCAGATATATCAGTTTATACCACCAGAGATGGTGGCCTTACATTCTGGTTTGGCAGCTTTTTAATCTCACTTTGCACTGGAGAAATAGGTGTACAGTCCACGATAATGGGAAAAGATAGTACTGCAGATGTATTTGATGGTGGAATCATTTCATTTCAGTTCCCTGTTCTTCAAAACAAACGCAATAATATTTTCCTCACAGGAGTGCTGGGAAAGCCTTGCCTTTCAGCTCAGTTGCTAACTCATTTGAGAATAACAAACTGTCTTGTCTTTGCTAGGATTTTGTCAACTGTTTATCCCAAGATAATGAACTCAGGCTGGACCCACCTTCTGCCATTAATATGGCAAGGGCATTAGGCAGAAAGGCAACCAATTAAACTTTCACATATTTCTACCATCCTGATTTCTGAAGGTAAAGCTGCCCTAATTGGTCTTAATGAAATACAGCCAGCCTCTGTGTAACATTTTTTTTTTTCACTCTTTATCTAAGCTAGAGCACGCTGCTGCCCAAATCTCTACCTTACAGCAGAGGCTTTAGTCTGCTCACTGCCCATTCGTGTCCTCTCTGAGATGGTTCAGGACTTAGCAACACCCATCTGCTTTTGGTGGACCTCCCCCATGGCTGTCTCCTTCCAGGGACACAGAAGCCCACTGTCCAGCTAGCAGGACAGTTTGTCTTTAAGATCTAGATGAATTCTGGATCAAAAATTAAATTGCAGCTTCACACATCTGCTAATGTTACAACAGAAATACAGGTCTGAAGGTCAGATGTGATGCATGCTTCTACATGGGGCCAAACCAGACTCCTGGGTGGAGCCATCCATCCACGTCTTCTGTATGAGTTTCACATCTGGGTGCAGATCCATACAATGCAGCTGAGGCTATATTGCCTCTGGAGTACATGAGGGAGGGGAGCATTACCAGTTGGCGGAATTTTTTTCTGCTGTGAGATACTGAGGAGTGCCAGAATCAGGTATCCATGCGCTTTGTCTGATTTCTTGTGAATAGGCATCTGAGAAAAGCTTTCAGCAAGTGTCTCACATTCTGTGATACCCTCGCGAGAGTCCTACACCACCACTGGCATGTGCAGAAGAGTGGGAAAAGCTGTGGGGTCATCGTCCTCCTGCACCACCTCTCACTGGCCCCAGGTGGGAGTATTTCTGACCCACCCATCTGCCTAACTTCAGTGGGCCTGTTTTGGGGGGAAGGGCCTTTAGATAGCTTAGACTTTTTGAGGTCCCACTTCAGAGCGGATCCCAGCTTCTGGGCCAGCAGAGGCAACCAAGAGCTGCCTCTCTACAGAATTATAGAATGGTTTAGGTTGGAAGGGACCCTTCAAGGACATCTAGTCCACAACCCCCTGCAGTGAGCAGGGACATCTTCACTAGATCATGTTGCTGAAAGCCCCATCCAGGCTCTGGTAGATGATGCTATACTGTTCCAATATGCTCTCCTTTCTGGTTGTGCGTATTCCAGTGCTGAAAAAAATGTCTCAGCCTTTTTACCACACCCCTACATCCTTTGTAACCAAAACAATAACAAGAGTTGTAGCAGATATTGTGATCTGGGCCACCGTGTTCAGTGGAGATATACCTCATTTAAGTGAGTTTAAATTAAGGGTCTTCTCAAGCATAAACACAGTTTCCTACTGCTTTGCAAACAGAAAAGGAGGCAGGACAAAAGCAGGAATGATAACACCTGTCATTCTGAAAGCTAAACTGTGGGTTGTTAGGTAAAAATTACAAAAACTCTTCCAAATAATTTATCCAAATAATTTAAGTCTCTTGTGAATCAAAGCAGTGGCTCCACAGCCTACCTGCACATTTGAAAAAGAAAAAAATATTTTGAATCAGGTATCTGATTGCTTCATGTGGAGTCATTTTATTCTGGTATGATGTGGAACACTAGTAACAGCTAAGCACTTCCCAGTACAGCACATGAGTCTGTAGATCTTTGTTGGAGTTCCCTCAGTAACCTTCCTTCCAGCCCAAGGAGTCCTACTGAAAGCACACGACATGCTTTGCCCAGCCTTGTTACCATTCTTTGTACATTTTTGAGCTCTGCGAGTCAATTTTTTGAGATCACAGGACTAGAAATTCATGCAACATGCAGGATGAATGCATTACAGGATTTCAGACTAGTAACATTAATTGTACAAAGATAGCAAATGTTCCCACAACTCAAAGATTAGTAGCTCCCAAAAAACTAGTTATATTGCTACTCTTTTTTCCTTTGACAGTGATGCTTTTGTGTCTAATCCATATTTCTTGGATCCAAGGGAACCTCTTGCCAGCCTACATTTGTCATCATTAAGACTTAAGATGTGAAAAGTAAAAATCACAACAAAACTGATAGCTGGCAGGCTGTCCAGCTAATCACTTCATCTTGACATGGTTATGCATCCTAGCAAATAAAACATTTTAATGAATAAATTTATTATTTTAAAGTCATACAAAATACGTTTAGTCACATAAAAAAAAATCCTAGACATTCTATCAAAAATGTAATTTTATTCAATAATTTTATCTGATGTTCACACAGATACTGGAAGATTTTGCACTATGATTATGAAACAGCTGATTTCAGTTGAGGGCTGAAAAGAGATAAAATCTGAAAAGTCTCGGTCGGGATTTGCATGTCCTTTGCATTCAGCTTTTTACTCATATTTGTCACTTTAGCCAGGGGCAATTTCTTTGGTGAAGAAATTATCTACACTACGTTGGATGAGGAAATAGATATTACATTTTTAATCAGCGCTCTGTCTTTAGGTTCATCTAAAATTTCTAAAATGTGAATTGGTTGTAAACTTTCAGTGGCTGTTTAAACGGGATCTACCTAAATCAAACTAAGTAAGTTTGGGCTTCAGGGGAAAAAAAACAAAAAGGAAAAAAAAAAAAAAAAGAATTAGCCCTAAAAGACTATGGGGATTCCCTTTTTTTTGTGGGGGAGGGAGGGGTGGGAGGTGGGGTTGGGGTTGGTTTTCACTTCTTAATCTAGCAGACACACATATGCATTAAACTTTCAATATGCACTGTAGATATGTAGGCTTAAAATAAGCACATATCAGCAGTGCTTACAACTTTCATGTGAAATGTGGAGGGTCATGACTCAGTTCACACTTGTGTTCGTGTATGCATACTTCAGTAAGAGTTTATGAATAGATTTTTTAAAAGGTGCCTTTTCCTTAAACAAAGCAAGCGTTATCCTTCTACGATTTCCCTCCTTAGTGCTTCTGATGAGAGAACCTGAGTGTTGTGCTCGGACTGGAAAACCTGAGCTGCAGCAAGTGCATGACTTTGATGGTAACAGGCATGGTCATAACTGCTTTGCTCATGGCAAAAAGACACATGACAGTCAGTAGAAAGAGAATTTAATTCTCAGGACTTGGCAAAACATTTCTACTCAACAAAAGCTCCAGAAACTGATGAACTGTTCTCAAATATACATTGAGTACAGATGAAGTCAAGAAATATTTTTGTTCTGAAGAGGCTCATAGCTTAAGCTATACGATGCCTTTAAGTTTAGAGAGCCTGTCTGCATAAGTAACACACCCATTACTATAACATGGTATTGAGGTAGAAAAGAGACAATTAGATTTGAAGGAAAGAGCTTGCATTGACATGCAGATTTATGTCAGCCTTATGCACTTAAGCCAACATGTAAAAAATGAGCCATGAATGCAAACATTGTCAGTGGACACTTAGGCTGGATTCACGGTGCTTCAACAGACATTGCCTTAAAAGACAATTCCGTTAAATGTGCCCGACTACTTGTGAGGCCTTTCTGTTCAATGTGGGTTTCCATAAGGATGGTACGAAGAGGAATAAATAGGTATGAAAGGTAAATAAATAGGTCAACCAAATTAATCACTAGAAATGGGTCCTGCACCACTGTATAGTCAATATGAGGAACAGTTGAAGGTCAGCTTGAATCTAACCACCAAATAGAAAAAAAACTTTTATTGTACTGCCAGGAAAGAAGACAAATTCTGGCTAGATTTCTGTCAGGGAAAATTATTTCTTGACTTTCGTTTCTCCCATCAAACCCACAACTACAGGTGCAGGTGTCCTGAAGTAGATATGCTAAGATTAGTTTACATGTTAAATACTGAGATATTTGAATATTGTTATAGTTCATATTTCAAAGCCAGTCACGAACAAGGTAAAATATAGATACCATAAATTTTTGTCAATTGGCACATTCTAGCGGCAGCAAGTGACAAACAATATCATCCTTCTCTTGTCCCATTTCTATAATGTAATATACAATATACAAGTCATGTTGGAGCACTGGCATTGATACATCTCACACATGAAATATTTCAGAAGATCCAGCTTTTTTCTTTGCAATATGCTCCACTGAAGTCAAAACAGCTATATATGGGCCTTACTTCAAGGAAGTATTTACTCATTTTCCACAATTTATCCCTCTCCTGACAGCAAAAGGGGTTTAAGGCTCCATTGACTTCAGTGATACACAGCAGTGTTAGTTTTCTAATATTGCAAAGGAAATATCCTTCTGGCATGACCTGGAAACACCTCTGAGTGTGTCTGCTCACCTGCAGCCCCCTGTTTTGGGCAAAGTTAACAGTCAAGGTAACAAAGTCATGGTAACAATGTGGTGGTGGGTTTGTCATGTAGTTATTTGCCTTCTAGATGCGGAATTCACAAACTCATTTCATATAGTTACAGTAGAAACCCTCTCACGGTGCAGGCAGGCCAGATGTGAGCAAGTTTCAGATAAATAAAGTGTTCTTTAGTCCAATAGCACCTCACATAACTGCCAAATTGGAACTTTTTTTGACCAAATTGGAACTTTTTTTGAAGAACTTGTTTCTTTTTGTGCTAAGTGGCAACTTAGCCTACAGAGGAAGAGATTTATAGGTAATTTTTAATTTACTGTGTTCTCCTTTATTTTGCATTAATGCATATTTATTGGTATTTAATAATGCTGGTTTGCACTCACTTTTTTAGAATACCGTGATTAACCTTCAGCTGATATAACGCAAATGGATCTACAAAAGGTTAGACTGGCCTATAGAATCTCGTGCATTTTCTGATGCTTTATTTTTTCTTTGTGCTTATTCTTTTGTATGTCAAATAGCTTTCCTAGAATCCTGAGATTTTTCTGAAACTTTAACATTCTTGCCATAAGCAAGAAAGCCACAAGCAATGTTTTGAAGATTTTATTCCAGGTCAGAGAGAATCTGCTGACAACAAGAATTTTTTGTGAGTAGTCCCTGCTGAATTAGGACTTTTGCTGGGCATCTTTCACTTAAATATGTTTACAAAATGAGCATAATGGTGTAGCATTGCTAGTGGTTTGCTCTCAGAAAAGTTCTGAAATATAGTCCTTGCTTCAGACCTTAGTTTAAGATAAATAATCTTTATTTTATATTTATTCATAGAATCTGTATTTATAACAATATTTGTAGACAATGAAATTATTTTTCAGAGAGGCTCTCATAGCAATATTTCTGATGAACAAAGTATTAAGCATGTTGGCCTCTGTCCTCCGAATCCCCCTGCTGTTACTACAAACAGTCCCATGGAAGTCAACTTTATATGGCACTCCTTGGTGGATCAGAGGTGTCCTGTAGTTTTTGGAAAGCATACCTGTCATGAGTCTCACCACACATGATAAGTTCCCTCAGGGAAGGGACTTGCTATAGACAAAACTTCAAAATTCTATTTAAAATTTGTCCTTCATCTTCCTCTTGTATCCCTTGTGGTTTTTTGGGGACCACAACAAATGAGATGATAACTTGCTTAGTCTTGACAATCCCCATGGTTTATAGTGTACAATGGAGGATCTACATTTCTCAGGATTTTCTTTTGCTTCTTAAATCTCTTTTTTTATGTGGAAGTTAGAGTCAACCAAATCATTTACACTTTAATAATGAAGAGAAGTAACTTCAGCTGTCTCCAGTGTCAGGCTGTTGCTGGAGTATTGCTCTTGGCAGCAAGATGCTTCTCCTCTGCCCCCATCCAACCTGCCTACATTCATTTTCCCACCCTAGTGTAACATACTGGGGGACACAAGGTAAATGGAATTCAGGAACAAAGCAAAAATGAATGGCTATTAAAAAATAAGCCAAGTTTCCCAATCCAGTTCCCAGTGGGGTTTTTAAATTGATATTATCTAAAACAGGAATGATCCAATTCCTTTAAAAATACAAAATCATAGTGCAGTTCTGAAGACTTATGACTTCTGAAGACTTATTACACTTGTGCCATGTGTTCTAAGCAGTAAGGCCAAAATGCAGGATAGCTGGGCCACTGCAATTTCTTGACAGGTCCAAGTTTTCAGGTTATTATTAAATGCCATTGCTTTAAGCTTGCTGTGGGCAAAAGGTGCCGGGGTAAATTAAGTATAACAATCTCCTAGCTTCCTCTCTCTAGACCTGTTCCTAAGTTGTTTTCTTCAACTTCCATGATACTGGTAGGTACCCAGAACAAGGCCCCATCCAGCAAATAAGTCTACACAATGCATCTGCTAAACATGTGGAGATACACATTAGATTTTGGGTGGCATCTCTATCTCAGGATGACAAACACTAAAAGTGATCCACCCTCCCTAAAAATAAAAATGAATAAAAAAGGCAGGGAAAAACCTTAATATTGGTTAAAATGTCAGTTGAATTAAATGAGAGTGGTGTGATTTGTACCCATGAGGGGAGAAAAAAAACACAGCAGGTATGTTAGAGGTGCAAAAAAATATTGAGTTTCACACATAGCATGTAAGAGTTGACAAGTCTGCTGGCAGCTGCCTGGTCACGGGGGGCTGCTGGGGATCACAGGAAAGTTCAGACAGTGCCGTGGTACTGAGAAATGGGAGAGAAACAGAGACAGCGCAGGGTGATAGATATATCTCTTGGCTTGTTAAAGCCCAGATTGCTTCGGGCTCAACTCTGGGCTCACAGAACTGGGAAAGACCGGCAATCAAACTACCAAGAGAGTTAAAACGCAATGAGAGACCTTCCTTTCCATAGGCAGCACTCTGTAAGACTTAACAGCAGATATATTGTGCCATAAGTAATGTAAGTAGAGGGAGAAGTGGAATGAAATAAGTGAAGTCGGCTGGGCTGAAAGGCATGCTTAAAATGAGGCGCCCGTGAAGGCTGTGGGACAGAAAAGGTGTAGAGAAGGGGAGGAACCCAGCTCTCAAGCAGCAGGGGTCTGATCAGCAGGCTGGGAGGGAGAGGAGGAGAGGAAGCAAAGGCAGAGCCATTAAAGGTTTCATCTGCTCAGGCACCAGCGCCACTGAAGACGGGTGCAGGTATCTGTTGTGGACGGCTGTCTTTCTCCTGGGCTGGGAAAAGCAGCAATCCCTCGGCCTCCCTTCTATTTGCCTCTTTTATAAAATCTGTTTCCCATCACTTCATTTCGTTAATGTCTGACAGACGGTGTCTACTGCTTGCCTCCCTTCTGCTGGCATAATTTGTTAAAAAGAGAGATAAACACATATCTTAGGTGCATTTGTTCATGTGGCCATGGCAATTGCATTGATCTACATGCACAGATTGGAATTTAACTTTTAAAGTAGTTTTCCTTTACCATGAAAACATCCCATGAAGACTGATGTCAAAATTTCTTCTCTGTCCATTTTTTAGCTCTGTGCTAAACTCTGATCCATCACCTGGCCCTTCCCTGCAACCAAATAATGGCTTCATTGTAAGGCAACTGTATGCAGCGTAATGGCTAAACATACTGGGAGCTGCTGAGACAAAATATAAGCAAACTTTAAAATGCATTATCTCACTTTGTCATTATTAGTGTGAAGCTTGAGCAAGAAAACCAAAATATGAAGTCTGCAAAAATCAGAAAATTATCTCTACTGATCACTGGAACTGCTAAATGCAGAAATGGTTTGTTTTGTTTTTCCACAGAAAATATTTTTTAAGAAATTGAAAGCAAAAATATTTAAACCAAAATCAGAAATACTTTTTCATATCTTCATGCTGCAATAACTGTTCAGCTATATTCTCAATAGTTTCCTGGTGATGAAAGAAAATGTATTAGGGTTATATTCGGTTTTGAAGTATTACAGTGTTTTTAAGTATTTTTTTTTAATAAATTAAGTTTATCTGAAGTTCCATTTTCCGTGAAAAAACAGCTTTAATAGAAAATAATCTGACAATAAGATCTTACACTGCCTAGATTTTTTAAATTTTTCCGAGTATTTGGTGTAATAATTCATGATCACAGGCTAACTAGCCTTTCAAATTCAAAATGAAGGGGCAAATAGAGTCATTAAAGTCCAGTTTCCCCAGATCCTACCAATATCTTTTGGTTTTGTTTTTAAATTGGAGGCATCCCCATGACATTCAAAGAATTATACTTTCCAGAATTGCTTTGGATGGATTTCTGCTGCGATTGAGAAGATGATGCTGTGTTTGTTTGTTGTTTTTTTTTTAAATCTGTTAACACACCTAGAACTTGGGATGGGTACTTAGGTGCTTTTTATGTACAACAAAATAAGCAAACTGTTACAATAATGCCTATAACTGTTATGACCTGGAAGCTGTGCTCATGGTATTGTTCCTATATGCGCTTTATTGTACTTGGCACAAGGAAAGGCTGACATTACCATCAGCAGATCTATTTTGTGGGTAATTTGGTGGATGAGAGACCCCACTTCAGCACATCACATAAGCAAGCCCTTAGCTCTTTACGTGAGCTGAAGTTTAATTGAATTGGAGGTTTAAACATTAGCATTGCTGAATAGAGCTGTGATGAACTGAGCCAGGGTTTTCTCAGCCTGGAGACTACCAGTCCACACAACCAAACAGGGAGATCTGGACATAAGGCTCTGCCCAGGATTTCCAGGGACCCACAAACCAGCTCTGGGCCTGTCAGGCTTTGGGATCCCCTTCCCAGGCTGTGCAGCCTTGGCACACATCCATGCTTCAGCAGGGCTTCATCAGCGATGCTCCTGCAGTGGAGCTGCAGATGGGCATCCCATCCTCGTGCCTTAAGGTGTGATTTTTGACCCTCAGAGAAGACGGGACCTAGATATGATGTTAAAATAATTGGCTGGTGGTTGTGGGAAGCCAGTCTTCCTCCTGCTCTTTTCAGTGCCGATTTTTCTGTAAGAGAAAGCCAAAAAATGTTGGCTTCTTAAGAGCCAACACTCTGCACACGTGGGTTAGAGACACGCGCTCATTTTGGGCAGCTGCCCAACCACACCTTCTGTGAACACGGCCACAACATTTCTGTTTCGGCTAATGACCTCATACTTCAGAGCACCATGGTATCACAGGTAGGGTTTGAGCAGATCTGAATTCTGTAGAAATCTTTAGACTTATTCCACCTTTATACTGAATGCCGGAGAAGCTCCAGTTAATCTTCTTTAAGGCCCTATTCGCTTAATGGAAACGCTTAGCTGCATAATTGCTTTGAGCCTATTGCTATTCCAAAAGGAAAATATAATAATCTAATGGTATTGTCTCTATAAGCGAATGAGAATTTCAGGAGTGGATGTTGGTGCCACCCATGTGATCCGGAGAGGTTAATGCAGTTAAAGTTATTTCACAGTCCATTAAGGAGCTTACGGTGACCCATCGACCTTTGAGCCAACAACACGGAATCCATTATCATCACAACGGAGGAGCCGGGGCTCCGCCGGCTCCGCAATGGGCCCGGGAAATCCCAAGTTAGTACTTAGTCTAAAAAAATGCACTTTTCTTTCTGCTTCTTGGGTATGGCTATTAATACACCCTCCCGTAATTTGTAACATTAACATTGCTGAAGGTACAGAAAAGGACATTGAAATGAAGACGTCAAAACTGCTGACTTGGTTCGGAGTATGATAATATTGGCTACATATTGAAACGGTGGATATATATAACGGGAGAGATCAAGATGAAGAAAGTCAAGGAACTCGGGGAAATTGATGATAAATTATCAAAGGCTCTGAAACTCATTTAAGCAAACAATAGCTTTCCGTTACATTTTCTGATACCACGGGGCTGCCTTTTGTTGTTTTTTTGTTTTGTTTTGTTTTGTTTTTCACGATTATTTATATGATGTAGATATTTCGGAGGGAAAAAATGACATTGGGAGTTTACCATATGCAGCATAGGCACGTTTTAGTTCTGCAAATGGAGTTAATTACTTTATCTAAACCATTTTTTTTTTTTTTTCTATAACTATTTTATTAAACCCTACTATCGCCCTCCAGGGGATCTAGTCACAAATATGTTTAATAATGTTAAAATAAATATGTATCCTGCAATGTACAGAGGAATTTTCAAAAGATGTCTGTCACACAAAAATAGTGTATTGGAGTATGACGGAAGAAAAATTAATTGTTAAAAGCCTGAAATTTAGCAATGAAGTTTCATAGATTTTATTCTCAAAGCTGATGAAAATGCAGTCCTCTAGGATGCTGAATAGAATTGATAAGACTAATGAGATGAACTTATATGCATGCAATTGTGTCACTATTTTATAAAAATTATATTGTTAAAATTCTAACATGGAAAAGTCCTAGTTCCAAAGCTCCATAAATATCAAATAATTTGATAATATAAACATCAAGATTATATGGGTTTTTTTGTTATGCTTAGAGATTAAAAGAGAAAGACAAATCTTCTTAAAATGCCTACAGGTAATTAAGGATCACAGGACTGGAAAGTTGGCCAGTGTCTTTGGTACTTTAGGGCAATTTTATCTAATTAAAAAATAGGACTGCCACAAGCACTGCGTCTCATTGTGTCTGTAGCATGGTAGTACTGACAGAGAAAAAGCATGTATAGCTATACCAATTTCAAGAATGCAAGGTAATAACATCTTTTCATAGCTGGCTGTCTGCTCAAATAATTGGAAACAGGGTTATGTCCTCCTGATTACTCTGAAGAAAAAATAGGGTTCTGATGATATTTTTTAATCACAGCACTTAAGTTAAACTTTATGTCTCTACTACGGAAAGCTTTAAGGAGATAGTTCTGAGATACTCTGCTACAAAACAAAATTAAAACTTGCATGTACCCTAATTTTCTGTAGCATGTCTTCAAAGATATTTTGAAAACAGTATATTGAGACTAGATTATGTAGAAGTGGCTGTAAGAAACATAACAGGATATTTTGTGAACTTCCAGAATATGTGTTAGCTAACTACATAGTTTCTCTTTCACCCCTTTACTGAAAAATAAAATTAGCTAAATGGCCCTGTTAAATGATGGAGATAATCTCTCTCTGACTCTTTAACAAACATGAAAGGAGGGGGGAAATCTGTGGAGTGTTGTGGAACTGGTAGGGTTTGCATCACTGCAAATGTTAAAATAGCTCTTTTGAAAATATTGTTTTTTAGCATACCACAGGGGCAGCCAGGCTGTACCTTCCTTTTTAAAGATCGCTGTGGTCACCCTGTCATTAGCTAAATAATTCAGTAGGTAGGGATAGTGAGGGGAGAATAACAATTTGAGTACTAAATGATAACTACCCTTAAAAGATATTTTATGAGATACATGTTATTTTAGAAAACCAGTGAAGTCATCAGGATTTTACGTGAGAGGAATGCCACAATGGCAATTTTCTATTTCAAGCCCTTATTTTTAATGATGAAGGGGTCATTTTGTTAATTCCTACACTCATTCGCTACAGCAGTTTGCAGCTTAACTGAGCCCCAGTTCTCTCTCTCTCTCTCACACACAGAGGCACTCTCCAATACGTTTACAGAGCAGCAATTATTGAGAAAGTAGCCAGGGTAAATGTAGGTGGATATAATAACATAATACAAGTAATTAATCATGGGGTGTAGGATTCATTATGTCAACAAACTAGATGAAACCTCCTTGGGAGTGTGATATAAAACAATATGTAAGAATGATTTCTTTAAAGTGACTGGCAGAGATAATCAATCAAAACTCTATCTGACAAAGAAACATTTCCATAAAATTGGAATATTTGGGACCAGGATGTGTGGTACCATTACTACAAAACAGGACACCTTTCACAGAGTTCTTCTGCAAATGATATTAATAAATGGTCTATCAAAACTATGGACATATTTTACCATATTGAGTAGATGAAGGAATAATAGAGATACTTTTAGATATATTTTTTCCTAAAGAATTGAACCCTTTCTTGAAGATTATAAGGAAAAGCATAAAAAATGTCGAGACTCCTGAAGACTCTACATCTTCAAGTAGCAGTGGAAGAAAGAAAGAGCACAGACACACGGCTGGGAAGTCCCATCACGGGATACAGGCAGCAAGCAGAAGCTGATTTTTCTATGTAGAAATCACATATAGGACAACAAATTTCAGGTGAAAGTTAGTAATAACTTGCTAGTGAAATAGCAAGTAAGCAGTGAAAATCTTTGGACATAAATGGAGCTCCAAAGTGAGTCTCAGCCTTCAGTAGCCAAAAATAAACCAGTTCTTGGCTGAAAGACATAAGTGCTATTGTGAAATTGATATCCCTCCTTGGCTTATTCCCAGACAATATGTTGCCTTTCTGGGGGCTGATCAATGTGATTGATGTGATGTGTGAAATCCAGGAGGGAGCTCCCCTTTAATCAAACCCACTGTCCTCCACTGATAGGCAGCTGTGGACTAACATGTTCTTCCGCCTCGCTCCCTCCGGCTCCCCTTAGAAATTGGTACAGGCAAATAAAAAAAGGATGAGAGGGGAGAGAAAAACGAACTGCCGCATAGGACATGAGAGGGCAGCAATCGAGTGGTGGATTTAGCCCTTAAAAAAAAAAAAAAAGACTGTGGCTCCACTTGCAGTGCCTGGGCTGGCTCGCAAAAAGCAGCCCTCACCCATGCAGGGCTGGCCCCGGGGGTGGCGGGGAAGGTGCTTCTCCCAGTATATTCTCCCAGTATAGCACCATGTCCCAGTGCAGGATTACCCCCAGCATCCCTCCCCTGGCTTCCCCGCAGTGTCAGTATTGATCTGATCTCATTGTACCGCTTTGGGCTAGCATTAAGGTAAAATAATTAGGGCTAAACATACCTTAAAAAGTTCTTGGACATTGCTTTACTCATTTAGACATGATGTAAGTATCTGTGTGAAGAATTTTAAATACTGGCCCATTTTAGTTTTACACGTCACTGGCTTATGATCCTAAAGGTTTCCATTCCGCTCATACAACAAAAGACATGCTGCGTGTGCCCAACTGCTGCTGGTTCTGTACTTCACGCAGGACATCCTTTTTAGCCAGACAGCAATTATATTGTTAATACTTCCCTAGCATGTGGAATGAATTAAATTGATCTAGCTTAAAAGATTAACATTACAGCATGTTATTTTTTTTAGAGACTTATTCTCATAATTGTGAAGATTTTAGAGGTACAAATCTCATTTGGTTAACTTTTCTACAATTTGCTATATTATTGTAATACTTGCATATCCTAACTTGATGCCAGATTGCCAGCAAATTATGTCATAAGCAATCAGCTAAGAAAGTCTATCCATGCCTCCCATGGAAAATTAATATGGTTTTAAAACTAACCCAAGACAAAATAACTTCTCTTTCAGAAATAGAGCAAGCAAGAGAACTTTGCGACATAAACATATTGTTGAATCCAAAGGTACGGTAGCCAGAGTAAGTATAGTTTGAAGAATACCCATAGTAGGTGAGTAAATAAAAGTCAATCTAGCAAAGCTTTTAAATGCATCCTGACTTTAAGTGTGTGAACAACCTCAAGGAGTCTCTGGCACTAATCATAGACCACAGGTTTCAGTGTCTTATAAAAATGAGTTTACAAAGATAAACTTCTTTTTTTTTCACTGAATTTGAGTATGGTACTTTGACACTGAGAACGTGAAAGCTTTCTTTGGTCCAGCCATTCTACTGTCAGGACTTCTACCTGACTGTCAGATTTTATCTGTTTGCCATTGCAGTTGGGAGTTGAAAGCCTGGAGAAGATCCAGCAGTGTTAAAGCCAGGGCGTTAATCTGCATTTTTTTCCTTATGTGAGTAGCACCATAGTGCTTTTGGGGAATCTACGAACATGCAGATAGGCATCCCTAAAAGAAGACCTACCTTTCTCCTTTCCCTTTCTGAATACAAAAAATGTATTTTTATTTGCACCAGGCAAGAGTTTTCCTTGTTAGAGAGCATACAACAGTCTTTGATGTATAAATGCATCATAAGAGAATTGAAACATTAATTCTCCTTCCCTTATTTCTGTGTTACACAAGTAAACCCATTTCAGATTCAGGCAACACTGCACAACAACTCACATCGAAGAGGAAGGAAAATACTCAGCTAATTCCATAGAGTAAACGTAAATACAAAGAAGGTAAAATTTGCCAGGGCACCACTTTTGAAACTGAAATTTGTAAAATACCACAATCATAAATGAAACAAATTCACAGATACACGCTGGGAAAATTGCATATAGAGAATAAGAAAAACACCTAACTAGCTCTGATCTGTTCTGTTGCTGCAAAAATAAACACACTTTCTGTATGTAAACACATAGTGATTTGTATTTATACATCCAAACAACACCCCCATAAAAACAAATTTCAAAGGTCTTAGTTGCACCAATATTTTTTCAAATTGAAAGTAATTCCAGTGTTTTTCTGAGGTCCAGAACATAGCTGTTTGCTTTCTTTGGAATTTAATAGTCTTTTTATTTAAAATTATTTTATTTAAAATTCTTCTTTTCAGTGAAAATGCAGGGCAGTATGCCTGGTGTTTTTTCTTCACTACCATAGTGAAAATTAGAGAAATGTCTGTCTACCAGGATGCTGGCTGCCAAAGCCTGGATCCTCATCTTGGTTATTAAAAATGTCCTTTTCATAGGACAGCCTCAATAAAACACTGAGAGGGATTCATGTGTGTAATATCTCTTCACCGAGTTTTCAGTCCTGCTCCACCTTGCTACACTGGTTGTTGCCTTTGGAGTCTCTCTGTCAAGGTACAGTTCTTTGGTGATGGACATTGACCATCTCAGAGAAGAATAAGAATCTGGAGGTGTCAAACGAGTCCTCAGTCACACCAGAGACAACCATCTGTAGATATCATATGGAAAATATTTAGCTTGCAGCCAGGGGCTCCCATGGAAATTAACCCAGGCTAGAATACTGCTTGTCTAAATCTCAGTAAATTTTTTTTTAAGATGATCATAAGACAGAAAGGCAGATTTTTTTCTTAATTCAGGTTAAAAGGCAAGCTTTGGTAATGCTCATTTCTATCAAAGGAAAGCTGCATAAAGATTGTCTCCAAATCGTAATGTTTAGTGTGTAAGAAAACTTATTTTGCCATAATGAACTACACTCTGTGAAAATCCTAAGTTTTATTAGCATGCAACACAGTAATATAAGAAAAACACCACAGGTAGAAAACATTTCAGAAGTGGGTTAGTTCACTAAAGCGAGTTTTTAGTGAATGTATATTGGCGGTAATGCTCAAAGTAAGGCTGCTACACTTCCATTGAATATGCCTCCAGAATGGATATCCCATGGAGTACATTTTCATGGGAGTCACACTGAAAGATTGCAAACTCTGATCTCAACTGGGTCGCTGCAGCGAGTCCTGCAGATAATGTCTCATGCGCAAAGACCCAACAGTGGGTAGACTGCCAAATTCTTATTTGTCCTTCAGATGAAGACCATATTGACTGTTTCAAAAACTCTTTGTATGAGCCATTATTTTCAAATTGTTTCCCAACTTATACTGCAATTGAAAATTGGACAGCTCTTCAATTGCTCCTACATTTCAATTGATTACCAATACAGGTTTTCAGAATTAAGAATATTGCTCTATTCTTTTCCACGGCATCATGTTGACTTTGTGTTGTGGTCATTTAAATATTGCTGTACAGTTTGCGTGGGACTCTGGTGTTAAGATAAGAGAAGGGAGAATCAATTAGATTTATTATCTCTAAACTGTACAGTAAGTGATAAGACAAGCCCTACACATAATGTAGCATTCATTTTCAAGGACTTGTGTAGTTGTACAGTTTTAGCAGTTTAAGTACCAGAGTGACTTATAGTGTCATATACAACAATGGGAAAGACTCAAGTAGAATCAAAGTTATGACAGTGGGGAAAAATGGAGAAGACAGTAGGTGGAAGCTCTCAGCCATGATATTCATGAGTAGCTTACATAAGCAACTTGCTATGGCTGACATCCAAAGTCTAGGTTACAACTCGGAGACAAAAGCTGGACTAGAGTGGCAGTCCAGCCTTTGTCCAGCCTTCTTGACCTTTCCTGGCTTCCTTTGCTCCAAAGGTCTATTCTCATTATTTATCCCCAAGTCAGGTTTAAAACTCCCCCTAAACTTCTTTTGCTCCCAATAAAACCACTCTTACTGGTTTCAGTAGAAGTGTTCTTTGAGTAAATATGACCAGATGTGTAGAAATGCATTTTAATTCTTTAGCATCCTTTAACAAATTGTCTCACATAATTGTGTCAAAGTCAACTGAAGTCAAAGCAAGTAATTTTCTGATATCAGTAAACTTTGGTTTGTAAAGTGCATGGTTGTATTTCTGGCCAAGCAGGCGTAACACAAAAAAAATATTGCTTCTCAGCTGAAAAGCAAAAGCAGCACTTGTTTTTCCTCTAGCCAACAGTGGGGATTTCCCTTCATTTGTTCCCATTGCAGATATTCAAATTGATGGGATAGCATTATGGGAAAGGTCACGTATACAAAGGATTAAAAAGCTTGATCCATTGCCCGAAATCAATGGAAAAATTCCTGTTGGTCTCAATGAGAGCAAAATTGGGCCCACAGTCCTTTTAATCTTTGCTCATAATTCTTCAGAGCCAAGTGCTCTGCCTTCAATGACTTTGAAAAAAAAAGTAGTCCACCCCTCTGAATAAATTATTCAAAATCAACCTTGGAAATATCTCCCTGTATAAAATACACTTACAGCTCTGGCAGATTTTTTTAAAAAAGATAAGGAATAAGCTTCACAGTGAGTAATTTCCATGTCTACTAACTTATAATATGTTCCTCCATTAATTTTTCCATGACAAATCCTCACCTATTACTGGTTCAAGGTTTTCATAACTTTTGTGACACATGCAGCTCACCCAATAGCCTATTGACTCATATATATATTTGAACTGAGTTTTCTAGTTTTTCATCCTTATGTCTGAGACATCTAAATATCCAATTTGCCACACAAAGTTAAGGCTCCCTCTTGATGTAACAGACATCTAGTTTCCTAAATCTTAGGTTCCCCAGTGAGCATCTGCTGCCCTTCATGACACATATTGTCTAAATAGCATCTAAGACTTATTTTACCACTACAGCTATAAATAATGCAGACTGGGAAAGTATGGCATCTTTCTGAAGCTGTAGCATCTCTTTGGATATTTTATTTTATTTTACTTGGCAAGTCCTGAGTCTGAGAAGTTCAACACTTTAGAATGGACACCTCTGCGAGTCCCGGGCTGCTCCAGAAAATAGTCCCAGACATTCAGATGATGCTACATTTCCTCCATAGCTGATGTAATTCTTGGAGAATGGCATTGCGCAGCTAAGGATGCCAGCTTTACTCTGTGTTCAACAACTAAAGTCCTGGTCAGCTTTAGCTCTTGAAGGCTGCAGCATTCTCTGCAGTGTTAGCCTTACCTGCGTAGCTACAGAGCTCTTCTTCAGTCTCTTTATTATATTGTTTTTCATTTTGTTATTAATATTTCTATTATTCTCCTATTATAGTCACATTATAGTTCTTTTAATTTTCACTGTCTGCTTAGTTTCTTCTGTGTTCTAACAGGGGATTCTAAGTAACTAATATTTCACTAATGCAGCCATTCCTGATCATATACAATCCCACAGCACACCCCTCAACAATCCTGGAATCCATGGGACAGGTCTATTGCAATATGAACAGTAGTTGAATCTTTGGGAAAGTCCTGTAGTTTAATCCATTTCCTATTTACATCAAAAGGAAATTTTCTCCATCATTTTGCATATGTGATTGATGAGGTCCTATGGGCATAGTCCCTAAGCCACCATCTGATTAGATACACATTTACCAAAGCCCCAAATTGCTGGCAATCTTAACAGATCATAAGCTCAAAGGTGCTACGCTCTGATGCTGTTTCTTCAATATAGTGTAATCTACTGCAAAATGTTCCACTGACAATGTTTCTTTGAAGTGCTTTTGGTTGAAAAGAGATTAGAAAAGTTGGAAATTATTATATAGGTAGATCACTCAGTGTGTTTTGTATCATAATAAAATATATCAACATAGGGCTTAAAATATTATTTAAAGTATTTGGGTATATTATAGAAATATTTTATTTCAAAAATCTATTGTTTGCACTAAAAATACATTTGGAAAATAAGCAAGGGTGCCTGATCCCTTTTAAATATAATATTCTATTCTGAAAAAATGTAAGTAGTAGATTAATATTTAATATATTCATTGATAACTATTAAATTTTAAAATAATTATGTAGTATTAGGACTTTGCAAACGACCATACATTCAGAGCAGAATGCTCATGAAAGTAATTTGCTGTTCTGTTTCTCCATTCACAAATCAGGCTACAGCTTCAGAAGATAGAAGAGCGGGGCCACCTTGCAACTCCAACTTTTTCTCCAGTGGAACGGCACCATCACCTCCCACACTGGGAGGAAGTGTCCATGGAAGCAGCCAGGCAAGTGTAAGAAAACAGGTCTCAAACGAGTCACATTTGTAGTCTGCGCAGACTACAATCAGCTACATAGGCTGACATCTGGACGCGAACAGCACAAAATGACAGTTAAAACAGGTGTCAGGGAGCGCAAGATCTGCTACAGCTATAGCAAAACCCCTCCCTCTGGGTTCTTCAGCAGTTGAGGCCGCCTGCGCCACCCACTCACCTAGTCTGGAGGCTTCAAGTGTGACTGTAGGCAGGACTCTTGTGCATAAAAAGACGGCTTAAAATTTAGAGGGTCATCAAATTTAAGAACCACTAGGACCTTAGCATCTAAGCAGATATTTTTTAAAATCTAAGTTGAGGATTTAGGTGCATAACATGGCAATGAGATGGCACACCAGACCAATATCTTTCATTGATTTAACACTGATGATCGATCCTGTTGGCTCTAAGGAGTCATATGGTGGCACCCTGATGAATTCTTAGAGGTTAGTTCTGATGAGAAAGCACAATTAAGAGTAGAAATATTTAATGTCACAAAATAAGGTAAAATGGGACTCTTCAAACACCGTGGCTTAAAAATGAATTTCTCAAAAGCTTTTCAAACCCTTTGTTTGGAAATGTACACTGACATTTCACATTGCTGCTCTTACTCCTCTAGATTTAAATAGCCTAAATAGTAAACAGTGTATTTGCAATAGTTGAAAGTCAGTTGGATCAAGTCAGTTCTCAAGTGAATCGATGTATACTGACTTACACCACGGTTGATCTGATTAGTCTCATAAGAGAGGCGGCAGCTCTAATAAAAGCCTCGCCAGAAAAAAGTGCACCTATTCATTGTTATCTTTAATATTTTGTGAAAACAAGAAGGACTTGAAGGTAAGCAGCTTTAATGCACATATTGATTTCCTTTATTTAAAATATTAATGAACTGCCTAAAACAAGTGATGTTTTTTAAAAAAAATTATCAGATTTAAACAACATGCATGATGTTTTCTACATGATCCCAAGTGTTTATATATTAAAAACCAAATTAAAACTGATTAGTTGATAATGACTGCAGATGCTGACCTTTGGAAAGATTTATTAGTCCTGCAAACTGTGAACTGGGCTACCTGCTCATTCTGACCTTGATACAAGAACAGAAACAGCAAATGGTAGATTTAACCCTTGCTGATTCTAAAAATAAATTCCTGCTAAAAGAAACATCAATTGTGGTCAAACAGCAGAACTTCTAGGTTGTGAATAATAATGCATATTCAATTTTTTTAAAATTAGGCTATCTATGGGAATCAAATTAATGCCCTCTGTCTCCCTGGTTCTTTACTAATAAACATATATTTTAGGTGATACATAAGATTTGGGGGAACGTTTTCTTACACAATCCATACAGTTGCACTTAACTTTATTTACCAGCAAAGCAAGCTGAGTGTGTATCTCACAAAAGGACTACTATTGCCTCGCTTGGGTCTCATGGATGGTCTCATTCACTGCCCGTTGCAGGCAGCACAGATATTCCCGTTGACTGCGATATGTGCATGTACAGGCCCTAGATATGGAGAAAAGTGTAACTTGAAAGCAGACATTTGTCCAGGTAAAAATTCAATACGACTTGTAAATGTCTGAGAAAATGATTTAATTGTAATTTGAGTTTAAATAATGATGATAACTGGAACTGCTTTAGCTTACTTTTTGTTTATTTATTCTAACTCCTTTTCAGAAGCCCATTAATGACTCTTTTTAAGCTCACAATTCATGTCTACTAACTTTAATACAGACCATTGCAATACTGATAGACCCTGCCTTCGGCAGCTACTTTATGCCCTACTAGATTAGCAGCTAAGCACCAACACTTAGTCCTGCGCTTTTAAGCATAAAGCAGCCAAGTCTGGACCGTGTGGTAAATGGATTCAGATCAGTGGCAACTGGTTACACGAGTTAATCTTAGAAAGCGGGGGGAGCAATAGGGAAAGGGGAGAAGGGGATTGTTGGGGGTTTTTTTTTTTTCTTTCTTTTTTTTCCTTTTTTTTTTTTTTTTTTTTTTTTACCACCCTACGATCTACACTGCAATCTGTTTTGTCTGTTGCTTCTGACAGTATCACAGGGAACCTCGCTTGGTGAGATTGATTGGTACCTCCAACTTAGCCATTTCCTTGCAGAATGACTGCCTTTTTTTTGCCTAATGATGTTACATTTGTCCTGCAGATGATGTAGAGCATGCTGCAGAGGATGAACAGCTCTGCGTTGATCACTCCTTACTTGGCAAGTACTCACACTTCACACCAACACTCCTCAGCACCATTAATATTATATATAGATACCCTTGTCACAGATTTACATTCGGTGATCCGAAATCAGGACAGGAAGGGTGAAGTGTGTGGGAGGGGGTGTGGGTGAGGAGGTGATCTGATTTATTGTGAGGAATGTTGGTGAATAAAAAGGAAGTGATCAAATTTATATTAATGTCTTGACCTATATTCCCAGTGCTGCTTTTTTCACTGCTCAACCCCAAAGTGTCTTTCCTCCTGAAACAGATTTCAAAAAGTGTTTAAAAAATGATGGTTCAGTGTCTTGATATGCATTTACTTGCAATAAAATCTTTGAAATCACAATTTTGTGCATCGGTGACAACCCCTGGGGAGATCAATTAGTCGTGAAGTAGAGGCCAGGTTCTCAGTCTCTAAAATGGTTCATGCACGATCTGCAGCTCCACGACTGGATGCGCATAGAAGCCCTGAGCACTGACACTGTAAAACACAGAGCGCGTTTTAGATTTACCTCAATTTATGTACGCATCTGCAGATCCTATGTGTAAGACTTGCTTGAAAGTTCATTAAAGAAAGAGCAGATCCTTGGTATACACCTTAGAAATGTAATACCAGAACCATTAAAAAATGGCTCATGAAAATGGTAAATCGAAGAACTCAAACTCAGAACAGCAGAAATAAGATTACTTGCAATCTAACTTCAGTGTCTTTTATTTATGTCTTCTAATATTTAATTATTTAGCACAACAAATTTTTCATCTGCTTCCTTTCTTTGTTCAGTGCTCTGGGGATGAATCAAGGTGTTGGAAAGAAAGAGACCTTTTCTGGAAGAACACCAGCTTCGTTCTTCAGAGGAGGGTAAACCATAGGAGGTGTGGGGAATAAGGCAGAAGGTTTCCTGAGGTTTCTTATATGGTGTTTGCTAAGTTGCCTACATTCATATATTGATTTCTCAGTAACTTTCTTGAGGTTTAAAGGTCAGGGTGCTAAACAGTGGAAAACCACAATTTTTTTTAATATCTGTGCTTCTTCTCTGCCTGAGTATAGTGGGGACAATAAAGCACCTTAGAAGCAGCATGACATTATAGCAAAAGTGCTATTCTTTTCTACATCTTTCAAAATGAGAGTTATAACTATGTAAATAATCAGTTGTGTAGTTTGCAGAATTTTTTCCTTAAATATAATAAGTGTGAATTGATAAGTGGGAAAGTGTCAATTTGTGCTGAATAGAATGTTTCATTTCTGAGTTTCTTTTCTTCTTTTCTTTTCTTTTTTCTTTTCTTTTCTTTTCTTTTCTTTTCTTTTCTTTTCTTTTCTTTTCTTTTCTTTTCTTTTCTTTTCTTTTCTTTTCTTTTTTTTCTTTTCTTTTCTTTTCTTTTCTTTTCTTTTCTTTTCTTTTCTTTTCTTTTCTTTTCTTTTCTTTTCTTTTCTTTTCTTTTCTTAATTTTATTTTATTTTCAAGAAAGTTCAAATTTGTTCCTCGGTGAAACATTGTTCCTGAAAGAGGAACAGTTTCATATAGAAAGCACTGAAATGAAAGGATGTGCTTTGAAACATCTGTTACTCATCTGGAAAATATTGAAATGAACTGTTTTGTCCGTCTGTTTTAAAGAGGGCTTTTTATTCGTCTTTAGTTTTTGGCAGTAGCAACTGTCTGAAATTGGTACAAATTGACAAAATGTGTTTGGCACCAAGAAGCCATGCCTTTCAGTACAGAAAAATGTACTGACTGTTCCTCTGCTCAACCTGAGATTCCCAGGGCTGTGGAAATGCTATAGGAGAGAGGATAGTCACAGAGATAACCTGAATCATTCTTGTTGTTCTACAGAAGGATATGCAGGACTCAAGCACTATAGTGGAACTTGAACCCATAGTCGATGGAATATTGCAATGAAGCGCTAAGGAAAAAATACTGTTATGAGTACTGTGCAGTGACCCGGCCAGTTAAGCTCTCTCTCTCCTACTCACCTCAGGTGGCTGGTCAGCAGTAAGTTAATGATCTCTTCATACTTCTGAAAAGCATATTCAAATAAGTCATTTACATTTCATGAAATACTTGCTCTTGGTACTTGAAAGCTTTGTAAGAATAGTTTGAGATATATAATATAAAACGGTACAAAACTTTGTTCCACTTTCTGACAAACGGAGCTTGTGCCACGTTGTCACTTTTCTGAAAGGATTTGGCAGAAGCATCACTCTCCTTTTCCAGATTTGTTAGTGGAGCCATGGTACTTAGCTTAATGACCTTGATCAGTTTGCTGCTGTTCTCTTCTCTCTGATTTCTAGCTCAGAAGACCTATCAGTGTTTGAAAAATTGAAATATTCAAATGCATAGAATATGGGAGAAAAAGACTATTTATGCCCTGAACAAGATTTTTTTATGTGTTCATTCACATCTAGATTTATTGGTAATAATCAACCGACACATCAAGCATAAACTAATACCAGCTGATTACCATCAATGCAACTAGGCATGAACTAATACTCCATAATGCCTCATTGCAATTATAAAGTTTTCTTATAAAATGCTTGAAAATTACTTATGTTAATTTAGTTACAAGGCTAACATGTACTGAGCAGGAAATTATGTTGTATTAATTTCAGTGCTCACCACTCTTATTAGCCAATCATATCACTCTTCTTCTTTCCATTTTATAATTATCATTAATTACCAGTTTATAATAAGTTTATTCAGTTAATTCAGTGCTGTTCATGCCCTGAAGCATAAACCGATACTGATATCATTTGAACCTGCGACTAATTAGAAAATTGTAGTACCATTAGGTAACTTGTTCTGTAAATTATTTTATCCTTTCAGGTAACCCAAGACTTTCTTTTTTTTTTTTTTTTTTTTTTTTAATTATGAACAGAAAAGACTGACATTCTCGATCAGTTCCTTTGAAGTTTGCTACATCAAGGTTTTTTATGGTTTTGTAACAAAATTTTTATCAGCAATAAAAAATTAAAATAGGCTAAGCTAGAACAATCTAACTGAAATTTGAAAGTAAGAACCAAACATGTTACTTACAAAATTATTTTGTCTGCTTCTACAGCAGAAAAACTCAAAGACACAAACAACTCCAGGTAAAATTTGGGAGTAAGATTTCCAGGCAACTAAGCAGAGTGTTTTATTGAACAAACTTTTCTTGTACCATTTTAAGTGGGACTGGGCAGTGTCATTGATCAAGTATGTAAAAGACCATCTTGTACTGGGTAGAAAAGAAAGACTCTTCTGCCTGTAATTTCTTTATGGAATTTTTTAAGAGATTCTTTAAGAATGATTTCTTACAGTAATGCTGCAATTTGAACTGGAATTTTGATTGCTATTTAACAGCTCAACCTTATAAAAGAATATTAACACAATAATGCTACTAAATATGATCCCTTTCTGCAGGAACAGTGGATTAATTCCAGTGTACTTCTGACATAGTTGCATCTTTTCCATATAGATTAATTATACAGTACCTAACTAGAGAAATTAAGAGCTGCAGTAGTAGTACTTGCACATTTTTCAGGTGATGAAGTCAAATACATTTTCCCTTTAATAGGGAATACTCGAGATCTATTACTCTCGGGTTAGTTGATTCCTTAACCATTCCTCACCTAGCCCACCTAAACTTCTCCTAACACTCCAGAAAGCAAATAGTCCTCCTTCCAGCACTTTGTTCAGAGACAGCAGGTTTATCGTGCGCCAGCCATCCCCAGTCTCAAAGCACAATTGTAGCAACCAAGCCTTAGCCAGGAGGCAGCTGGCAGTGGACAATCACTTCCATTGCACACTAAAAAGATGTGCACGGGACTTTGCTAGTCCGGGCGAATACTCTAGGCCATACTTATAGCTGGCCGACTGTCAAAATTCTCCAAAATTAGCAAAATTATGACTGCTAACTAGCAGACCTTAGTGTGGATCAGCTGATACTCATTGTGGCTACTATCCTAGATGTGCAATCCTTTACAGCTCTCCTTGCTACCACTGATGGACTCACAGTCTACGTAACAACTGTGAGAACATTCAAACAAGACTCTTTATGATGAACACAGTCCTGGAGATTTTTCAGTGAGTGAAGATATGACAAGCCTGTGCTGTGCATTGTCTAATCATGGGTCAGTTAATTGATGGACAGGTGAGATACTAAAGGACAATCAGCTGCTTTGGGTGCCATATAAGGTTAGAGACACACCAGAGACTGTCCAAGGTACGAGTTAGCCTTTTATCCCTTGTCCAGTATCCTTTATCCAGCTCATCTGCATCTCCCTTCAGCCTCTCAGACCCCCAAAACATGGATAACTAAATGAAAGTACCATAACTTAGTGGAGACAGTGCCATGCCAGAGGTGGTTTATTGGCCTGTTATTCCCTGCGTGGCTCCTGATATCAAGGTTACAGTTAAGCCCAAGAAGACAATCCCTTTTCTTTACTCTCTCTGCTTCTTTAAAAGAAGCAGAGGTCAGAACCCAGGGCTGGCTTTTGGCTTCCATAACCTTAGGTTAAGGACTCCTGTGAACACTTGGGTTTATGTCAGTCCACAGGCTTACTGATTGCTGTCCTACCAAATATGATTCTTGGTACTATTGTCACCAGCGTAGTGGTGCCTCCAAACCAGCTGTTCCTGCTTTGCAAATACACATGGCACAGACAGGAGTACAGAGAACAGCGGGGCAAGATGTTTCTTCCTTCTCAGCTTGAAAAGACAGACTACACATAGCACGAACCCTAAAACCACTAAGCCAGTCATGCAGGACCTGGAAATAAGTAGCCTTCCGTGGTGTAAATCTGAGCTGGCTCATTTGCCATTTCTTATGAAGCCAGCTTGTGCCAGCTCTGCTCCGGCTTAATCACACCACTACTGGAAGATTTTCCTGGCAGAAAACTCACACAGGAGAGCTCAGGGAGTGATAGAGATCACCTTGGGCCCCATCATCTTTAGGTGGTACCCCACTACGTTCATACCACATACAGGATGCGATAGGCAGAAATACATTTTAATAGCAGCTTGGCTCTTTGCAGTACCGTATGGTGCTGAGCATAAAGGGAGGTGAACGAGAACTTTTCTGGAATGGTGACGCAGGAGGGGGCTCAAGTAACTGCAAATGAATTTGCAGTGTGAATGACCGTGAGGCTGGAGGCTCACACTGAATGCATGATTGGTTGGAGAGTACACGGCATACCTGTAATCCCTGAGATCTGGTCTGGTCCTCTCAACCTTTCCATTGTCTCTGATTCCTCCTTTCATAGCTCCAGTTATGCGAGGATGATTATTGTCTATCTGTTCTTAGCATCATAGTAACTGTCACACTGATAAGGACTAGTAGCCATTTTAAGTCAAGTATCTCTGTTGCTAGTAAGATGCTTCAAAGAGAGTAGCAAAGAAGCTCCAAGTGTGCAATTATGGAATAACCGGTACTTCACAGTGATACCAGCTCTGAATGAGGTTTAGATTGTATTTGCTAAATATTTCTTATAAAATATTTTTTTTAATCTTGCTCTTCATATTGCTACAGCCTGCGCAGAGTGATTAAAAATTCTGATCTCACATGGACAGTTACAAAGCATGGTTTTCACTAATCAGAAAATTGGTTTAATCATTTGTTGCTAGGAATAATAAATTAATGCAGATGAAGTCCATAACACTGTCTGTTGAACTACGAGCCTGATATCAGAGACTTTTCTGAGAATTCAGAGAAACTACCTATGTAAGTAAGAATATTCTTCTATAATTTTGGCCTGTAAGTCCCCACTGCTCTGTTTGAAGTATTTGAGATGGTTTGCTGTTGTATCTAACATTTAATTTCTTTTTGTATTCACAGACAGTAAGCAAATATTAGGAACTAATGTGGCGAGGCATATTAATATTATTAGCTGGCATTTTGAATAATGGAGTCATGATAAAATGCTACAGGAGAGGGACTCTGGACAAAGATAATTAATCGTCTACTAACTTTATTCTAATATATTATGACTTTTCTACTGAGATAATAACTCTGAAATCCGTGCTTTAAGAATTATTTGATAATTATATATTGGATGTCATCATGGTTAGGTTAGGCTGTGCCACATCAAATACAAATAGCAACAGAAATGGATTTCACTCATGTGGTGGCTTTTTTAGAAATATCATTCTATATTAAATATCACTCATACATCTAAAAGTTGACCATATATTATAGAACCTTTATTTACTGTATGCCTAATAAGGCAGAAAACAGGGTCAAAAAATAAATAATCATAGAGGAAAAATCCTCTGTCATGAGGAAAAGCTTTCAGAGGTGAATACAGCTTTGCAGGCAACAATAATGCTGGTGTTCGGTAAATTCTGAGCTCTTAATTTTGTAATCTGAATAGCGTCCAACTAATAATGAGATTTTGTATGTGTTAAACATTTATTTTCTACTAAATATGGCAGCTAGGAAGTGAAGCCCTAGCTGTGAAAGAATGTGAATTGCATTGAAAATTCTCTTAGGGCCACTTCACATTCCAGATCAAATTGATTATTGGCAGATCACACCTATAACCTATAGCCAGGTGAGTAGACCCTCCTCACTCCAGTAATCCAGTGGATTCATGTAAATACAAATGGCAAGCTTAGATCTACTGTTTAGATGCATGTGTACTTCCACTTTAATTAATAAACCGTAATTTCATATCAATAATATAAGTTCCATCGGTTTCTTTCTTATTTAAAACCAATGGGTTTGCGCACACACACATACACAAGCGCATTTTCAAATAAAAAGATTTCTCAGTTACTCTCAGCACAGTTCCCTGTAGATGGACTTCAGCTCTTCAGGAAAGGAAGTATATTGAAGAAAGAAAAACATGTAACATAGAGAGCTTTTACCTAGATAAAAGTCAGCTGTCAGTATGTGAGTACTGGTCTCAGAAAACTAATACCAGCTGTAGTTATATGTCATGCACCTTTATTCAGAGAGTTCTACATTTCCTGTGATGGGTCAGCTCTGTAGAAAAAATAGTCAGAAAATCAATAAGTAGTGTAAGAAATGAAATAAAAAGTAGACCTGTTTTGGGCAGTGTGTTTTCTCTCTTCATCACTGACATACGTAAGCATTTTGTGACTTAGACCTCTCTGTCTGCTGCTGAATATGTTTTCTGCATGTAGTGTGAAGATTTTTGATCCAAGAAGAGGAAGCGGAGTAGAGAATCCACGGCCAGGTCATTGTGAACTGATAGTCCTTCATAGGTGTTTCACGTACACATAAAATCTCAGAATGTGAGGATCATCTGAAGTAAAACCTGCATTTCCATATTGCATAGACTTGAGGGGTAGTGGAGCTCGTTAATCATCTACTATTAGTTTCTGACACAAATACTATCTGATTTACCTATTTGAACTATTTTGTAACCGTGCTCTGTGCATAAGTAATGCTCAGCTGAAATCCCCCTCTGCAGAGAGGGGAAATGCACTGCTACGCAGATCTCTCCAACTGCTGAATGAATCCCTTCACTCTGTTAGTTGTCTCTTTGATCTATTCTCATATATTTGATCTATTCTTATCTATTCTCGGATGTCCCAGTTCAAGTGATGGTAACCAGGGGGTGAAGCAGCACTGAAGCAACTTGGAGTGACTGGTCCAGCACTGTAACTAACTGGTCCAGCTCACTGGTGAGCTCTGCTGAGCTGAGCTTTCATCTCTACCCTAAAAACATGGAGCCTCAGCCCACACTTCATTATTGGCTTATCTGCAGCACTTCACCTTCAGTCCATGTCTTTCTCTGTGGCACCTAGTACCTAAGAAAGGTGTGGGTGGAGGTATTTGTGCAGAGTGGTTTACTGACAATACAGGACTTACACTTCCATTTAACACTGTGGCAGAGATAACCTTTGGGAAAATAACTTCCTCAGCATTAGTATCTGTTCGAGTTCAAATGCAAGCGTATTCACATCTGAAAAGTATGCGTGTATACAAGTGTTACTTAATAAGTAGAATGTGGGTACAACTTCTTACCTGATTTAATTATTTTTAATGAAGTGATAAATACATTTTAGATTTCTATGGGGAAATCTATCACAAGTTCTCAAAGTCCTTTGCAAATGGCAATGAAGTAAAAAAGTCTTATTTATAAAGAAAAATAATATTGATAAAACTGTCAAAGCTAGGCTAAATGACTTAAAACTGAAATTCACAGCAGAATCAAGATGATGCTAAATCACTGCACTTCAGTCATCCTTTACTCTTTCTGGATAATGATGTTAGTGCCCCGTAATTTCACTTGAACATTTATTCTTTTCTGGCAAATTTCTGGCACTTTGACTTTTCTCTTTTGCTGTGCAATGGTACCTGGAACCTGAGCTTCTTTCTGCACCTGAGGGTTGGCAGTGTTGCTAAGAAATTCAGGCATCTTGTGGTATTCAGCAGCAGTTCATGTGTCTCAGAAACCTTTCTGGTTTTCCAAATTGAGGAATAAGTGGTGCTGAAAGACCGTATTAATGCTTAATGCCAAAAGGAAAGGATTTCACTTTCCTAATACTTTATTATTTTCTTTTGTCATCTGACCATGATAATGTGATGAACCTTTATATTTCAGATTATGATAAGAAATGTAGCTAAACTATAGATTTTGTTTCTGGACCCAAGGTTTTACAAAGTATGCCAATTCCAGTGTGTCAGAGAGTTCTCTTTCATCATCTCCATTTGGAAACCATGCTATAAAGTTTGACACACCTGAAGAAATTTATTTCAGATTCTGGAGAATGGTGAAACATTAAGCAGGACAGTGATTTCAATTTACCTTTTGTGGATCAAAAGGGAGAGGTGAGCTCAAATCCTAAGCAACGTGTCAAGAATTGAAACACTGGGGAGAATTTTTGAAAGTACAATCAACCAAAAATAGCTAAATATTTTGATCTTCACCATCCTTCTATTAGAGGATGTTCATTTCCATGCACTATTTAGTTTACAAGTATTGATGCACTGAATGAGTTTTAAGAAACAGCAGGGGATTTATGGCCTTCTGATTTGTTATCTGGGTCATGAATATAAGAATTTCATTCTAAAGTCCTGGAGCCATATCATGCCATTGATTTTTTTTAAGCAGATTTTGCCATTGATTTAAATGGGGAGTTCTGCTTAAAAATCAATGGCACAATATGGCCCTGAGACATTAACACATTCAGAATATTGATGGAAAAGGAAAATAAAACTGTTTTCCAAAAGCTCTTTCTCTCAAAATATTATCCTTTCCCCAGAAGGTCCAGACATTCTACTGGATGTTCTTAAATTGAGCATAAAAGCTGTTGAATGCAAGTTAACAATTAGATTTTTTTTTTTTCTAAAAAAACATATGACTGGCATCCAACCTTTTAATCAAATAATTGACTAATCACTCACTGTGGTACAGCTTCACAATCAACTCTTCCAGCTAAACTCATCTCCGCCGACCCCCTCCTTGCCCCTTTCCCTCCACACTTCACTTCAGAAAATGTTCAGTACAGCCCATTAAGGAACACTTTAATTCAAGAGGGTCTGGCTGATCAAGAAAAATTAAGCTCCTAATAACAGCAAAATCGAAAGAAATTTGGACAAAATGACTCTCCGCATCACAGATTTTGTTTACTAGTGGGTAATTAATTCTCCACATATGTTGGGAACATCTGTCGCAGTGACCTGCCATCGTATCTGTGAAATGACTGCTGTGCAGCTCCTCTGCAGGTCATTAGCCACGCTCTGAAAGGAATCTTCCTCTTTCTGCCCCAGACGGGCAGCGCTCTCTGGGGTGTCCACATCCCACGAGTCACCCAGGTCTCTGTGACCCTGCTCCTCACCTGCTGCCAGCACCTATCTCTTCTGAATCATGCAGCGCTCAGAGGAAGACCTGGTGCCTGATAGAAAGACGCGCAAGAGAGACAGTACAAGAAAAATCAGATGGATTTTGTCTTCTGCTGCCTCACCTGAATTTTGTCACACCTTCATGGGTTAGCCTTCTTCTCAGCTATCATCCTAATTCAGTGTTTGAGCAGCTAAACTTGTCTATTCTGTTTCTACTTGCCCAAAGGGCTTTGATAAGTGGAGAAGGGGAAGGAAGCTTTTTCTCTTTCTGCACAAAGCTTCCTTTGCTGTCTGTACAGGGACATCAAGACAAAATAAGGATGGTCCAAAGGAAGTAAAATAGAGGTCAAGTTTCCAGACTTCTTCTTCTATGTCTGTACTAGATTTTTTCTGTAATAGCCAAGGGATGAGCTGGTATAGGAAATCTTCCCTGATTAGAGAAGTGAGATATCAGTGACTGATACATGTGCAAATCCCTTTTCTACCATAAGCAAAGCAATAAGCTTAACAAATAAACACAAACACAAAAGGAAAAGCCCAGTATCTGTACTTGAAAACCACATTTAGGTCATATATTGGCCAAGTACTGCTCACATGCCAAGGCATAATCACATGCTTCAGAGCTTTAGACATTATTTTCAAGGTCATGCAGAAAACATTTTTCTGGTGAGGTAAGTTTCCCTCCCTCCCTCCCTCCCTCCATACCCATAGGGACTAGAATAAGATGAGGAGGGTGAACACCTGCAGGTTTTCCAAGACACCTGTGTTTGCAATGAATGCCACAGAGCCAACAAATCTTCTTCACAGAAAACAAAAAAAGATGCAGACATCAAAGATAATTAATCTGAAATACTGTTATACACAAACCAAAGCATTTACTGTAAAACCCATGCATTTCTCTCCCTAGTATTTTATTACATACAAGAAATCCAGCTCCTGCCATTTTCAGATTTCCTGTAATTTTAAAATACCTTTTCTTACCTTCCCTAAATATATAGTATATCCTGAAGTCTAGGATTAATTGATGTCTTTAAGTAGTCATCTAATTTTTGGGTTTTTTTCAAGGGACAATGCCACATTAAAATTCTGGGTAGGTCTGAGCCAATATAATCTGGTGTAACTCCATTGGAACCTGAGAAACAATGTTGATTTATATCCACTGAGATTGCTGGTAAAGCACGACAACAACAATTAAAATATATCCTTACCACTGTTTCAGATAATGTCAGGGAGGAGAAATCCTAGTTTTAATATTTTTTTCTGAAATAAAGAAGTTACTTTTATCTTCTGTAGTAAAGGCTGCTCCATGTGTAAGATGAAATAAACCATGAAGGAGTTATAGTCTGTAATGAACAAACCCAGTTGTATTCATTTTTAAGATGCACAGTTTGTTCATATGTGTACAAATCACTCCAATGAAATTGTAGCCAGAGCATAGGGCTGGGAATTGGGAGATGGGAACTACTCCTGACTCGGCTGAAAACTACCTGTGTGACCTTGGCAAACATCTTAGGACTCACAGGACTGATGGCTGCTTAATGAGATAATCTGCGAAGAAAAATGGGGGTGTGGGTATGAGGTAAGAACATATGTGTGTGTATGAAAAGAAGAAGGAGTTTCTGAGGCAAATAATTATTGAACCTGGTCAGCACTTTAAAAGGTTTTGCCACATCTTACATACAAAGTGTGCAATTATCAGGACTGTAGAAATAAGAGCGAATGGAAGAACTGCACCACCAGAGTTGCCTTCTGGAAAGCAATAGGGTCAGGAGGCAGTTCTGAATGAAAGACACTCAAGGCAGGATTTGGCACTGCATGTAAGAAGAGAACAGGCGGCCTGGGAAGCTCAGCAGTGGCTTTGGGATCAGGGGAGAAAATGAAGCTAGATCACTGATCCTTTACTGCAGCGGAAATACTGAACCAATTTGCTGCTTAAAGAAGTGCAGACTTGTTGTTTTCTTTTTACCATGGGATTTGTTAAAAGGTAAATATATTTTGTTGCATTTCTAGCACGAATAAGACAATGTGTCTGCGTTCCCCACATGGCTCTGGGGCTCAAGGAGAGGAATCAGAGGAACACTAACAGAAAAACTATTAGTGGTGCACGGTCTCTGACAAGTGATCTTAGAAGCTGCATGGCCTCCAGAAGACAGCCTCCGGATGTATTTATGTATATTCATATCCATTCTATTGCTGCCGCACACGGTACTAGTCAGTTATATCAAATATGTGTTATTGCAACATGGTAAGGTTCAGAATCATGTAAAGGACTGAACCATACACTACACTCTCAGTGTATTTCCAGTTAGGGCTGTTTAGCAAATGCTTCAATGCAGATATTTTTCTCTGTGGATCACAAAAATAATGATGAGAGGAAGCTGGCTGCCAGAATTAGCTTAGAAAGGGTACTCCAGCCATGAGCAATATTTGACGATTGAGTCATATAGGTAAGTCACATCCTTATATCTCTCTCTCAGTCCAGTTTCAGAAATTCAATAAGGTGACAGCAGAGGGGAGAGAGTGAGCATAATCCTAGCCTTTATCTTTGAAGCTCACAGCAAATCTAAAGACAAGTACTGCACTATGTGTTGTCTTTATTTCTTATGTAATCCTTGCCAGAGTAGACTCTTCTGCATACCTTCGATGAAGAGTCAAGAGAAAGTTGACTGTGAAAGGGTCAGAGCAGCTTTTGAAAGTAACAGTGCTCCAAAGATGCAGAGATCAAAATGGCTCTGGTCACCCACAGGCAATATCTCTGGAGATGCTTTCAAAAGTAGTCTGACATACTGATCAATTTTGTCAGAACCTCTTGCATGTTAGGTATTTGTGGAGACCATCTTCATCCCTGAATTGCCCTCCTTCCCACCTCCCCCCACACACACTTCCCCCCTTCTTCAAGCTGGAAGAAGTTGGAGGGAATTCTTCTAGGAAAGATTTTAAGGGGTTTGCTTTCCTCAGATTCCTCCCATGTGGTGTTCTGCCCACCCCCTCCATGGCAGGCCCTGGGCTGACCCAGTGTTACTCACTGTTCCTTCTACAGGCTGTAATCTCCAGCTCTCTCAGGGGAGCAAAACCAGCAGCCAAATATCTGCTGACAGCTTTGCATGTGTAAATCCATAGCAACTTCATGGAAATCAGCGGAATTAGTTTGGCTTGACACCAGTAAGAAGAGCCGGATTTGACTTATTAGCACAATAACAGAGAAATTAGTTAGATTACACTGAGGATTTCTGTGATAAAAACATTTAGTTTTCATTTAACCAGTGCAAAGGTAACAGCATAATTCCCTTAAGGAATGTGCAGAAATAGTAGCCTATATACAAAGAAGGAAAAACCTTAAAGAGGAGTATGCTGTCAGGGAGAGTGATACTAATGCCCAGGAGAGCTGTATATAATTAGCTGTCATAATTTACATGGTTAGTTTCTTCACCACATACAAAATATACATAATTACAGTTCACTTACAAAGGATTCATTTGCTGAGTTCCATATCTTACGAATTTTTATGTCATGTAAGTCAGTTGCCATTAAGTTAAAATCTAGGCCAAAATCTCCAGAAAACTTCCAGGCAACACTCTCTTGCAAGCTGCAGGGGAATCAGCTGTGGCTACTTGGTATTACACTTGCTAATACTTTCAAAAGTCAGTATTTAGTTATTTAGAACTACAGCAAATATTACAGTTGTTACTCATTAAATGGTAACATTCGACTTCGTTACAAACAACTAAAAGCTCAGGAAAAGCTTCAGAAAACTGCAGTCAAAATAATTCAGCTATTTCAATTAATAGAGAGAAAATATCTTCTGTATTTTGGAAATTGTTAAAAAGCACGCCACTGAGAAGCCATACCTAAACTGGAATTGTCAAGGCTGGTCTTCTTGTCAGGAATAGGAATGCACCCACCTTTGAGAGAGCTACAAACTGCAGGATTTCAGTTCCTTGTAATCGGCAGAGACTTTGGCAGGTAAATTGTCTGAGGGCTGGAGCCCAATAAAAATGTCCTCAGGAATCAGCTTTGGGGAAAAAACAGTAAGAAAACATTTCCAGATGTTAGAATGGAACCAAATATTTCTGGACCTGACCAAGCCTTCATTGCTAACAAATGAATGTGGTGTCCACTGGCTATTTGGATTTTTCACCTCCATCCTTTTCATGGATTCAGAGTTGTTAACAATTTACTACTGTTATCGGGCACTCAAAAAAAAAAAAAAAAAAAAAAAGCAACAAAGGAAGGAGCTGAATTAATTTCTAGCTGTAACTTCTGTAAGAAAAAGGAAATGCAATATTTTTAGAAATAATCTTAAAGAAGGTCTTTGACTGTGGTGAGAAAACATCTTTCTGGTCTATGTATCTCTACATTAATGAAGATGAATTTCAAACCAACAATCTGTAGAATAAGACTGACTTTAGAGTGATTGACTAGAAATCAAAACCTCAGTGTTAGCATCGCATGAAGTGCTGATTTAGTACAAGTAGTCTTGGTTGGCTCAAATTCATTTTACTGGAATTTTAAAGGGCTAATATTGTCTTATCAGAGGTTATATACTGACTGTATATACTCTGCTATCACACTATCAGCACAAGAATAATTGTGCTTTTTGGCTAATAGTGTTCTCTCTTACTGTCTTGTTCAAGTTCTTGAGTTACAAGACTAACTTTCCTTCCTCAAAAATTAGGCTACTGGAGAAGTTGAGGTCAAATAAAGGTTGAGAAGGTGCCCAATAGTGCAGTGGTCCTCCCCGGAGAGGGAAAGGTGAAACCTAGGAAAAAGGAATAACAAAATAAAAATAGGAGGACACTTTTACCATGTCAAGAGTAAACTTATCACAGATTTATGAAATATATACATGGACATAGATTTATGGGAAAAGCACTTTTCTCGAGTTTGATCAAAGACCATTAAAAATGACAGTTTAGAAACAGCCGTCAGACAAGACCAGGGACAAGGTAGGCAGGAAAAAATCTCAGATGTGTTCATGGCAGTGGATCTTCCTCAGTAAATGTTTCCCAATTATTTCTGCACAAAGGGAGAGGAATTAGTCCAAAATACACCAGCCATATCTGGAATAATTTTTAGGCTCAGATTATGGCGGGTAGATGTCTCCAGGAAATGCAACTAACTCTCCAACTAACAATGCAAAGGAAATGGTGTACAATATGTAATTGGAGCTTCCTTTAAAGCAATTAACAAATACAAAACCTTCTATGTATACATGTATAAGACTCTAGACTGCTTGGTTGCCCCATTTGATGCTGGCCTGAGGGCAATATTGAAGTTCCACCCACTGTCATTTCTATACTCAGTGTCCTTCAGATTCCTCAGATCACTTTCAGCTTTGCGGTACACAGTGAATATCGGTGCATTTTCTGTAGATATTTGTATGTGAACTGCAATATGACTGTTATTAGTTGTGATAAGTGTTACTGATTAATAGAGTTAGATTATTTTTTGAATTCTCCTTGTATCTGCATTAGACTGATCTTTGGATGCTAGTAACTGTGGTCTGTTGACAGCAATTGAGCTACAGTGATTTAACTATGCTGACTATCTGCACCTTGGTATGCTAAGCACCCTTGACACATCTGAAGGCAGGAGCCTGCCTTTGAAAAGACAGGAAAATAGAGGTAGTAAAATTGTGAGTTAATTGGTTTTAATCCAACTTAAATAAGAGCTCTGCATTTTTTCTGAGATATGTAATGTCTAAAATGTTTGAACAGAGATGTCTAGATTTCTACTACATTTCCCTTTGTGGTCAAACACCGAAACTTTAGCAGAGCTCAAACTTCTTTAAGCAAATGTTGTGAGAAACTAGTAACTGCTTAAAAAATGTGATTCACATGGCACTTTAATAATGTATTTAAATTGCTGAGGGACATAGCTATGAAGATTTGCATGTACCACACCTTCCTACACACTTTGTGCAAGAGTGCATTTAAAAATTTGCAAAGTCTAAGCAGATGCTGTTACCATGACAAATGCCTTTTTAATCAGTCATAATTTTGCACTAAGTGCTGTATAAGTGCCCTTTGTTTCACCACTTAAACTGTCAATGGCTAACAATGGAAGTCACAGACTACTGCCTGTCATTAAAAGCAATGGAAAAAATCAATACAATTTTTAATTAAAGGCGCCCAATGACTTGAGCTTTTAAGACAGGAATTCTCCTTGTCAGTACATCTTGCCTTCAAGCCCTTTCTGGCAGTTCAGAAGTTAACACATAGGTAAATGCAGGTATTTGCAATATGCTTTTAAAAAAAAAAAAAAAAGAGAGAGAAGGGCACATGAGGAGAATTCAGGGAAAATATTTTCTGTTTGATTGGTATTGTTAGGGAAGAGGTAAAGTACACAAGTACTGATGTCTGTGAAAACCCTAGAGCATGCTTTTCATTAGAATTCTGAAAATATAGAAGAATATATAAAAAAGATACCCCTGTCAGTAAAATTCACAATATAGATTTTTCTGTACACACTTGCGAAGAAACAGCTTGAAAAAACTTCCTATTGCTGTCATTATTGTTGGAGTATTCGTGTTATTGACTGCCTCAAGCATCTTGTCTTTGTTTAGTCTCTTCTCACCCCTGAGTGCCCAGGTTTTTTCTTGCCGTGTTTTTCTGATACCTTCTGTTTCTCTGTCATTCGCAAATGTCTTTGTTGAAGAAGCAGATGTATGTTTCACCCATGGTGATAAAATCTTCACTGGTTTACCTTTAATAGCAGTACTTCTACAATAGTAGCTGAACTCTAATTTCTCAATAGAAGATAAATTTGACAGGAATAAACATAAGGGCCAAATAGATGATCTTTCTGGGTACTTGCTGGATGGGCATACCTTCTAAGCAAGCATACTTATTTTGAAATTAGGGTAGATTTTCTGGATTAGGTTAAATTGTATTGAAAGGCATGGAATATGAGGCAAAAGGACACTTGAATACCATAGTATATGTTCACTTATGTTCTCAAATTATCGAGTATTTTTGCCGCCTGTGTGAACTTGACATGACCTATGAAATATTGTATGGCTTTTCTGTTTTGGAGAAACTTACAATCTCAATAAGCATAAATGGTAAAGGGTATGATCTGTTCATTCATGTAGACAACACTTTTCGGGTTTTATAGATTTAGAATTTCATCCTTTTAGTTGCAAACTGAAGAATATTAGACAATGAACCACAACTTGGAGCATGAAAAGATTCTGTATTTGTAGGAAAAATGCTCCTGAATTTGACATTTGATTAAATATTGGAGAAATTATGACAGATTTCAACAATCCTGTAAGACTTTCACAAACTGTATGACAGTAGCAGTAAGCTGATCCTGTGAGCATTACATGGTTAATAGTGCTTTTACTTGTGTACAAGTTCTTTTCATAAGCAACACCTAGCTTCTAATATAAGATATATATTCCACCTCAAATTTCTAGTTTACTAGCCTACATCTCAACACTTTGTTTTCCTTTTATATTCCTTTATGTGATATGTAAAGAGTAACCTGTTTTTCACAGCAGTAGCAGTTAGCATGCAGCGTTTCTTGGTTTTGTTTAAATTACAGGGCTTCTGTAAGGAGTAATGAAAAAGAAAACGGCAGTGGAAGAAAAAACAGCACCAACTGCATAAAAAATGTGTGTAATGCTAGCAAATGAAAAAATACCACAGTAGCAATGCTTCGGGATTTGACAATGCATCCAGCACTCTGGACAGAACTAGCATGGCTTACCTGTCCTGGCTGAGCTCCAGGAACTTCTTGCCCTGTTTCGGTCTAAGTCAGTCTTTCTCATTTTCTCCCTGATAAAGGTTCAGATGTCTGGAATTTACTTCTTTAAAGGGAAGTTAGAGGTGTGGATTACAAGTTAATGAAAATAATATCCCCTCTTTGTTGACAACAGCAACGATCTGCACTGACTGGTCCCTCAGTGCAACTCAGGAGCATGTTAAAGTATTTCCCTGAAGACATGGCAGTTCTTGTGCCAAAAGGTCCTATCCAGCTCACTTTCTGTGACTGCCAGGCAAGGTGTGATATGGGATGAGATGGGATTCAGGGCTTCGCTCTGAGGACTGAAGGAACTATGTTAGACCTTCACTGGACTGAAGCAACTTGGGGTAGCTGGTCAAATTGCCTCTGTGGTCACTGTGCACACTCAGAATTGGTGCAGGAATACTGCTGCAGGAGGGTACTGAACTGGTCTAGGCTGTTAATTTTTCATATGGCAAGTAGGATACTTTCCCTTATATTCCTTTGTCAGGTTACCATTGCTGAAGCAGGTCACGCAGATGAGCTGTTGCTCCCATGCCCAAAACTGAAAGGTGTCCAGAAGAAAAGTGCCTGTGGAAAAGGTAACAGTGACTGAGGCATCAGAGCTCCGCAGGGAGGACATGTCTGGCACTCAGAGTACCATCTCCCTCCTGGCTCTTTGGTGCCCACTTGCATATGCTCGGACAGGTTGCGTAGTTTCCATGTCTTTACGTATCAGACTCTAGACTGGCCTTTCAAACAAAGTTCAACAGGCAAAGGTATCAAACAACTTTAAAGAAAAAAATTACTGCCCTTCCCAAAAGTGTCTGGTATCTACCGTGGGTCTGTGTCCTCCAACAGCACAATTTTCCCATTCCTGTCTCAGACAATGAGCAGCAGTATTTCTGGGGAGTTTTTGCCTTTTGATCTCCTCTCTGATCTAATGCAATTGTCCACTGGCAGAAGCGCTGCGAGGTGCAGAATAAAGTAATGAAGCTAATCTGATTTCCACCCCCAACCCCAGTATCTACATGCCCTTATTATATTAGATTCCTAATGAGATTCTCTGTCTGCGCTCCAGAAACAGGGCTGAAAATGTATGTATATGTGGGGAGGGGGGATGTTGTGGAAGGTTGTGTCTATTTACATCCCATCTTTAATGGATAAAATCTGCCCGTCCTTGAGTTGCAAGGTATCTACCTCCAAGATTTCTGAGGGAGAAGCATCTGAAATTGCCAAGAAAAAATATGTACATCTAACACTGATGTGTCTTTGGTATGGCAACAAATGTAAGCACAGAAGCAGTAAAGGGAGGAATCTTCATGTGAGGGTCTTGTGCCTTCCTGCCTGATAAAGCTGGAAGATATCCTGAAGTGGGTGGAGAGTATGTTGGAGGGATGTGCCTGAGCAGGACAAACTCTGAATAAACTAGTTTTGCGTTGTTAAGCAGCAAACATAGTTACTTTCTAGTGAGTAAAGAGCCTGTACACTTCTAAAGGTCCCATGGAACGGGTTGTACCGATGCAATGCTTACAAGTCATCCAATCTGTACTTAATCCTCCCTAAAAAAACAACTTCTACCTTCCTCAGCTGTACAGAGCTAATACCAAGCAGTTTGTAATACAGGGGGTGAGAGCTACTGGATGCTGAAAAGCTGGCCAGTAGTGGCCATCCCAGGCTAAAATTCACAGACCAGAACCGTGTTTTGCCAATCTGGCCATAGATAAATCTCCTCGTAGAGTGTATGCTACTCATAGAAGATTTTTTATCATTGGAGGGCAAGTTGCAATTTCAGCTCAGTGACTGAAATGTACCCATTGGAATGCAGTAACAGGATAGCCCTCACACACCAGCAAGAAGCCTCCAGCTCTACTCGGTTCGGTAAAACCCCTTGTAAGCAAGGCCTGATCGAGCTGCATGGCGGACAGGCCCAAACTTGGTCACTTCAAAGCCGAGTTTGTCATTTGGTGCCAAGGCAGAATTTTTTTATTGCAAAGACCCCTCATGACTGCTTGGTGTTTATGGATAAAATGCCTTTAAAAGAAGTTTAACAGCCTTGGCTTGGTCCTTCATGGACAAAGGTCCATATCACAGAAGCACTATACATAATTCACCACAAGAGAGCCCCAGAACTAAGCAAGAAACCTAAATTACCTGTCACTTCCAGAAGAAGTGTTCCCTTTGGGTCAAGGTTGAAATCATTGGTAAACGGATGTGAAGAAGATCACGTTGGGCTCCGTATGGATTCCTTCCCTATGTCAGGACTGCAGAGAAATAAGGGAGGCAGAATGAATGCCTACTAAAATGTCCGTGTTATTCACAATTCTTATTCACAAACCGGTGGACCTCTCCTTGATCAAAGTTTGAGGGATACGTGCAGCTGCGGAGTGGGGGAGTATCAGCGTTTCTAAAGCAGCATTGATTCTTTTGCTAAAGCAAAACAATGCCTCTGGCAGAGCATGTATTCTGTTCACAGGGGTGTCCTGTCAGAGGTGCGAGGCATTACAGCTTCGTCTGAATACAAAAAACACCTCATTACTACCCTGGATAGGAAATGCTGCTAGTTACAGGGAGCAAGTATGACTTCAGGAGTACAGTTCATGAGAAGTAGATGCCATCTGGCTGTCATTAAGTGGCTGATTGTGGCTTTCTGTGATTGACTGGTGATTGATTGACAGGTGGTAGAGAGGAAAGGGATATAGCGTGTCAGCCAGACACACCAGCCTTTTGTTTCAGTCCTGTAATTTTTGTGGTGCGTGTAGCTATCAGGGGGGCAATTTTTCTTTCAGTCCCACTCACACTGCAGCCTCCATGTCAAGTATGCCTGAAGTCTGCAGAGAAGAACAGGAGAGTGTGGAGAGTATTTGATCAAACACTTAGACTCTTACAAACCTTTACAGTTTAATTCTATGACAAAGAAGAGGAGCAATTTAAAGAAAATATTTTGCCTTGTCCTCCCTTTCTCACATGCTCACGTTTCCAAAGGCTGTAAGGGTTGAATTTCTGTTCTGCCACATTCAGTTTATAACAACTTTGAACATTACAGCAGTTTAATAACACCTTTTCTAAATGTTTTTAATTTAAAAAGCAGAAGTTTACCTGAAAGGACACATAAATATAAACTCTGAGCTTGCAATGGTCCACATTGCTGCACTTCAGCAAAACATTTGGGACTAAAGTGTTTGTTCCACCCTGAAAATTTGGCTTAGGCTTAAATTGTGCTGAGCAAGGTTTGCTTTCTTTAAACATGAATATAGTAAACTGCTTTCTGGAAATGCAACCACATGGCAAAGGCTTTATGCAGAGCTGAATCATGAATACTCAGTGTGTGGCCTCTGCGAGGAGCACATGCCATGGGAGTAAGTAGGAGCTGGTTTGCCTCTGCATAGTATTTGCACATATTTTAATGACAATGCTTCAGGTTGCTCATATTTACTACATCTCTGCTAGATACCGAACTTGCAGTTTAAGCAGTGCCATCCTAAGGCTGGCAAGCATCCAAAGGGAGGTGGTGGTTGCAGGTAGGGGCTACTCTGAGCTGGGAGGATGAAGCAGTTTCTGAGGAAGGCTCCAAGTCAGTAAGTGTGTGAGTAGGCTAAGAAATCCTCTTGACACAGCTGAAGATGGTCAGTCGTATCTGTGCTTCAAAGTGCCAGGATTAGAAATGTGTCTTTTCCACTGCAGGGGGCAAAATTTTGCCTCGGGGAAAGCTTTGGGAATAGGACAGTCCATGCTTGTGAAGTGCCTTGTCCATGCCATAGTTATGCCCTACCAAATCTACTTAATTATGGTTTGCACATTAAGCTGATGTCTCTCCTTGGGCAAAATCTTCTTTGATATCAGCACTTCCAAATAAAGAATTAAAATAACCTGTGTGATCCTAACAAAGATATTAGACCAGAAGAACTGATAAGGAGTCACTGTTGATATTAATGGGGATTTCTGTTTAAAAATTGGTGCTGCATTTACTCATATTTACATTCAGAGTTTTTCTTGAAATCCAGGTTTCTTACATAGCTGAAAGAGCTTTCAGAGTAGACATCATTATTTTAAGCAAGTTTCTAGATATGTATGGCAATTTTGAAAGAAAATGAACAAAAAAGGTAACTTCCTCTGCTTTGACAAATTAGCAATGTGCTATCGCTTAGGTTGGCATAAATATTCATCTAAAGCTCATTATTTGTAGAAATATGTGAAACAAAATTAAAATACAGTGTTTTTCAGGTGCAACAACATCTATGATACAGCGTATAATATCTTTACATATTTAGTAAGCAGTTGACTACATACAGGGAACAGAACTAAATTCACACAAATAAGTTTTAATAGTTCCCATGGTAACTATATAATGTACAAGAATCATCTAAGTAAAGAAAAATTAATTCATATTTGGAAGCCTTGATTCCTAAATGCCTATTACTTTACTGATACTACTAAACGGGATGAACCGTTTCACAGGAAAGAAAAAGGTAAGATCCTAAATTGGTTTAAAGTGAGCAAACACATTACATTATTTTTTTTTACCAGGATTTGTTATGTTTGTGCACTGATACAGAGAGTAGCTCTAGCACATACTGCTATGCTTTCTGTCCAAAACAAAGATTGCATTCCAGCATGTACCAGCAAAGAGTGTGTTCTTATAAGAGCAGAAAATGAACTAGCTGGGATTTTAGAAGTTATCGCATGCAACTCAGTATTTTACTCTGAGAGTCAACAAGACTACTGCTGCTTTAAGGAAAGATGGTCTCCAAATGGTTTATGAAGTGATAGATCATATATAAATAGGTTGTTTGCTCTCAGTACAGATGCCATCATTACTAACTACTTTCAGGCTCTTTGAGAGCTAAATAATTTCGTAATGCATCATTGAACATTTAGTTGCTTCGATAGCAGATGGTTTCAGGGGTCCATCTGCTCACAGCAATGTTTTCAACAAGCCCCCTTCACCTTCACCAAAAGGTTCAGAAACATTAGAATATTCATTCCTCACCACAGGTGCCTTTCCTGGAGCCTCCCCATACACAGACATAGTGGGTTGCACACTCAGGAAGACAGAGGTGGTTTCTGAAATATGTGACTTAATCTATTGTGTGTAGATTACTTCTGTCAGCAAATGGAGGCAGCGGCAATATTAGGAAATACGAAGCATCAGGTTACCTGGGACACAGCATTCATTTGTCGGGGGTAGATTTTTAATAGACTTTCATATAAATATAAAGAGTTGAATAAATTTTAATAGTATTCATAATTTTAACTGTGTACACACAGTTAACTACAACTGTAACTGTGTGCACAGTTAAAATTATGAATGTTATTAAAATTTATTCAACTCTTTATATTTAGATGCACTCACAGTTAGAAGATCAGTGCACAGCATAAATATCCAGGTACTAGCTGCTGAAGAAAGAAATCTGATGTAGCGGAATACAAATATGTCAAATATGTATTGCCTTGTAGTGCTAACAAGTGTAATAGCAAGGGAATAAGTTAAAGTAACCTTTTTGTAAATTGTCTGCCCTGTATTAAGTTCTATGTAAGAAATGCAGTGAAGATGCTCCAGAATGAACTGTTAACTCCTTGTTGTGCTTTTTTTCTTGAGGTGAGTTAATTGCAGAGAACAAAATTACAGGGCTCACAGATTTCATTTGGCAGAGGAAATAAAAATATTTGATCGATTGAGTAATTTGAGATGCTTTACCCTATCCTCCATTTTTACTGCAGTTTTTCGCAAACCAGACAAGAGGGCTCTCTGAGAAGAACACTGCTTCAGAGGCTGATCTGTTGAACACCATTGGGGCATATGAATTAGAAAAGCCTCTGTATCTGACCTACTGCCTCTAATTCCCAGGACATCTACCTAGAGTTGCTTGATTTTATCTTCTCCAAAAGCATATATTCCTATATAGATTTTCAATTTTGTAAAGTGTTCAGAGATAGAAATGAATCCAGAATTAACTGAAAATAGCTTTGAGCATTGAGCATCTTCCTGTCTAAGAGGAGCTAAGGGGTAGGTTTTATGCATGTAACTATTAATGATTTGTAAGTAAGAAATAACACTTCACAGCTATGTGATGTACACTGAAACAGGGTATGTTTCAACTACTTCCCTTATACCAAGTTGCTATTTTTTTTCTTTCTTATAAATTGGTGTATAGATATACAGTATTTACTTAGATATTCCCTGATTCAAAAGCATATAGTCCTTTATGTACATAAAGGACCCAGCACAGCAGTGTGCTCCACTTCATCAGGGAGCCTGAACCTGTTTTGATAGCTACTCAGGAGTTCCTTTACCTGTCTAAACCTAGAGAAACTGTCATCTTAAAGCAACATAATAGGTTTGATGTAGCCTTCAGAAAAGCAGATAGTAAGGATTAAATTGCTGGTGGTGTGTCTGAGTACTGCAGTTCAAAAACTTTTGAAAACGCACATTGTAATGTGCTTCTGACCACTTCGTGATTTTATTTTGGCACATGACACAGCCTTCCTAATCCTGACTATGTAGCTTGGCCAAAGTGGCTACAAGCAAAGCACTTAGGCTGAAAACTTCAATTTCTTGTCATTCAGTCTGACTAACTCCATTCTATGAAGGAGAGTTGTACAGATACTCCTGTCATTAGTTAAGCCACCCACTGTCTTCTAAGCATTAGCAGCAGAGCCCTAGAAAGAGCCAACTAAAGGCAAGCCAGCTGTCTCCCTTTTGTAGAGTACAGCTCCAGAATTCCTTCTCACAAAAAGATTAATCCGGAATTTTGCAAGTAGTAGGATAATCTTACTGTCTATGTTCAGGCCAGGCCCCACTCTTTCACTCCTCCATTTCTAAGTCAGTGATGCAAGATAACAGACTTTTTTAAATACAGTCAGTGCATCCTGGATAAATCCAGGATGGGTTCTTTTTTCCCACCAAAACTTGATTATTTAAGATAGTATACCAGAATATTTACATGACAGAAAACACAGGAGCTCAGCCTGGAGGTCAGGGAGTTCAGTGAAGGGGGTGGGCTTCTAAAGCAATCCAGGGAAGGGAACTGAACTGTGGTGTCCTTCCAATTATGTGACCAGTGGGTAATCCAAAAGACCATCTCCACCCTTCCAGTTTTGTCAGTGGCCCGTGAGGTTCCTTTATTTATCTCAACTCCTTCCATCCCTGCAGCCAAAACTCTGCTGAGTGCTGAGTGAACTGTTCTAACATCAGGCATCTTTATTTTGCCTATCCTATATTAGGATGCAGAGTAGGGAAAAATGAATTTTGAGGGGGATTGCTTATTTGTTTAGCTGGAAAATAAAGTTTTCAGTTCCATATTACCAGCTTGCTTACAAAAGGACCTGTATTACATGCATGCACATACATCAATCACTAAAATACCAGTTGAATCTTAAATGCAGTTTGGGATATAAATGCTTTTTTCTGCATAAATATCCAGTTGCTTTTTTTTATTATTTTCACTGCTTGCAATAAATCACAGCTGTAAACAGCACTTTTAATAAAAATCTGTCATGTAAAATCATTTTATCAAAGGAGAGGTTTTATTTGCCCTGTATTTGAGACGTAACATATCAATAAAAAAATGGTTTTTCCTTAACTGTAACAAAATGACTGCACCTGCCTGAGTAGGTGTAATAAACCAACAACTGGAATCTGTGGATAGATGATTGCTAAAATAAGAGTCCCCAACACTGAAAAAGCATTCAAATGGAAAAATTAATACTTTAAAAATATAAAAGGCCTTTCTGTAGTGCTTACTAGCAAAAATACTGTATACACTACAGGTGTACACATCCACAAAATAATAAAAGCAAGCATTCATGTGTGTTCAAAAACAGAATCAACGAGAAAGTCAGTTTTACACTTGGAAGTAAGGGATTGAATTTATACTGGGGCTGTCATTCCCATCTATACTGTCTACTTTGTTTTGTTATAGCATCACATTATTGCTTTAGATGGCTGTGTAAGGTTGTGATGCTGCAATCTTTCTCCAGTGAGTAGCATCACTGACATTTTATGGGACTGCTTATTTCATGAGACTGCTCTTTTTTGCAGCTGCAGAACCTCAGGCTTGATAGTAGATGATTATTTTTTGTCATGCTCATCACAACAGAATTTCATGCTACGGTGGACAAAAACCTGACAATTACCAAATAATTATTTCTAACTATTCCATGCTCATTAAAAGTAAGAGAGTCAGAAGACCATGAACTATTCAAATATTTGCCCTTTACACCCTAAAAATATCATGTCCAAAATCTGTTACAAAAATGCTTATAGTGCTTTCTTTAAGCAATGGAGAGCTGTCACCTCCCTCAGGTTCTCAGGTGTTTGATTTGGTGCACTGTCCAAGTAAACTCTAAGCTCCCTGAGAAAAGTGAAGCCTGCAGATAGGCTGTTACACCTTCTTTTCTTATCTGTGACTGCATCTTACTTATCAACTACTCTAAATGCAAACTTCATTCTTTGTTCTGCAGTCCTAGGGGTGGCTTACATATGTGCGGCTTGGATTCTTTTTTTAAAAAAAAATGAAGAGTATTTCCCCCTGTACACAAGTTTTCTGAAGATTTTCAAGTACTTGTACTTGTGGATACAAGAATGGAAGGAGGAAATGCAATGGAAAAAGATGCAAAATGTATTTTTTCCTACAAAGAAAACTGAGAGCACTTGACAAAAACATAAAGAGGAGGATCATATCTTATTTAGAAACCAATCTAGGCTATATTTTTGAAAACAATCTGGTAGTCTTTCCTTTGTGAAACTTGATGAAACAGTATTTCTTTTGCACTCAGATCAACCCATGGCAAGTTCCTTTTCATACCTATCCCAGCTCAAACTGTGAATAATTTTTCACAGGAAGAGAAAATAAATCACATTCAAGCTACAGGACAGTCCAGAACAATCTGAACTAAAATTGAGGCTGACTATGACAGGATGGGATGCTAACAAAAATACAGTATAGCTGGTGCTGGTTTTTGACACTGGAAGCCCAAAGTAACCCTCCTATTCCCCTCCGCTGCAGTCTGTCCCAGGATTAAACTTCACTCAGACCTCAACTAGTCAAAGTCCAATACCACTAGTCTCATCTTAGGTTCATTTCAAGCGGAAGCCAGGAAAAACCACCAAAGTGGCAGAAAGAAGAAGGGATAAAAGAGCAAAGGTGTGATAAAGGTGGTGTAAATATTACAGGGAACCATTAAGAGGGAGAAAGTTTAGTCTAAGTATGCAAAAGGGAAGTGGTGGGAATCATGTAATAGGTCTTTTAAAACTATCTTGGAGAAAAAAAATTTAGGTTTGGTATTGTGATGCCAGAAGGATGGATGAGACAGTTTGCAGGTCTTGCATATCTCTTCACTTACTTCTGTCTATTCAACTTACTGATTTATAACTAGACTCACACTTAATTGAGTCTCTGCTGGAGAGTTCATCTGATGCAACTTGCTTTGGGAAGGAGCTTGGAAGTAGGGAAGTGTGAGTATGGAAGTATGGAAAGGTCCTAAAAGACAAAAAGAATCCGTATTTGAATCTGGCATTTAATTGAAATTAAGAGTCATTTAAATGGAAGATCAAGTCAGAACATATTGGTTAGTATTTACTTTAAGAAAAACTTATGTGTGACATAGGATGAAATGGTACCAAATATACCCACACTACTGTATTCTCTGAGATTTACCACTGAGTTTCCTCTGGATCGAAATTTTATGACAACAATCACCACTGGAACAATCTGGCTGTTTCCAGATTGAGAGAATAAATTACTTTTGTTTTTTCTCTCCAGAGAAGGAATGATAGCCAAAGCTTTGATGTGATTCCAGATTCTGTTCTCCAAGCCTTACTGTATTAAATACTCCTAAGTCTTTATTTTATGTTGCTGAGTAGAACACTGGAGTAAGAGGGACATGGAAACTACAGTTGAAAGATAACATCAGCTAAGATTTTTCAATTTGGCCCAGAACTGACATGACCTACAGTTCTGATATGTTAATGTAACTCCGAATCACCCACGTGTTAATATGGTGTCATTTTTATATGGTTACATGGCCTTTGCTGGTGAACCTTAAAAGCCATTCAAAATATTGGAATATTAGTGTTATTTTTCTTATTCTCTTTTAATTGACTTCCTTGTTTCAGTGTTGGAACAAAACAATTGCAAATTAAAATATAATCATTAAAGAAAAATATTTCTGGCGTTTCTAAAGATACTACAGCTACTGAATAGCTGACGCATGATTTTAAAGTGTATAAATTATAGTGATTAAATCTAAGTCAATTTAAACATTTCATTAAACATGAAGGGCCATACTGGTATCTGTGTCTGGTTTTGATCCACAGCTAGCTGAGCTTCCTTGCTTTCCTATTACCAGCCATCATATTATTTTTTCTCCCATTTTAGACATTCATAAAAACTTTTTTAATGAATGCTAAAATGTCTCACATTGCTAAACTGCGTTGGTACGAGTATTTTCTTATAGGAGATCTTTTAAAGGAGGTTCAAATTTAGACTGGAACTACAATCAAGTAAGATTATGACCTGAAAAATAACATAAAGTACCTTCAATCATCAAATCTGAGCATGTAAAGAGAGAAAGTGTGCTGGAGAATGGAAGGGAAATGAAGTTATTTATGTAAACAGTGATTTATATCCACATGCACACACATCTCTCCATGTATTTCTACACATCCATACTTTTTTATTAATTAGGCACCAAATTCATATGTTTTAATTATAGAAACCTTACCATGAGGCTCTCCCTTATGCTTCAAATACAGAGCAAGATCTACCTAACAGGTTCTCAAACTTTACACCTGCTGTACTTTATTTACTTTCAGCGAATGTCCAATAGGTCCTGACTGATAGCTTTTCCTTTCTGTTGCCTTCATAACATTTCCAATCTTCCAACATTATTTCACAAGGAATTTGAGTCATTTTCTTTCCTGACTGCTATGCCTCTTCTGCTAGCCTTGCTTATGCATCTAACAGAGCGCAGGATTCTTCCTCTCTTTCTGGCCCCTGGGCTTTTCTTTAAAAGAAAAAGCTAACAAACATGACAAGTTGTATAAAAAAGTGGGATGTCAGTGCTCTGGTGAAATACTGACATTCCATGTCTGCAACCCCAATTTTTGAAGCAGTGTACAAGTTGGAAAACCACCAGTGGCAAGAGCAGTTGCCATTTTGAATTTCATTCTGACTCTCACAGTAACACTGTGGAAGAGACTATCACGCTTTTAATTTTATGTACAAATGCAGGTAGACAGTGGTCTATGTTGGAATGATGCAAAGTATGCCAAATCAAATACTGCATTAAGTTTGGGGCTGCAAGTTTTTTATTCATATAGTGAAGGCTTGAAGTCCACCAGATAATCTCCTTTAAAAAATGTAATAAATAAACCTGGAAAAGATAACAGATGCGTAAAGGAAATTTTTAGCCTTTTATTAATTCATAAAGTTATGACTTGTAAGTGGAGAGACAATCAAGCATGTGTTTTATGAAATAGATTCCTGACACTGGACTGTTTAAATTCAGATTTCAGTTTGTCAGTATGCAGTTGCTTTTTTGCTAAAAAATAGAGTTCACTACATTATGGAAAATTGAACTTCTTCATTACTCAAAGTACAAATAAATTTCTTATAATGTTCTGTGGATTAACACTTCTCAAACCTCAAATTGATAGGAATTTAGTTCCACATTATCATAAGATTGAGAATATTAATATCCTATTTTTTAACTATGTTTTTGTTCATGTTTGTGGCAAACTGTGTGTATTTAACTAGTTAAAATGCAAGTCCAATGCAAACATTAATGTTCTCTGGTACATTAATATCTTCAGTCTCTGTGCCTGAATTTTTAAATGTAAATTAAAAACAGTAAAATTGAAGTGACTTTTAAATGTAGTTTCAAATCTGTAAACATTTCCAAAAATGGAATAGTAAAAGTAAGCTGAAAATACTCTCTGATGCAATTATGGGTCTTGCAGATACAGAATTAGAGAGCAATCACATTATTTCATTAGTAGGTCACTTATGATTAAAAGATACCAAAACACTCCATAAAAATAATTAATGCAAGTAAGAAGAAGTTTTACTATTCTTACAGAGAATTTTTGGTGGCAATAATTTCCAATTATGTTCCTTTTGGTTTGTTAAGAAGCTGAGATTCTGTTCATGTTGACCATGGAGTTTTATTCATGAGGTGGAACATGTAACAGCATTTAAAACCAAACAAGTAAACTAGCAAAACCTAAAAAAACCCAACAAAACAAGCAAAAAAACCCAAGCCACAACTAAATAAATATTTAACTTCATTAATTTATAATTTTAAATTATGATTAAATTCTTGCAGTCTTACTTATTGTAGTCTCACCTGCAATAAATGAATCTATGTCTTTGTTTCCATCTGAAGATTTGGTAACATTACATAAAGTTTAGTTTCTGGATAAAACCAAGGAGATTCTTTAAACAGAACTAGGCACAAGGGTCTAGTTTTTCTTGTAATACCAGAAGGCTTCTCTGAGTAATCACCAAGAAAAAGTTCAATTTCTAAATTGTAAGATTACAGTGGATATTCACTCTTTCTGTTGTTACAAAAGCTGATATTCTGGGAAATAGTTTCCCTCTGATATCTTTAATACTTTTGTGCAGATGCAATTGCTCTGGAGAGGAAAATTTGCAAAAAATGTCTTACAGAACTACATACTATACACATACCCGTTGGAGCTTTCCAGATTGACCAGTAATTCAGTCAGTATCAAGTTATTTATTTGTAAGTATAATTATTTATGAAATCTTAAGCACATCTTCCAGAAGTGTACACATTCATGTGATGTTTCCATTTAGTTAAAATTGCCTGGAGACTTTTCAATTTACAGATAGCATTTTTAACCCAGTTCAGAACATAAACCGTGAAGTTTGCATTTTCTTCAGAAGAAAATAGGAGTTTTGTTTGTTTCCTTCTGGCTTATCTAGGAAAGCCATCTCATCTCTGAGAAGCATCATGTTATGCTTGAACTCTGAACAGCATAACAAGTCTGTAAGCTCCATCACAGTTTTCCTCCCTTGTTTGCATACCTGATTATTTTCATCCTTTGGAGTTAAAAAGATTCCTAGTGTTGGCTGTATAGGAAGCAGCCTGGTTCTATATTTTAAGGAAAGGTGTTCAATTCCGGCTGAAAATAAAACACAAATAAACCAAAAAAGCATCATTTTGTTCTAGGGGGGAGGAAGATGGAAGAAGGTGGCTATTCAACCATTTAAACAAGTGCCCTGTGCTCATTTTGGAAAAAGACAGGGGCTCCCTGCACCCATTTCTGCTCCAATTTAATGAAGTTGTTAAAGTAGCAAGACTGACAGGTTAATTATCCTTTATAAAAGGGGGACAAATTGAACTGTGTCTTTCCATCATTTTTTGATATATCAAGAAGCTCCTGAGGTGCTCAGATGCCACTCTGGTGAATAGAACAACTAATCCACTCTGCTATTCTTTGCTGACCCTGGTCCCCCCATCGGGGCCTTGCAGTATATTGCAGTTGGTTTTTGTTTCACATTCAACAGATTCCACTTTATTATAAATTCAGAAGGATTTTTTTTCTCCATATGTTGGCTGACAGCTCCCCTGAAATAACTGATGGCTAAATTTAAACTCTGATGAAAATTAACCCGAGTGTTAAATGCAAACAGGAGCTGCTTGGAAAGAAAAGAGTTATCATGGTAAATGCCAAACAGTGGAAAATGTGTGTAAATTAATGGAGTCTCACTGGTGACAAGCTGTCAGGCAGTTTGATGGCTCTTGCTAGTGCTTCAATCCCACTGAAGTTGTCCAGAGGGCAACATGGACAAGTCCTGCTTTTCAAAAAGACCGCGGGATGCTTGACAGTAACGCTAACTAGATCATCTAAAGTTCATGGTCAAATAAGATATGGGGGTTTTTTTCTTTTTGCAAAGCTTTGCACTAAACAGAGTTCATGCACAGCTGGGCTATGAATGAGATATCAAATCCCAGTTTTCATACAGCGGTCAAAACAGAATGCAGATTTTAGACACCAGAGAGTTGTGGTGAAAGGAATTCAGAGAAAGTTAATTTTGGATAGTTGTTAATATTCTTGTATTGCTGTATTTATTGAGCACAGAGCAATGCTTGAGGGTTTTCTGGATGAAAGCCTCTGTTTCTAGAATGTTTTAAAAATGTGTTTAAAAACTGATATTAGTTTTAGTCTTTTATTGAATCCTCCAGCTGAAGCATCCTTCAGCTCTAAAGGTAGTTTTGATATATATGGTTAGATACACTTTATCCTCTAGCTTTCTTGTTCTCTTCTATTTTGTTTTTCAGCATTTGTATGCTGTACATTTAGGAAATTAATTAGTCCTCTGCTGCTCTCAAGAGCAGAGTGGTCTTGCTATTTACTTCTATAGAATTAGTGCCTAATGCTGACGGTGTCTAAATATTTTCTTGTAGTCTGTTCTGGCACAGTTTTAACACGAAATAAACTAATTTAGTGGGAATTCGGTTGAAACCACTATAACTGGGTGTCGGCTAAGCTCTACAGACCTGAAGAAGTCTGTTTCTGGCTGTGTTTTTTTCAAAAATGGGAAAGCACAATCCTGCTTAAAACAGCAGTTCTAATAACTTAATTACTTTAAAAGTTACATTCCTAGTCAAATTAGCAAAGCTTTTACCTAAATCATCTACAGATTGGGCATAGTGTGTAAGATACAATAAAACCTCACTCTAGTAGATAAATCAAAATTTCCAATATTTACATGAGATTAAAGCAACAATATGCCTTATGGAAATGACTGTCTGTATTGGTCAGGATCATTTCTCATAGGCTAATGCTCAAAGACACTGTTTTTAAAATCTTAGTAAATGTCACACAATGTACAAAGAAATTATATTTGAATAATACCTTGGAGAGGACAAAAGATGAAGTGCAGAACTAGCCTTCATGATCCATCTAACTCATATGACCACACCACTTCGTATCACCTCCTGTGACTGATGTCACCCATCCACTAATCTGTTTCTCTATGGACTTTATTCATCATTTCAAATGCCTTTATGACTCCAAACATCACCAGCTTCTTGAAGTTCTCCTTTCCCCTCTGCAGAATTTTGGCTTCTTCATGAAAATTATCGCTGCTAGGGCAGAAAATTATGTCCAGCGTTCCTCTGGACAAAAGCTTCTCAGTCTTGATTCCTGATAGACTGTGACACTGGAGAGCTGGATGAAGTCAGTATGTCTTGATACACAAAGTTTTCATCTTGTCTTTCATTGTAGTTTTTTTTTCCTTGAGCCCTGTGTATGAGGAATAGTGATAACTGATATCTCATTACAACCAGGTATTAAAGCATGGCTTAATGATAAGCATGCAAGCAGTTCCATCAACTTCCGTGGGATTTCTCATACGGCTAAAGTTAGTTCACTCATTGCTAAACTGCCTCTGCATCATGTGCTGTACAGTTAGAGAGAAGAAAGAAACAGTTCAAACAGCCTGAATTCTCTGACGCGTTTACTGGTTACTGGCACTGGTAGATGTGGAGTATGCAGGGGTGTTATGTAGGTAAGTCAATACCACACTGAGAAAGCCACTGCTCTGTATCACACCTTCCTTATAAAGTAGTTCAAAAGAAATAATTAAAATAGAAACTAATATGAAATCTCTGCCTTAAATGAAAATCTGAATGTCACAGAAGCTCAAAACCAACATACCACTGGTTACTTCCTAGATTTCTCTCATGTGCCTACAGTATAAACACTCCTTGTTAAATGAGGAAGATTTGCTTGTCTGTAAAATTAGAAGCAATCTCAGAACATATTCTTCTAACTACTATTTCATAGATAAGTATTTAAAGACTTTTTCCCTGTATTTTCATAAATATCCTGTGACAGGATATTTATGTGGTGCACTGTGTGGTGCAGCTCTACCCTTTCATCACTTGATTTAAAAATCTGAATTATGTAGAAGGAAATCTGATGATTATAAAACTGTTTTCCAAGAGGGATCATTCTGTATCATATTTCCAAGAACATCACACTCAGGCCAGGTTCATAACTGCGAGCACTTTAACTATAAATCTTTTTTCTGTGACCTGTACAAGTTGTAGGCTTCATGAATTTCAACAACCCTTTTGATTGCATGCTACTATATCAGGGCCTGGAGTAATCCTGATTTCATTTAAGGGAATGGGATTTTTGTTTCTACTTCACTGGACTATGGGATTTCATCGACAAAGTTTGAGGAAAATAAAGTTTGCCTGTGTGTAAAGGCCAGAACTTTGAACTAGGCCTCACACGGCACATGCAGCTACAATGACACACTAGTCACCCTCCTGCTGTGCTTTTGTCGGCTGTCACGTGCCACTGGGAAGACTGAGGACACCCTTACCCACCTCTGAGTACCCAACAGTCTAAAAAACAGGGGAGTCACATGTAATGAATTAAATCCACATCTTACAGTTTCCATCCAAGGGCTGCAACCAGTGTGTATTGTGTATTCTTTCTTTCGCATCCCAAAGTGCCATCATGAGTAAAGACTGCCATTTATGAGTTTCTGCTACACATAGGGTTAGAGGCCTCTTCTCTGTGAGTAGGACTTATTGACAAAAGAAATTATGTTTGCTAATTATTATGTTAACCTGATCTTTGAAGCGTCATGTGATATTCAGGCCTGTGAATTTGTGAACAAGAAGTCACACCCACTGTAACGGAGCCCTGCTCACACAGGAGTAACTGCTGCTGGTACATAACACTTGCACAGACATGATCAGCCCCTTCCCTTTTCTAGCGCTGCGGCATGTGCTCCTGCTGGAAGACAGGAATTCTGCCTTTGGGCCATGGGCTATATATAGTGTCAAAAAGATTGAACCTTGGATTCAGCTGAAGGAAGAGGACTACCTTTCCAGAGCCCTTGGTTTCTGCTGGAGCTCCAAAGAGACAGAGCAAGAGCTGATGAGTGTGTTAGTTCCCCTTTCCTGCTCAATCTTCAAAATGAAAGGCTCTTTGCAGAGTAAACACAGCACGTTCAGCGCCACGTTTGTCATACATTTTAGATTACATGGACCCCACATGGAGGGGAGGGGCTGCAAACCTAATTTGAACTTAAATATCCACAGCTCTGTGCTTCAAGAGAAGGTCTGTTTCCTGTTTCAGAGCAAGCACCCTCTATTTCAGACACTGTGGGAGAGTTTGTTTCTTGACATAAAAACACGTTAAGTGAAATCAGAAGGTAAAATGTTGTGCAATGTTGACAAAACCTGAGGAGCCAACTCACGCTTGAGTGCAAATTGCAATGAGCCAAACGAGCTGGCTGTGTAGCCAGCATGGGTTTCAAGTAAACCAGGCATTAAGACAGAAAGAGCTCTACAGCAGAGATAACCTTAAAAGCAACTAAAACATGGAGTCCAGCAACAGTAACATAGAAGCTGTTGCCACTGCAGGTGTGCCTCTTCAGGTTGTTAAATTGGCAGCAGGTGAATATAAATAAGGTGCACAGACGGTGTATTGAGGAGAAGGGGAAATTAATGAACAGTCTAACTGCTGAGCTTGGTAGCACAGAATGAAAACATGTTGAACTTGACATGTCTGTGCTGCTGCTTTTGTAAATGCTGATGGCTAAACAGAGTGTCTCTTTGATTAAAAAAATTTAAGCTGATAAGTATCTTAGGGATGTTAACAGATCATTTGTTTGCTTAATCAATAAAAACCTGATTGATCATCAAGTGTGACTTTGACCCTATTCCTGAATGAAGACATTTAAAAAGAAAATATTTCTAACTCTGGAGTGTCTTTTTTTTTTAAAAAAAAAAAAAAAAGAATATTCACAACTCCTTAGGGAGCTATAATCTTCAGTGCCCAGTATTATCCTACATCTTATAATGCAGGGCTATGCAGAGATACAGCGAGTCTGTTAAGCTATGTCCAGAACAAGAAGCAGTGAAAATCTGTCAGCATGGTCCAGTGTGAGCGTTATTTGCACAGCTGGAAGTGTAGAACAGATCAGATTAAAAAAACTTTTAGTCTTCAGCTAGTGTCTCTCTCACAGGGCTTTGCTACGCTCAGCCTCACCGGGAGCTGGCAAAGGGATTGCTAATACAGCTCATTTCTTCTTGGAGCTGACATGCCCCTGTGTCTACCAGGAGTGTTGCTGCAGTATTTACCACTCTGTTGATGCTCCTGCCCAAAACTGCTTCCTGTTTGGCAAGATTTAAACATATCGGTAACTATATAATGACTAGGTCCTGTCAGATGTATTCCTCTGTTCTTTGGTAAGTTTTCCTCTCTTTTTAGTGACTTTATAATTGAAATTCATAATCGATACTTGAAATCTGACTCACGGAGGACCCTTATTCTGATGAATAATCTCTGAGCTGGAAAATCCCACTTCTTTTCCCGGGGAGGCCTGTAATTATTTCATGTAAAGGAGGAGTCAGTTGGATAGGGGGAGAGTAACCCACCCAGAAGACTAGGCTTCTTCTGATGTTTTCCACAATTTTCTTATATCAACTAGCAGATGCATGAGCACAATTGCATATTTCTCTGAGCTCAGCTTTTGGTGTTATGCTTTTTTCCATTAGCATAGCTCAATGGAGTTGGTTTTACTTAGGAGCTCTTCTACTGCCTAGGAACACATGGATTAAAAGAGTCTGCTCTCAAATTTCCCAATCTCAACATAGGAATTAGTGACAAAATGTGGATACAGACAAAGCAAAAGGGAAATACAGACTAAGAAATAGGGCATCCTCAGCCCATATGAGAGCTTACAGTGTACATACATCCAACATCTAATCATTGTGTTTCTGTTGTTGCAGCAAATGAGAACTACAAAGACAGGGAAATGTGAGTCTTTAATGAAAAATGGCAGTCCAAACTGATCAGATGTCGGAATCAGATTTCTACTTATCAGAAGATGATGGACAATTTACAGAAAGATTCTGGAAGTGAGTATAAATGAGGAATCTGATGCAACAGAGAAAATGATGTTGCAATAATCAGGATGTGAAGTGAGCAGATACTATCCAAGAGTTATCTTTATATAGATTGACATGAAAATCTATGTCATGGAGGTGTTACACAATAAATACCTTCAAGTCTTAAACACAGGCTTCTATCTAGGTTGTTTTGAAGAAAATGCCCAAGACATGCACCAGAACAACTGATGATAGCAAGTCAAAGGAAGCAAGGAGGTCTGGATAGGAACTCATATGTCAGAAAACATGATAAGGTTTGGTTTTTTCTTCATGGTAAATTTAACCAAACACACACAAAGGGAAATCACAGATCCAAGATTTTATTTGGACAATATGTGACAGATTTATTTTTCAGCATAGAGGTTGGCAGAGCATTTAGAGGAAAAGCATAGAGAAAAATGCTGTGGTGACTAAGCACCAAAGTTAAAGATCTGCAAAAGTTAGGCAAGGATAAAGAGAACTCCCAAGTAATATGCTTAGGGATGTGAGAGGAGACATGCAGCATCTGAGGGAAAAACAGTGCAGGCAGCATCCCAAGGAGGATTCCTTGCGCCCATCAGCTTAGGTAGCCAAAAGGAAGGAACGGTGGGAAGGTATTGGATAACCTTGTGTGGAAAGAGATAGAACAAGAAATTTGGAGGAATAGAGGAGGCACATAGCCCACAAGTTTGAGAATACTGTCACAGAAGAGATGGACAAGTAATACAAATCAGATGGATAGAAAGCTGGCTGGCTTTGTATGGATGTCAGTGAGGGGTGGGGAAGAGGGAGGAAAGAAGTGGGAGAGTTCTCCAGTAACAGCCCTCAACAGCCCTTTGCGCCCCATGCCAAACAGAATCTAAAACTTGTATTTCCCTGCGTATTTCTGAGCTGACGACCACAAGGTTTGTGGTAGCAGTTTAACTTCAGATCTGTATCTAAAAAGTACTGGGAACCAAATCTCTTGAATTCTGTGTTATTAGTTGTGTTGCCAAACACCAGTTATTAGGTCTGTTAGCAGAGCACCAGTCATCTCTTCTTAAGTCTATGAATCTGCTTTGGTGATAATACTGACCTTCTGTTTACTCGTCTAATGGATCAAAGATTACCTTATCGATAATAAATCAATTATCAATATATTATTACAACTTCTAACCAGAGCTGGAATAATCATTAAACAGAGGGATCTAAGAGAACTCTGTTGTAGATATAGAGCGGTCCGTGGTTTGGGTTTTTATTAACATAGGATAGAGTTGAAGTCATGATAATTTGTTAAAATGTTTCAGTAACCAGTTATTCACCTTAACAGCTTCAAATATATTTTTATTTTATTATTTTGTTAAAAAGATCTACTTATACTTGTAGGGCGGTAGGAGTGGGTGTGGGGAGTGGAGAGATCTGCTCCCCTGAAAGTACCTACCTTTCCAATTAATCATGGAATCATAGAATGATTTGGGTCTGAAGGGACTTTAAAGACCATCTAGTTCCAAACCCACTGCCATGGGCAGGGACACCTTCCACTAGACCAGGTTGCTCAGAGCCCCATCCAGCCTGGCCTTGAGCACTGCCAGGGATGGGGCACCCACAGCTGCTCTGGGTAACCTGTGCCAGTGCCTCACCACCCTCATCACAAAGAATTTCTTCCTTAGATCTAATCTAAACCTACCCTCTTTCAGCTTCAAGCCATTCCCTCTTGTCCTATCACGACATGCCCTTGTAAAAAGTCCCTCTCCAGCTTTCTCGTACCTCCTTTAGGTACTGGCAGGCCGCTGTAAGGTCTCCTCAGAGCCTTCTCCAGGCTGAACAACCCCAACTCTCTCAGCCTGTCTTCATAGGAGAGGTGCTTCAGCCCTCTGAGCATCTTCCTGCCCCTCCTCTGGACTCACTCCACCAGGTCCATGTCCTTCTTATGCTGGGAGCCCCAGAGCTGAACGCAGCACTCCAGGTGGGGATTCATGAGAGCTGGGCAGATGGGGAGAATCACCTCCCTTGACCTGCGGGCTGCGCTTATTTTGATGCAGCCCAGGATTCAGTTGGCTTTCTGGGCTGCAAGCAGACATTGCTGGGTCATGTTGAGCTTCTTGTCCACCAGCACCCCCAAATCCTGCTCCTCAGGGCTGCTCTCAATCCATTCTCTGCACAGTCTGTGTTTATGCTTGGGATTGGCCTGACCCAGGTGCAGGACCTTGCGCTTGGCCTTGCTGAACTTCATGAAGTTCTCATGGGCCCACCTCTCAAGACTGTTTTAATGTATTAAAGTTCTACATTTGCTATTTGCCTGCAGGCATGCTGAATGAAAGATTTCAGATGTGTCCAGAGTCAACTTCACTAAAAACAATAATAATGATAATAAAATAGTATATAAAAATTCCTACCAACTGAAATGCCCCTGGTCTCGTTACCTTTTTAGATGTCAGAAAACATTTCCATGAAATGTGTTCTTACAAGCTGGTCTGAACTGCTGTGAAATGATGGTCAGTTTGTGCTGAGTGGCATTACTCTTGCAGACCTCTTTTAAAGGTGCTTTATCAGATAAAGTTTTGACAGATTTTTACAGGCATGATTTTATTTTCCCTTCCTTCTTCCATGAATAATTGGAGAAATTGATTTAAAGACTCTCCCTGTCTTGTGCGCTGAGGGGTGTGTGTGTATTTTTTAAGTCTTTACCTACTTTTGAAAGGGAATTTAAAAAACAACCTCCAAACCCACTGGAGCTACAGTTATACTATTTTTAGGAGGTTATACTATTTTTAGGAGGCGTTAGCAGTCAATCAGGCAGCATTAAGAGCTAGCTGAGGCCCTTGTTGGTTTGGAGCAGTATTAACAGACTCTAATATATCCTGAATTTAAGGATGCTGTGCAGCACCTAACTGGCAACTGCTTTTCACATCCCCTGTGAATTAAAAAAAAAAATAATCTTGCAAAGCAGGGGAGGCTGAGAGATACAGAACTGTCCTGTAAGGCTGCATCAGCCCACAGGTAACTGACACTACCTCTTCCTCCGAACGACTCTGGCCCCTCTTGCTTCTCCATCTTCCTACCTTCCCTGCCATCTGTTCCCGCTGCTCCCGCAGCCTCCCCGCTCTCCTCCCGCCAGGGCCTGTCTGAGCAGACGGGTATGAGAGCCTCTGATGAGGTAGGCCTCGGGCCCCTCCATCACTCCTCGCCATGAGGAAAGCACCAGCTGTCTGGCTTCATTTGCATTTTCTCTCCAAAATAATGAAATTAGCCATGAGTATCCTGAGGTGATGTGAGACGCAAATTTAGGCTGGATGTGTCAGCGTGCGCTGGGAAGGGAGAGGGAAGGTCATGGAGGATGCTCGCAGCATTGAAATGGAGGGCAAGGCATCTCCCGCCCGCTGCAAGGGCCCTGCAGGCCGGGGAGGAAGCGGCTGCACGGCACACCACCCGCCATGCTCAGCCGCGCGCTTGCCGCCTCACGTGTGGCCAGTGTGGCCACTCCACCGCAGCAAAAACACAGCCGTAAAATACACGTCTCTTTGAGCTTCTTGCCAGCCATACCCAGATATCAGTGGTTAGCTCAAAAATACAGCCGGGCGGTATTTTAATTTGTAGGTAGCTGTGCTACAGCCATTTCTGCCAAGACTGGTCTGGCCTCCCGTGATGCATTTTCCACAGTGCTACCATTTTTAATTATTTCAGCATTTGTTCAGTCAGGACTCGCTGCAGCTGTTGTACAGCAATCCTTATCTCCACTTTGTATTTCTGATCGCCTGAAGTAGAGAGGAAGATATTTGTGGAAGTATTTCCAAAAATACTACTAGCATAGCTGAATGAGAACAAGCTGATACTCAATCCTTGCAAGCTCTCGTGGCACTGATGACGATCACTACTTCTTCTGTTTTTACTTTTATCCTTTGTACATACACGATTTATATATTGTATCTATATTTATATAGCGTACAAGTATTTATAAAGCATACAAGGAAGCTGGCTTTTCACATGCCACAGTTTATTTGCCTTAATCATACTCCAGCTTTTGTCAAGCCTTTGGACAGCTTTAAGGTACATGTAGAATTACAACAGTAGAATAACACTGCACCTAGATGAAGACAAAATATTGAGGAAAAATGATTTTTTTGGGAAAAAAAGAGATTTAACTTTATTTATGTGCATGTTTGCTCAGATGAGCTTGTGAATTAGTTTATGTATGCAAGCAACTTATTTTGAGTGAATAATTGAAATATTCTAGAAAAGCAGAATTTTTTTCTCTAAAATTAGTGTTCTCCTTCACAACTGGACCCTGTAACAGACATCAAAACTAATCAATGCACTCTGATTTTACTACCAAATCTTCAAATTAAACTCTTCATGAAAACTAAAGGTTAGTTATGCATCATGAACTGATCTCAGAGGGACTATTTTCAGCAATTAATACATTAAGAATATGATAGATTAATGACAATTCATTACCCATTTTTTCAATGAAATTATTTGTTCTGCTGCAGCAAGCAAGGTATGTACTTATAAATACATGTCGGTGTGTGTGTATAAGAAAACAAAGTCCCAGCTGCTAGAACAGATTTGACCACTCATGACACCTCCAGGCCAGGTGGTTGGTGATGGATTCAAAAGCAGCCTGTGAGGCTGCACTTGCTCTTGCCCATGTGGAAAGATCAAGTGTGTCCCCCAGTTTTTTGTCTTTTGTTTCACACACACATAGCAACCGTTTAGATCTTCTATCCAAGAAGTTGGTTCACAGGTCATAGGGTCTTGTGCTGAAGGCCCCCAAGCCAAGATGGAGTACTCTACACATGGTCTAATGGGTGCTGAGATAAACCTGTTAGATAACAATTTCATGAGCAACTTAGTTAACATGCAGGTTATGACCTATAAAGGCCGTTATTGCTTGGACTACAGATTTTGTCACTAGCCACACGTTATGTGCAATCATGTGCACACTCACATTGTCCAAAAGATGGTGGGAAGGTTCATCTAGACGTATATTGGACTATGTTAAAAAAAAGGGTACATTTCAGGAATTGGTAGTTTTGTGAGATTTTTCTAGATTCTTGAGTATGAAAGTGGGTAGTTTTTTACTTTGCACGTACTTAGTATCTGTCCTGTACCCTGTAGAAAATGGCAATAGGTATTAGAGTAGAGAGAAGATACATAATTACACTGGATAAGATTAAGACTTTCTCTCATATGCTTAGAATTTAATCATAAAAATTTATCATATGGTTTGAATAGAATTTGTCTTGATTTGCACTAATTGCATGGGTTTGGTGATATCTTCAGCTGGAAATCTTCACTTTAATCTTCAAATTAATTGTACTTCATTATCTGTTCTGTCCACAACTTTTTTCCACCTGTACTGAAAGAGGAAACAACGGTATAATAAGCCCAGATGGTCGTGCCTACTTTTTGAAGTCTTCTCCTTATTCTGAAATGAAAATAGATGTCATTCTACTGGGCAGGATATGTTAAAGTTCATGAGAGTTTCCAGTGGTTAGAGAAAAGCTGTTTTTCCTATTTGAAGTATAGCAGAACACTTGCAAATTCAGGATGCGAACAAAGACGGAAGCTGCCTTCCGTGATATTCCTGCATCTGCTTGAAGAGGATATGGTTATCTTTTCTTAAAGCCATGAAGAGTAGTTTCACATGTGAATGCTGACTGTCCACCTGTAGCACACATCTCTTTCCTGGGTTTGTAATATATCTCAGAGTCTTGGGTTTGCAATATTCCATTTCAATGGCAAATACATATATGGAGATGTAGATCTACCCATTTGTCTCAGCTGCTTAATTCATTGTATCTCCCAGGCATTTCTGTACTTGCTTACAGTTCCATATTACATATAATTTCCAGTGGTGAAATACCTGTTTCTACATCTAACCATAGATATGGTTGATAACTAAGAGCTGTAATACCTGGTGAAATACATGCTGAAAAATAGCGCCAAGGATCCAAACTTACCTGTTTTGGGGGAAGCTTTAAGCTTGATAACTATGGGAAGCAAGGATGGTACAAAGCACGCACATTGTCTGAGACAGAGCAAGATAAAGAAGTACTTTGGCATCTACAGTGGTTCACAGATACACTCAGGGTATTTTTTTTTTATTTGTTCACCAAGAGAACAATTTAAAGGGATGGTAAACAGATAACGGGAAGTCTTTCATTAGTCAGTCTTTAATTGTCCAAATCCAAGTAGAATTACATTCCTTGCATTCCAACTGTCTCGCAACTTGGTTCTCACCTCTTCTTTCTATCACAAGATATTTTACCAAACATAGCAATGACTCAGACCTCTTCAGTGCTTACTCACCACTTAGAATGATGCACATTGCCTGACAGCTCTTCATGTCAGTCAAAAGTCCAGGTCAGGCACTTATCAATTGACCCTGTGTTAAAGGTAGACCCTCATTTCAGCACCTGTCAATAGCAGCTTTTGATGCATTAAGAGTGGAGGCTGTAGCAGTAGAGTTATTTGTAAGTGAGCAGGCATCAGCTTTAAAGAAAGGGAAACATTTATAAAACTCCGAAAGCAGTTAGTGTCTGGTTTATTGGTATTTAATAAAAAGAACTTTTTTTCTTCTTTGTCTAGAGGACAATTTTCATTACGCTAATACCACTGGGAGATGTGCTGATAGCAAGACATGCCGTAAGTCCTACCAATGTATACAGTTAAAGCCCTTGCTAATCTCACATCCCTTTTCTAATACAAATGAACACAAATAAAATGCTGGTCTCTTGTACTGTGCTAATGTGGAAGGAGAACCTTTTGATTATTAGCTGCAGTTACCATGAGCTCCCAACCTGGGACGGTGTCTACACTTCTCCTTCTGAGGTGTTAATCACAAATCTGCCAATCCTGTCCCACTTACAAGACAAGGAAAGAAATGTGAACATGTAAAAATTCACAGAGGGGCCCAGGAAAATTTCCCTGACACACTCCTGCTGTGACACCACAGCAATTGAAGAAGGCCTGTCATTTGGTTGTCAACCTTTGACCTCCACCAGACATATTTTGAAATGATGTGAAAAGAATTGCTGTGCTGTACGGCTGGCTCCTTACAGCTTTGCATGTCTGTCCTTGATGTCAGTCAAAAGTAGTTAACTGGCACCCATGGAGTCTAAAAAAAAAAGCTCCTTTAAAATATCAGTAATGACTTCTGTTAGCAAGACTAGCTCTTGTCAAGTAATGACTTTATGACATAAGGTATTGTTTATCTAGGCATCGTTCTCTTACTTGCATTTTAATGAGCCTAATTAATAATAAGTTAGAAGTCCTCAGCTATTTCTTCACAGCTGGACCATATGCACTAATTACACTGAGTGTGCAAACTTAGACTAATCCCTTCGTCAAAAGAAATATTTTAATTTAAAAAACCCCAATGTACTTTTTTTTCACCTGATTATTTTAAAGATGTAATCTTTTCATTCTGGCAAATTTGCACAGAATCAAAGTAAACTTGGGAGTGGGAGAATTCTATAATTTATAATTTTTCTAGCGGTAGACTTCATTCTTAAAATAATTGAGGAATATCATTCAAGAGCAGAGTGGTGTCAGGTTCATTTCTGATGTGCGTTAGGTTCCATAAAGGTAAGGGATAATAATTTTTAAGTTGAAGGATAATCACCAGTCTCTATGAAAAGATCCTTCCTGAATACAAGCATAAAGGATAACTATACTTAGTTGCAAACAAGTTGGGGATGTTTCTGTTCTCAAAATACAACAGAATGCATAACACCAGTCAGATAATTCCCTAAAAGTGATGAGATACTATTAGTTCCAGTCTAATAATGATGTAGTCAATATTAGATGGAGTATTACTATTTAAAAATAAGAAGGGTGATTTTGCCATAGATGTGTATATTTGCAAGCTAATGGAATCTAATTATTTGGTTTTATAGTAATTACTAGTTTTCTTCTTATAAGGTAAGTCACTTGACTGATATACTGGAATTTCATTCTTTTTCAACAAGAAAAACACCATACAATACTTTTTCAATCCTTTCATGACAAATTTAACTCTACAGCTGTCCATAGTTTGCAACAGGGGACATTAGGATCTAGAATCAAGAAGTCTAGTTAACTTCAGAGTGATTTTATCACTATATTACATGGTCAAGTACCCTGATATCAAAATAGTAGTAGTATTAGGGATTCAATAACTAAGAAGGCGATGTTCAAAAAAAATGTAAGCATCAAAATCCTTTATGGCAGATATGAAAGTGGCCAGTCATCAGACATCCATGTTTTCTAACTTCATATCAGTTCAAACTCACACTGCCTCTCTTCACACTAAAGGCAGAAATCAAACCAGGCAGAGGAAACATGAACACCCCCAAGCAGGATCGCTGTTGTCCTACTATGTTGTTTTCAAACAATAAAATCTTGAGCAGAATTGGACAGTCCGTTTAACAGTTTTTCAAGTTAGCCAATACAACATGTTAGAATCACACCTATATGCACTGAAAATAGTTGGATTCTCAAGTCTGTATGTGGAAGTAGATTTTGGGACACTACATACTGGCAGGTGGTCATACAACTCCTACTTCTTATTTACTGACTTGAACCACTGTGAAGAATTAACTTTGGTAGCAGCACTGTTATTCCCTTTTGACTTTAAAAAAAAAAATAATAAAAAAAAAATCTAGGCTGTTATTTGAATTGGGTTAGTTTGCTGACTGAAGAATGGTGCTGGTGACTCTTCTGCCTCTTCTGCATTTTGCCTGTAATGCTGCTTCTTGAAACAAGCAGTGACAAGTTTTCCTCAACAGCTTCCATAGCTGTGTGTGTAGATATATGCGCATGTGCTTTGGAAATATATCTTTAGGATTAACCTCTGTTGATGGAACCAACAATTCTTAATCCAAAGAAAAAATTTTCCCATTTGCCAAAGGAATAAATTGCTTTTGCACATGATCACACGTGAAGCTGCTAAAGAGCTAAAGAGTCATCCACCACTGTACTGTCCATCCTCCTTCAGCTCTTCAGCTCTTACCCCTCTGCCAATCTCAAAATAGTTTCAGTTCTTTCAATCAGTTCCCCAGTATCTGCAACCTCACATAGAGCTGGGTTCGTCCTTGGCGGATATGCTGTATATCTGAGCCCAAGCAGGCTGTTCTTAGTAAGTGACACTGCTAGGTAGGGTTAGCAACAGTATTAGCTGAGGTGTCCACAAGTACCCTGTTAATTAGCATAGGGTTTTTAGTGGCAGGACTGGAATGAGTAAGTTGGAATGAGCAAATGTTGCTATCAGGAAGGAAAAACTTTGGTTATAAAGTAATCCTACTGTATGTATACATTGAAAAGATCTTTTCCAGAAGTTTGGTTTCCATAAAGTTTGGTTATAAAGTAACTTCTACATCAAAAAGGATACCTTTTCCCACAACAAAATAATGCCATTAGGCAGTTACCCCAGCCTGGATGCATGTAAAGATTGTGAGGCCTTTCAGCTAAGGAAAAATTGACCTGATATCATCAAATTTGGTTAAACAGACTGAGACTGAGTTTCAGCCTGGAAACTCACTGATGAGGAACTGAAGGCAGTTATTTGTGGAATTCCTATCCCCACAGACTGGTCGGGGCCACATTTGTGTAATTCACATACTGTTCTGGTGACTGTGAAGGTGGGCCTTTTCAGTTTAAATGCTTTTTTTTTTACAAAGGCACAAAACCTACGCAAATGTGGATTTTTTTCTTTCAGCAGCTACTTCTCTTCTTCCCGCTTACATCATGGTGCTTCCACTGCAGTCTCAGGATGATGCAATGAGGAGCTGAAACCAGGCAACTGTAAGCTGAGACCTTTTCCTTGGCACAAATCCTGACATTGCTCTTTCCACTATGGTATTGTATGTAAATTCACTTTAACTCTTTCAGAGAATTTCAGCATTTCCAGCATATATATTTGTGAGGCTGTTTGGCCATCTAATAATCTTTTTTCCAATAAGAACTTTTTCCTGATGTGCTCAGCCTAAATTTTACATTTCTTATTTTCATTCCATTAGCCCCTGTTGTACTTTGCTGTACCTTTCTATAATTCTTCATTCCTTCTGGCTCATTCACACTACAGATCACTGCGAACCATTAGCTCATCCTCCCCTATTTGTTGTTTAGCCAGGCTTCCACTATGTATCTTCAGACCTTTCAACCTTTGTTTCAACGAAGTGCTATTAACCTTTCAAGTATTGACTCTGGAAATATAATAGTTCTTTCATAATGAGTTACTCCATGCATAATAGTTTGCATGAAAATTTAATAACAATGCTTTATCTTCTTTTTAGAAAAAACAGTTGCAATTAAATTACTAATATATTTTACAAAACTATAATAAGCATTTTATAATTTGGAATAGAGGGAAGCTTTCCAGCAATACAACTAAATGAGTTTGAGGTTTCTATCCTATGTTGTTCTCTTGGAAATCTGAATGCTATTGATTACTTGTCTAATTTGTAGTACTTCCTTGGGTTTTGCCAAACAAGCAGGGTTAGCACGCCAGACAATCTCCCCTCAGTTAAACACTTAGGGTCTAATCCTTACAGTCTCTCTCCACATGCAGAAGGACTCTGCCTGCTTTTTACAGCAGCTTCCTCTGCGAACAGACCTTGCTGCTCTAAAGGGCAGTGGGCTGCTGGTATAGGTATATTTCAGAAAAGAGAGTTCCTCCTTCTGTTAGGCATCAGCCTACGTTCAGCTTTCTTCTTATGGAGATGCACATTTTTGGAGTAGCCACAGTACATCAAGAAATGTCCTTGGTGTCAGGGTGAGCTCTGGAACCAGAGGCTGTCAGCACCACTGAACCTGAAATCGAGTAGTGAGGGGAAAGAAGAAAGCAGCAAGAACCCTGAGCTGAAGCTGAAACTCAGGTGATGTCCCTTCCTAAAGACCAGCCACCAGCTGCAGCTATTGAGGCCCTGACCCAAAGCTCCCATAAATCAGCCTGCTTTCGTTTTGGTGCTGTTATCAGCTGTGGCAGCACTACCACTGTATGCTTGGGAGCTCTAGTTGTGAACCAAGGCACAGACAGGAAGAAGAGGCTAACCATACTTAAATTACTTTCTCTGTACTTAATTTATGCTGATGCTAAAGTTTGTTCTCCCAGGACCTTCCAAATATAGATACAAAATCCTGTTTCCGTTGGAAAGCTGAGAATCTCTCCCCTCCAGAAGGTTAGTGCTCTGGTTTATAACCTTGATATATTGTCTGATTCTAATGTTGTTATTTAATTAAGTCTGGGCTCCAGAGCAGTGCAGTTCTGAGGTGCTAATACCATGTTCAGTGAATATGAGGATATTGCTTTGCTTTTTTTCAAGGGAAAGCAGCAGTGTAAGAATGAGTGTTTAAATACAATGCTAATTATCATCCACAGGAATTACTTTTATTTTTTTTAAAGCCTTTTATTCTTCTTTGATTCCCATAAGAAAGATCCAGCTAATTTAGGTACATACGCAGTTATTTTTAGCAATGATTAATGGATTAATCTAACCGTGTGGAATTAGTGTATCAGTCTCAATATTGCATCAGATGTCAGATTATTTTCTGATTTAGGATTTTGAGAGTTTATAGAACGCCTGTGGATGTGGGTAGATTAGAGAAGGAGAGAGGTGGTAAATTTTCTTCCTTTTTTTTTTCCTGTTTTTGTTTTTGTTTTGGGTTGGAGTTTTGTATTTGTTTTGGTTTGGTTGGTTTGTTTGTTTTTCTATGTTCCAGTTTTGTTTGGGATAGTCAATTTCCTTCTTAGTAGCTGGTCCAGTGTTGTGGTTTGGATTTAGTATGAGAATTACATTGATAACACACGGATGTTTCTGGTTCTTTCCAAGGAGTGTTTATACTAAGTCAAAGACTTTTCAGCTTCTCATGCCCTGCCAGCGAGAAGGCTGGAGGGGCACACAAATCTGGGAGAGGCCACAGCCAAAGCAGCTGACCCAAACTGGCCAGAGGGATATTCCATACCATATGACATCATCCTCAGTATATAAACCGGGGGCAAAGCTGGTGAGGGGCCACTGCTTGGGAGCTGGCTGGGCATCGGTCGGCCAGTGGTGACCAATTGCATCGTGCATCGCTTGCTTTGTATATTTTAATTCTCCTATTATTATTACCTTCCTTTTCTGTCCCACTAAACTGTCTTTATCTTAACCCGTAAGTTTTCTCACTTTTACCCTCCTGATTCTCTCCCCCATCCCACTGAGGTGGGGGGAGGGAGTGAGCAGCTGTGTGGTGCTTCGTTGCCAGCTGGGGTTAAACCATGTTGTTTGGGGTTTTTTTCAGTACCAAGTACTATTCCTGGACTATGCTGGGAGCCTGACCTCACCTTTTAGTTCCACCATATGGATTTTTTCAGGGGCAGTAAGATCTCTGTTAAGAGCTGTGGTAAGGCCTTTCCATATAGTGTTCCACTCTTTTTTTGCCATTTATGGCCCTTTAAAATGACATGAAATGGGTTAGCTGAAGGTTGCTGATATATCCAGCATTTACTATGGGTAGATAAACCTGCTTTATGTATAGTGGCAGGTTGTTTTGTGGGGTTTTTAAGGGAGCTATTTGATGTTGATCAGATCTTTTAAATGATAGAAGTGGTCCCAGTGGAGATGGATTAGTAAGCAGAGGGTAGATGAGGCAGTCAAAAGCGCAAGCTGCAATTTACCACATGGTCTGTGCAATTTATCACATGAACGTCTGTGACACATACATGGTACGTGTGTATCCTACAAGTTTGATTGTGTTGTGCTTATCTAATCACTTAAGATGATACCCGGCCTTCTCCCAGTACTGAAAAAAGGTTAAGTTGCACTGGGGGTTTGCTAGTGCTTGGTCCACAAAGCATAGTGTAATAATGAAAATATTCAAAGCAGAAATTCTTTGACCTGAGGTTCACCACGAAATTTTTATTAAGACAGATGCTGAAAATAAGGCTGACCATCAGGTTAGATATGAATGCACAAGAAAGAAAAACATAACCCTAAGAACCTGACACAGGTTAATTTAACCAGAAAATACTCTGTGCATGCCTGTACAACCTAAATGCAGTACTGCATGGAGGTATCTGTGCTAGCTAATACAGAGAGATGTATTTTTTGTGGTCCACAGATAACTGCGTGGGTATTAATGAGATCCAGTCATTTGTGCTGGAGGCAACATTTCTGCTAGATGGTTTTATTTGTTCCATATTTTTATCTAGTGCTGAATCAGAAGAGTTTAGTTTGCTGGAGTTTCTTTAAAAATTACATTGTGAAAACAGTGCAGGCATCATGCTGTGTGCACCTAATAATGTTCTGCACCATCAGTAATTCCTACAATGCTTCGTGCTATTATGAAAACACTGAAAGAGAATCAATTGTGTTTTTATAAATATAGTCTATTGATTAAAAAACAACATATATATACTATCATTTTTTTCAGCTGGGACTATAGATCCTGTATAGGTCCTTCAACAAATGAGAATGTTACCATTAAAGAGTGAATAGGCATCATTTCTTGATTACATTTTTAAATTAAAAATAGCAAATTCTGTACATGTTAAGAACAGTTTTAACATGAAGAAAAACATGAGAATAAGATACAAGTTTAAGGGTAAATTTTTAGCGATGATATAACTTAGAAAAGAATGCATAATACCTTGCTATTTGTTAATACTGTTTAATTATTGATTGTAAAAGATTTGTATGTGCAGCAAGGAGATCGAGTTCTAGGATGAAGAATATATAACATTTTCACTGTCTAAGGTTTTTCCAAGACAGATCAAAATGAAATGGCTTGGAAAATGCATGAATTATTACAATTCTTTAAATACTTAAGGAGTAGCCAAACAGAGGATGACTTTAAAAACCTCAGTGGAGGTAGATGAAAGGACTTGTCGCTCCCAGCTGTGTGTATATGAACAATAAGTTATTTATCATCCCAGCAAAATAACTGGTGAAAAATGAATGAAACACTCCACTTTTAAGTAAGAACACTTCACATGCTCCCCCCTTTCATGTTGCAGACATGGCAAAGCTGGGTTTCAAGACAAATTTCAGAATTCAGATGAGCTTTTGTGTGTGGAATGTTATGGTGGCTGATAGGTGTAATCTTCATAACAGGTTCGACTCTAGGTTTCCGCATAAGCCGAAAGATAGATTCCTTTATGAAAGAACTTTTTATTAATAGCACTACAGTTCAAGCTGGGTGCCTCCAAAGAAGGACCCCAAAGAAAGAAAACCCTGGGCAATTACACCCTTACAATCAAAGTTCCTCACCCCTCATGCAAGAATTCTGACCAAGAGCAATATTAAGGTGTAGGGTCTTCTTACTTCTTATTGGTTTCATTTGTTTGCTCTTTTGTCAATAAGGACTTGCTAAGTGGTCATCTTCTTCTACCTATCTTCTTCTATCTTCGCATCCTCCCAGGGTGGTTTCAGGTGATTCTGCAGTTAGCTATTTGGCATGTTGTAATATGGTTGTTACAGTTCATATACCATGATTTATAGGCTTTGTCTGCTCCAGCTATTAATGTTAAAGCTGCTGGCTCCAAGTTTCCACCGACCTTTCCTACAACAGGAAGTGTAGAGAAGTTTAAGCAACACTTAGGACCTGTTGCTTAAGCAACCTACTAAAGTTGCCAAAGGAAGCTTGTGACATGCTGTAAGTTTCATTATGTTCAATTCATTAACACAAGTAGAGCTGTGAACAAATATATCGACACAGCCAGAATCACTTAGAAACCGCTAGTAAGCCATAGATTAAGGGAACTTGTTCTCCATCCCTACATGTCGAGCTTGATTCCCTGGCAAAATGCATCAGTTGGTCATTTGGGAATGTGTACTTTATTCCAGGGGTTTGCTCTTTTCCCTGGATTAGATTAGTCGTATTTCAGCAGAAAGACCTAAGCACACCCTGCAATTAAACGCAGCCTGAAAGCAAAGGCCTTAATGTGCATTAATATCAAGTAGTTAAGAATGATTCCTTTGCTGGATTTACCTACTGATTGATCTATTTGTTGATAAACTAAATACAGTAATTGGGTCCAGAACTTGATCAAAACCAGAATTCCCTCACAATGTGGGAGGAATCCGTCTGAGAGCTCTAGTTTTGTTCTGATTATGTACTTGTAAGTATGTCAATGAAGTGATGGATAAGGGAATCAAGGAGAAATGTATAGGAGAATCACAGAATGGTTGCGGTTGGGAGACCTCTGGAGATCATCTAGTCCAACACCTGCTGAAGCAGTTCCCCTCGAGCAGGTTGCACAGAGTCACATCCAGGCGGGTTTTAAATGTCTCCAGAGCAGGAGATTCCCCAGCCTCTCTGGGCAGCCTGTGCCAGGGCTCTGCCACCTTCAAGGTAAAGAAGTTCTTCCCCATATTCAGAAGGAATTTCTTGTGTTGCAGTCTGTGCCCGTTGCCCCTTGTCCTGTCGCTGGGCACCACTGAACAGAGCCTGGCCCCGTCCCCTTGACACTCGCCCTGAAGACATTTGTATGCAGTGATAAGATCCCCCTCAGCCTTCTCCAGGCTGAACAGCCCCAGCGCTCTCAGCCTTTCCTCAGCAGGGAGATGCTCCAGCCCCCTCATCATCTTCACAGCCCCCGCTGGACCCTCTCCAGTAGCTCCCCGTCTCCCTTGACCTGGGCAGCCCAGCACTGGGCACAGCACTGCAGGTGTGGCCTCACCAGGCAGAGTAGAGGGGGAGGGTCACCCCCCTCGCCCTGCTGGCCACGCTGCTCCCAATGCACCCCAGGATCCCACCGGCCTTCTGGGCCACCAGGGCACACTGCTGGCTCACGGGCAACCTGCTGCCCGCCAGCACTCCCAGGTCCTGCTCCGCAGAGCTGCCTCCCAGCAGGGCAGCCCCAGCTGTGCTGGTGCGTGGGGTCGTCCCTCCCCAGGGGCAGGACCCTACACTTGCCTTGGTTGAACTTCATGAGGTGTCTCTCTGCCCAACTCTCCAGCCTATCCAGGTCTCACTGACTGGCAGTGCAGCCTTCAAGGTGTATCAGAGAGTGGTCTAAGGGGGGAAAAAAATCTGCCTGTGCTTCTGTCACAGCACCTCCCTTTCTGTGATCTGCTCCCCAAAGCTGTGGCTCACAAGAAATTTTTGCAAGGTCAGAATAGTCTTTCCAAAAGGTTTTGATGCCATTGTAACTTCGGCTGCTTCCCAACAACCTGAACTAAACTTGAGCAGGATTGCTGACAAATCTTCATTGTTATTTTCACAGGCCCACTGTGAAAAGTGAACCAAACAGATGAAAGGAAATTATATGAAGTACTTTGGGCTGTCCTTCCCAGTCTGTAGCCTGGTTTCTCTCCTTCCTCTCCACCTCACGGGCTAGCAGATTTAAGGAAGTGAGCTAAGGTGTAAAGTGAATCTTTACTCTATTTACGGTGTGAGGAACATGTGTGAAGGGTCCCTTCTAATCACAGGTGTTTGGGAAATAAGGTCAGTTCAAGTCTGTGTAGTGCCAAGTTGCTCCTAAGGACTGTTGAGCAATCCTAGTTTAGTAACTGGTAGATGATGAAAGAATAAAGGTTGGGTCTTACTCTTTCATTTTTCTTAAATGCAGTTTTGAAAGCGCAGCTCTCTTCCCCCTTGAGATTCAGAGTATGGAATAGTCCCAGATATCATATCAGCCAAATAGGAACAGCCTAAAATTCATAGCTATTGGGAAATCCATTTACAGAGATGTGTAGTGAAGCTCAGAAATGGCTTGTTCTCTTTTTCCAAGTAGGATTCTCTAGCTCTGGGGCCAATACAACACATCAAAACAAAATGTGGGGAAAGGGTATGCTGCTTGTCGCTAATTTATGATGGTTAGGCAATAATTTTCATCACTGTTCCTTTAGGAACAATGAATGGTCTCAATTCTACCTAACAGAGGTCAGCAGTCTACAGCTCCATATCATCTGGTTCACAGATTTATTTCCTTGAAAATAAATTTGACTGAAATAGTCAGTTTCCAGTAGATCCCAATGTGGAGGATGTCTACAAAACCACATGTGGTTCTGTGTCCTGTGTAGGATGTATAAATTCTGTGTGCAACTTCTCACCCAAACTGAGTAATAGCCTCTGGCACTAACACGTGTTGGCATTACTTTCCAGAGTCACTAACTCTTGTTATTATATTGCAGAATGAGAAAAGGACAGGATAGTCCCCATCTTGAGTCAGGACTGGTGATGCCAGTAACAAAACACCCGTCTTTAACTAGGCTGGGATGAACTTCTGAATTTGCAGGTGCCTGCAATGTAAGTGAGAGGCATTTTGAGAAATTATATTTTTTCTTACTTTCTGCTGAATGTTTAAAAAAAAAATAAAACAAAATATATGCTTTTATATATGCATTGCAGAAGTAAAAGTCATATATACCTTTTGCAGCATTTACGATGTATTAATTGCAGAGTTGTATATAATAATATAGTACAGCTATTGCATCTACCTTAATTGCACTATTAAAAACCATATATACTGTACATACACTATTTCACAAGCAATCCATAAAGCATCTGAAGGCCTTTAATAGCTATCATAAAAATTAATAATAAAATATGTAAAGGATAAGCTACCATGAAAATTGCAGAGGAAAATGATGACCTGTGTATTTCAGATGAAGTAGCTTACATGTATGTTATGGTGTTACTTACATTCAGCTAACCATTTATTAAGAAGTTTAAGGGTTAGATATTGTGACGGGTTAATGCACTGGTTTTTCACATCAGAAGACTGAAGTCAAATTTGATTTGGCTGTGAGCTGGGTTTTGGTAGGTTCCACTTCTTAATGAAGCTTTCCAGCAGCAAAACCGCGAAAGAGTTTTTGGTATAATTCAGCAGAATTAACCTTTCCTGCACAGAAGGAATCTAGGAAAAGTGGGTCTGAGATCATGAAAGAGGTTGCAATGGAAGAGCTAAACTGCAAAGCTTCTATCTGACCAATTACGCCTTTAATGTTATTAAGCAAATAAAAAGTAATTCACTGAGTTGCTGCTATGAGCATTATTCCAGAGCCAGTAATGGACTGGTGATAACAGACAGCCCTTTTTATCATTAACTGAAAGACCAGGGAATGTGATTATCTGTAATTACATACACATCTCACTGTGCAGCACCATGAAGAGATCCCAAGCCAACCCCAGGCTAGCTAGATGCAGCACTTGTAGATATGTATACTTGTGTAGGTTCACGTGCCCATTCTGGGAAGTAAAGCTATACTCTGCCCATACCATCTCTGTTTGGCACTGTGCTGGGCTGCATTAGCCACACCTGCCCAAAGAGCACCTCTGCCTACAGGGCTGGAAATCACCAGTGTAAACCTGTGGTGACCCCAGAAGCTAATTTTATGGGTTTCTTTAAAAAACAGAAAGATAAAAAAAGTGTATGTTCATAAACAACAGCTTTCAATCTGTAACTGTGCTTTTCACTGCCTTAACACTAACAATTTTCTGCACAACAGCTTTTTGCATCAATCTTTCAGTGCACAATAGCAGAAAGTCATTATGGAGCTACCATTGCCATAGCTGTGGTATGAAACTTCCCTTTAATGGTCAGGGACACAGTTCTGCCCCTGGCTCCCCAAAGTCAAGCTAGCCAGGCTCTTGTGTACAGCACAAGAACTGTATCTGCTTGGAGTTTGAATCAGCAGAGTGGCTGAGACCAACTCGCATGCACAGAAGCTGATTGATGAAGCATGATGCATCCCTTAATTAAGCAGAAGCTACTAATAAAAATGAACTTACTAGATGATTTGTGTGATTCTTGCAAGGCAGCCATATGTGCTGCACACTGGTAGTGGGAAAGGGTGGTATGCAGCTGATGCTGGGAAACTACAAAAGAGGAAACTTGTTGAGAGAGGCAGTTTGGGTGCTGTCACTATTCAGGGCAGTCCATAATTAATGCCCTCCTCACTTATCCTTGCTCCTATGACAAGTTGTCCTCTCCTCCCTCACTGCACCCTTTCAGCATTAGTCCTTGCCATTGCTGCTGCTCCTACAACTGCATCTATTTTTACTTCTTCTTTAGCTGCGACTGCAGCATTTGGGGGGATAAAATTCCTTGAATCTGCACATCTGTTCCCTTTTCTGTGAGCTATAAACTTGTGTTTGTCTCAGCAAACCTCCACAACAGTCGGGGTCCAGATGCCTCTTCTTGTGCTTGCCTACGATACTTCACTGCAGCATTTTCCTAGGGAGCTGAGGTAGGAGCACGCTTGGTGGGTGGGAGCAGGAGGAGGCATTACCTAAGTATGCTGGTCACCTCTTGAAGATACGAACTGGTTTTAGTAAGATAGTACAACCTTGTAGGGTTGTATTGTCAACTAATCAACTAAGTAACAGCCTAGCGGTGAGGACGCTATGAAAACGTGGCAACGCTTTCCTGGTTACTGTCCATGATCCACAAGAATTCCTGCTGCGAGCCAGAGATATGAGCACAGAATTTACAGGGAGAAGTGATGTGTGACACTTGTATCCTCAAGCTCCCCACTCCATATGTCTGAGAATTAAAACATTACTTCCAGATGTACATTCCTTTAACAGGCCAAAGAAAACTGACTCTTTCACCTCATTTGCTTGGGGGGCACGATGATGTCTTCATGCAAATAAATATTCTTTTTCTGCAGTTGTCTGCAATGAAAAACAGGAATGGAATCCCTTCTTCAATATATTCAGTCAACCTCTACTAAAACCAACCTGGAAATGAGAGGTTAGGAAAGAGTTCTGTAGGAAAGGAACATGAATTTAGCACAAAACAACAAAGTCAAAGCTTAGAAAAGAAGCAAGCCTCCCACGAGGATACGTAACAGGAATGTTGTCCATAACACATGATACAGTCCTTTTGTTCTGCTGAGCACAACTAAGAGTGCAGCTACAACGTTGTTTCTGATGTGATGCCACTGAGAGGCATGTAGTCCTAATAAAGGGAAACCAAATGATCAGAAGTCTAAATGGGAAGAAAATGAAAGAACTGGGATTGCTTGGTCTAAGAAGAAAAAAAAAAAAAAAAAAAAAAGAAAACAATAGCAGGGAAACAGGAGTGATATTCCTATTTGTAACAGGCACCTGGTTTAAAAAAAAAAAAAAGGAATAAACTTTTCTCCACGTCCTTCATCGATAGAACAAAAGAACAAAAAAGCAATGGTGATTTAGAGTTAAACATTAGGAAAAACTTTCAAACAACAAGGATAGTTAAACACCAGAATAGATTGCCTAGGGATGTTTTGGAATCTCCGTGATCGGAGCTTTATGAGAACAGGTTAGACAAACATCTGTCAGGAATGATTTAGGTATAGCTGATCTTGCCTTGGGGTAGGGGGATGAACTAGACGACCTCTAAAGGTTCCTTTCAGCCCTCTTTCCTATGATTCTATAAAAAAATACAGGAAATGATTGCATGTAGAATTGAGTCTGGCACCTTTTAGTAAATCTCATTGTTTCTGCTTTTCTGTTGTTTGTTTTGCGGCTCAGCCATGCTGAAGACTCCAGGTTTCAACAAGAATCTTCAAAAGCTGTTTGATGCCAAATAGTCCTCTGGTTCTTTTGCACTGCTACATTTAATTAGGGTTTCTAATTAATCTTCTCTGTGTATTACACTATATCCAGCCATCATTGTTAATAAAATCTTTGCTTATTTTAAAGAGTCTCTGAAAGTTTTCATTTGGAAAGTGAGACCATCTGGCCTCTCTACCTCACTAGGATTAGATTCTGGGTAAAGTATACTCCATCTGTTTCTGAGATTCACATACATATTACACAGGAATGTGTGCTGGGGAAAGGCTAAGGAGGGATTTCATTGCCAAGATAGCTGAAATACAGTCAGATCTGTCTAGAGAATGTCTTCGATATTCTTGAGGCAAATAATAAGCAAATTCACTTTTCAAAATGTTCTCAACATCTCTTTGCAGAAGAATTGTTTATTGCTTCCCGTTGTGTGAGGTGAAGTGTTCCACTGAGGATATACCTCAATCCTGAACATATTTAGTACAAAACACTGAAATAGTAATCCCTGTTTTTATGCTGGAATTCCCAAGAAATATTCTTCAGCCTGCCCCAGGTATTGCGGAGGAGTCCCTGACAAAGGTGTAATACTGGGAGCTGTGGAACTGGGCTGCTGGCAGACAGTGCAGCAGTGCAGAACAAGCCCACGTGTTTAAACACAGTTTGTGAGCTAGGATGAGCTCAGTCCCACCTGCTGCTTCTTTCCTTCGTATCCCCTTAGCAACCTACATACGGTGTCTTGCACCTCCTTGACTTTGTTCAGTAGGTAAATCAAATGCCTTGATTTACTGAACAAAGTACAGTATGTTTTGCAAGTGGGAATTTTGGCAGTTGTAATTCTTCCCCAGCTGTGGTTATAAGGTGACTTTTTAAAATGACCATACTTCCAGAGGACTAGATTTCCCAGTCCTCTTCCCATACTCTGTATTCATAGTGTCCTTCTGGTTGAAGCCCCTGTGATCTGGGTTCTGTTTCAGCCATAGCAGACACTTCGTCTTAGCTTCTGCCCTCAGCCTATTACTTAAAGAAGACATAAAGTAGTTATGGGACAGTCACACCCAACCACCTAACTGGCAACAGATGCTTATTTTACCATTCTAGATTCAGTCCCATCTTTCTGCTCTGGTTTAGGTTGAGTGATACTAAAAAGATCCTATGATTACTGTCCATATAAAATTTTGGGTCAGCCATTGATTTCTGTCCATCACTGGTGAAGATCAGGGTGAAGAGAACATCTTCCACAGCATTTTGATCAGAATAACTTGTAAGGTTTTATTGCTGTTGAATTTAAATCTGATTTCTAATTTGACCTTGAACCTCAAACTATACATTGACATTTAACAGGAATATCACTTTTCCAGGCCTTTTTTTATTCAAGCTTGTTTGCCAGTCAATAGCCTGTACGCACAGAAAAAATGCCACATACTCTTGGGTTCTCATCCTTCTTGACTGAAACCTGTGGAGACAAAAGATGTGCAAAAAACCTTTGAACATTAAAACCACTTCACTAAAATTACCATGGGTATGTGGCATTTCTTCCTCTTTTTTTATGAGTCCTGGTTTTGTTTCTGTGTTGTTTCAAAATAAATAAAAAAAAATCCCAAACAAACAAGAAAAAAAAAAAAAGAAAAAAAAAAAGGCAGAAAGAAAGTTTTGGAAGAGGTAAGCATGACAATTTGGCTCCCGAAGCAAAGAACCATTAGCTATGACTTAACTTCCTTAGCGCAGCTATTTTGACCCTCGAGTAGATAACAGTGACTTTCATTGATACTGGCAGATTTACGGGGCCGTCATTAAAAAAGAGCGAAGTGGCCTTGATCAATGTTTCCAATGGATGAGGTACATACTTGCTTTCCATCAATATCAGACATGCATCACTACTTTTCCTGCCTGATCTTTTTTTGAGAAATGATATAAATTGTGATCAAGGGAAGACTAGCTCTTTTCTTGAGGCTCTCTGCTATAGTTTTCGATGGAACAGACAGAGATGGGAACAAAAATTTGTTCAGCTCCACACCTTCCTCTTTTCTGATAGGTTCCACTTCAGGTCCCTAAATAAAGATTTGGATTATTTGGGCACCAATAGTGCGACTTTTTATTTTGGAAAAAGATCAACACAATCCTTTTCTTTGACACGTGAAAATACACATTGTATCTCTTACAATCCATCACTGAGTAACAAATACAATGAGGCTTCATCATCAGAAGGGACATCACTAGCCTCGCAAGGATGAATAGATTACTTTCAGCTTCTAATTCCAGTCGATGACATAGAAATAACTTTTCACTTTCTATAACTTCGTTGTTTAGGTGTAGTTTTTAAAGTCAGCTCTGTCAAAGATAAAAAAGTGTAAGAATATCCAATTTTGCCAACACTTTCAGCAACCCATCAAAGGCTTTGTGACAGAGAGCTATAAAACATATACCTCCTACCTCTGAGGTCCCAGGAGCGAGTGGTTCAAAACAAGTGGTAACAAGCAGCCTCTGAATAGTCCCAGTAACCCAAGTTGGGTTAGGCCCACAGCTGGGACCTTGACCAGTGTCAAACCCCATCGCTCTTCTGACTGACTTCCCTCCTCAGCTGGCAATTTAGTTCCCCCTTCAGCTTGGTGCCCCATCACAGTCCCCCTCCCAGGGAGGAAGACATACTTTCTGCCCAAAGTTGCTTGGGAGCCACACACAATTGCAGGCTCTTACATTGGTCTCTTCTGAATTAAACCGTTGCACTGCCTATTGTGCAAGGCTCTGCTCTGGCAGACAAACTTCTAATGCTTATTGAAATATGGAGCTATGCTGCCTACACTTTCTATGTATTTTAGAGTACAAATCGTCTTCCACCTGTGTTTTAGAGTACAAAGTCATCTGTACCGAAGTTGAGAAGAACTGAAGAGATATGCATACAAAGCAACTAAGTAGTGAATGGTCTCTATAGACATATTTTGGCAGTGGATTGGTGTCCTCTGAATGCCATTTCAAACTATACCTTTTTGTTTTGCTTTTCACTTACTTGTAAGTGCTTTTACACCCCAGGCGCATTTGGATTAGGACAAATATTCTAAATCCACCTGTTGGATATCACCAGGAGAGCATTTCTGTGAATTTTAAATCTCTCTTGTAAAGCCACTTTTTGAATTTTTAAAATTTTGAGTCCTCTACAAATCCTTTTGCCTTCTTTAATCACCTTCTTTTATCAGAGATGACTCAGTCGTTTCTAAGACTTCTAAATTCTGCATAGAAAGTGCCAAGACCTATTTCCCTAGTCCTTGCTTCTAACTTCTAGATAGCAATAAAATACTTACTATTTTATTTTCTAATTCTGTGCGACAATCTGAGTAACAGATGTATCAGCTAAATGTGTTCTTGCTCTGAAGAGCCAGTTTATTAACATATTTTGAAAAAACAGCCTAGCCAGTTTCCTTTTATCAGTGTGAAAACTGAGGCAGCCTACTAGTTTTCAGGCTCAGCAGGACGTTTGGTAGTGACTTGTTCAAGGTGAATCTTCTCTCAACCTATCTTTATGTATACATAATGAGGAGCAAATCTAAGCCTTTCAAATTTCAGCCGTTTAAATGATTTTTTCATGTTTATAATAGAATCTGAGATTCCTTAGAAAGAAGAATTCTTAAGAATCATTGGCACAGATATTGTTATTTTCTTCCCAAATGGACGTAAAGCCAGATTTTTAAAAAAATATTAATTCTGGGTAACTGCTGGGCTTTGAGAAAATATATGTATAACAAAACCAAAACACTTAGTAAACATTTACGATATGAAACAGAAGTTTCAATTTTTCTAATTTCTTAAATTGTCAGAACAATTTCTTTAACCCATGTCAATACAATAAGCTCTGTAAAAAACTACCCTTACTTTCTTTGCCAATTCTTTATCTGCTTTTAAAAAAACCTCTGATGAAAGAACACATTTTTCAAGCTTGAAGGCCTTCAGCTAGAGCAGCTTTGAAAATCTTTTGCATCTGAACCTTTACGAGTTTGTCTGTATCAGCCAGATGCATGAAGATTGGAAGCAAAGACCAGTGAGAGGTGAGCAAGTCCTATCAAAATCTGCTGGTATTTGGAGCAGTCATTATCAAAGAAGAGCCAGACAAGTGGATGAAAATGATAGGAAACAGCAACAGAGATACCTGAAAGAGCCAGATTTTACACACTTCACTGCTGGGGATCCCAGAAGGTAATAATGTGGGAGAGATCTGCAAAAATTTGAATATTCTGTGAACTCTAACAAAATGTTAGCATACAAAACCTCACACGTGCCTGCCCTTACTCAGAGCTTCTAAAAGCTTCTCACAGAAGGGCTATGTTTGCACAGCGTGCCGTGTTGCCTTCTTCAGGACAAACGAGTAAACCTGCCGGAAATCTTTCCAGCCAGTGGAGATCCTTTCCCAGTCCAGACACCGTGATCTACCAGGTTGCTACCGAGCAGCAAAATCACCTACTACATGCTACCTCTAACAAAGCTATGAATTTCTAAGTGCATACATGTGGAACTATTGTGGCACTGTGAAGTTCCCAGTTGGCCATAGATTTATAATTTTTTTCTTTGTTATGAGACAGTCGTAAGCGGATTAAACATCATCAATGCAGTAAAGCACCTTGTCCTTTTAGCTACGATTATGCTGGAGGAATAATCATGCATTCTTCACTGTAAAAATATAATATTAAAAAAGGAGACTTACACTTGGAAGTCTTCAAGCCTCTTAAATATTGTAGTTATACTTGTTATAACATATGTAGTCTCATCTTAATGTATAGTAGCTGTGAAGAATTAAATAAGCAGATGGATATATTTTATAAGAAATGACATACACCATCACTGTTTTCACATTACTAGAATAAGCTGATGGTTAAAGGAAACAAAAACTTCAGAGCAACAGGAGAAAATATTCTGATTTTTTAACAGGAAAAATATCTCGTTAATGTAAATGGCCAGTTCTCACCATTTGAGTATGCATTTGTAAAGTATAAAGTCATCAAAAACCTTTCCTGATTCTTGGTGTTCAGCAACAGCTGTGATATATATGACCATGAATAGAAATGAATGAGAGCTAAATCATGTGTTAATCATTTCCAGAACTAGGTCAAACATAAGCTCTCTCTTGATGCTTACAGACACAGCTGTCTGTCACCGTCATCCTCTTCAACTGTCATTAGACTACAAGTGATGAACTAACAAGTTGCAGGAGCTGTGGTACCAAGCACCTACACGAAAAGTGGCCTCAGTCAGAATTCCTGCCTTCTCGGGGGCAACAATGAATTTCCAGTTTGTTCTTCACCACAGAGACACGGCTCTGGGTCACTGCGCCGTCGATGGCGAGCGGCTGCCATCACTGGCTTGCACAAAGCAGCGTGACTCATGCCCTTGCCCAGAATAGTTTTTTCTTTTCTTTTTCCTGTTTGAGGCCTAGATAAAGCGTTCCCAATAATTGCCATAAATGTCATTAGTTAGATTTCATGGGGAAGATTGTTTCTATGTTTCTTCAAGTCACTACTTTCTTTGCTTGTTTGCCCCGGTTATTAAACTTGCACTGCCCCCTTTTTAATTTCTTTTTCCTTTAGATCTGTGCAGCAGTAGTGGCAAGAAGGGTCTCGGTTCTGAACTGGGCACACGAACCCTCTTGTGAAACCGTAACAGTGTCCGTCCTCGCAACAGACTCCCCCAAAAAGGGGATGGGCAGAGAGCTGGACAAGTTTTTAGATACACAGTCTAGTGCTCTTGGCATCTGGTTTAGCACTGGAACGACTACACACTTCAGTAGTTGTAGCTGGTTGTACTGGCTGTAAATGACTCTGGAAACAGAGCCTAGCAATACGGGTAGTTTAAGTAATGATCTGGACTAAGGAGGACTTAAGGATGAAGTTTTAGTTTTACAAAATATACCCATCGTTACATACATTGATATATTCTGAATGAGATTAAGATACAAACTGTTCAGTCAGGCCAATGGTTGCAAAATGTTCATGTTTATGGCATTGTCATATATGTGTTCAGGGAACTGTGAGGAAATAGGAAGGACCTTTCTGTTCCAAAGAAATGTTTAGGTGTTGTTTAAAAGCCACACTGACTGCTTCAGAGTACCCAATTGCTCTGTTGTCCAGAGCAAAAGATAGATGGCAAACTAATTCTTGCCTCATCTGCAGATGGCAACACTTTGCAGTGGAGAAGATACAGAAGCTTAAGAGAGAAAGAAATCCTACAGGCACAAATTTCTCAAAGATTTGAGCTTTTTTTCTCCCAATTGATCTTTAACTAGTTTCTGACAAGGCTTTTTTATGTTGCTATTAGCATAAACCAGAGGTAGGTATCCTGTGTTGCAGGGAAAACAGAACAAGTGGAAGCAAAAAAGCAAAGATCAAGCACAGAAAAAAAAAAATCGAGAGGGTGACCAATTCCTAGCAGGCACACGGGAGTCTCACCTAGCATCTGGCACACAGCTTTGGAAAACAGGAAAAATGAAGCCAGACATTATCTTCTGAAGTAATGGGAGACCCATGTCAGAGGCTGTTTGGTCAGTGTCTGAAACACAGCTCACTACACATTCTTATTCAAAACTATTAGGTATATGTGTGATTATTATTGCTGCAAAAACATGCAAAACAAAGTATGGGCAGTCTGTTTCGTATTTTTTACAAATTATGCATATATTCTCCTCTTAGCAGCGATCCACTGGCCCAGATTTTGGTCAAAATACCAGTGAGAAAAAACAAGAGTAATCTCGATCAAGGGAGAGGAGTTACATTAAGGGCACATGAAAAGAAAGTTTAGCACCTATTTTGCTTATGTATGAGTGATCACTAGTTTACAGTTCTACTTCCATTCTGTCTTTGTTTCTTTCTGCTCCTCTCTTACCACTGAGTAGCTCAGACTGCAATTGCAAGTGCCCCCTGTTTGTACCATGAGCAAACACACAGAATGGAGAAGGCTGGGGTTTTGATGTTGAATACCTTGACCCAAAACAAAAAAAATCTCACCTTTCATTAGACAGCATAATTAAGAGTAAGAAAGAGGATTCAGTGTGGGATAATTCTAATCTAGATTATACATGTTATTAGCCACTACAATAATCTAAACTTGTATTTGAGAGCAATCATGTCACACATACAATAGCACCAGTGAATGGATTTTTTTTAACTAAATGTTATATAACATTTGAGTCTCAATGTTTTCCTTGAAGTGCCCGAGTGATTTACCTCAACAGATTTCTGCACTTGGGAATTTCTTGACCAAAAGATTCTCAAAGGAAGCGGTTTAATGCAAACTCTCACTATGCCACATTTTGGCAGTGAATGCTTAATGCAGCAGTGCACTAATGAATTGCTCCACTGCATCCTCTGATCATGAATATGAATCGGAGTACTATAAACTGAACTCAATGTACTGATAAGTGACTGTATCTGATTGTGCCAGCAGCCAGATGATTTTCTCATTAATGAGCTGAACTATTGAAAGATGGAAGAATACAAAGCCAAGCCAGCTTTGCATTGTCTGAGCTTCTTTGTTGACATTCTTCCAGGCATACCAGAAACCTTTGTCAACACAGGAAAGAAAATTCACAAAAAAAAAAAAAGTTTTACAAATACAGTTCAGACAAATAAAAGCTTCAAGGCTGAAATTCCATTGCTGATTGCATGGATGTGACTCCTTTGTGGTTCAGTGTTTCTGTTGTATTCGGGTAATCCAGGTTTTAAAATTAAGGAATTATGCACATCCTCAGCTTTTCAGCCTCTGCTATTCCCAGTATAGGAGCCCATGGCCACCAGTAAAAGGCAGAGCTCCTCATCTTTCTAACAAAGCCAACTACGCAGAACTTCTACATTCAGTAAACTGAGGACCGAGGATTTATGAAAGACATGCTGCAAACACATCCTTTGAAATAACTGTAAACGTCTAGCAATCTTTTTTAATTTTGATGCTTTCAGAGTCTTATTCAATGTCAAGCATCGGTATGTCTAATTCCATTATTGTCTACAAGCATGACCATCTTGCTTTGCAGTTTAAGTATGGCCACATGTCAGCTGAGACCGCTTCAGTACAAGTCAAGAATGAGGCATCTAGATCAACTGCAGAGCCCTTAACGGTTCTAAGACCTCTGCTCTTATACGGTTAAAAAAAAAAAAAAAAAAAAAAAAAAAAAAAAAAAAAAAGAGAGAGAGAGAAAATAAAAGAAAAAGGAAAACAAAAAAGAAAAGAAAAGGAAAAAAAAAAAAAAAAAGCGGTTCCTTGAAAGCGACAGCATCACAGTTGGACCAGAAAGTGTGGAGTAAAGCCGTGGTCAACGCTACTATAGCCATCTTGCCTCTAGAGGGCATTACAAGCTAAATGTTTTCTCTGGCAAGCGTTGAGAACATCTTGGATCTGCCCAGAAGGCAGTTCTTAAATTACCTAAATTAAGATATTTTTCTGTGTTTACAACATCAGCTATGTAGGAGTCAAACAAAATTATTGGGCAGCAACACTGAAAGATCCTTAATCCTCTGAGTAACAAAGGATAGATTTGGTAAGAAGTTACCAGACATTTTCTAATAGCCCTGAATCTCATGATGCGAGATGTTGTGAGCAACTTCTAGCACATTGCTCTTCCATTTTAATGTCTTCGCGTGAATCCTTTTTATGAGTGCTGTGATCCGCAGTGGTGGTTAAACACAAAGATCGTTGGCCAGTAGCACAGAGGCTTTGAATCCTTAGTGCTTGGCATGTAGGCCAGCATATCTGATATAGAAATAAATAACATTATTATTTGACTCTTTCAAGATCTGCTATCTATACAATGTGTTCAGATATCGGTAGACATCAAAGTATGATGTTCCAGACTTTTTATACATTAAACAAAGATCTCTAAGTGACATGCTAGAGATACTCTACTAGTGAGCTAGTATGACAGGTTCTTTCCAGTAACTACAGCTTCCTAAAGGTGTTCCATAAGCCTCTTCAACCATGAGTATGAAAAAACCCAACAGTAATTTTTTTCCTCTGTACATGTGGACTAAACCAGTCCCAATCACAAAAAATATGTCTGTTCCTGTGGCTGAAAAGCAAGGATCGTGCATGCCTCGCTGAAGGCCATATTTTGTTATCGCAGAGAACAGCAATGAGGTTGCTTTGGTAGAGTTTGGCTATATACATTCTACTGTTCGCTTTTGTTCAACTACAATTGACTGAAATACATTTAATGGGACAATTCGGGTAATTATGCCTCTTTTTCTGAAGACTGATAAACAGTTTCTTATGTTTGTCTATTTCTCTGGCATTACAGTGATTCTTTTAGATTTTTAGATACTGCTGGGAGTAGTTTGCTAAATGTCATAGCTAACTACATTTCTAAGAGGCTACATAAGTTCAGAGTCATCAAGATCCATGAGTCCATTTCAAATTTTCAGCGTTCCTTTCCCGATGCCCTTATCTATACCCATTCTGTGTGTTAAGATTTTGTACTGTGAGAACAGATTGTACCATCCCCTATAAGAGAGAAAACCCTTCTCTAAAGTACACACCATTCATTATTGGAATGTTATAAAACAACAATTTTATAAATAAGGAAAGCCTACAGTAAATAGAATATTAAAAATACATTACTCCAAATATATTACAAAGAGTAATTTGATAACTAAAATTGATAAGGTAAACTATATCAATAAGAAAGATAAACAGGAGTAAAGTAAAATCACACAGTCACTTAGTGTTTATAGTGATAGACTGGTTACTTAATGACTTCATCAAGATCCTTACTGTCTTGTTCACTATATTATTGCCAAAAAAAAAAAAATCAACATTTTATCTTTAACTGGCTTTAGATAAAAACTGTTAAGTTTGCTACATGCAAACATTTTTTATTTAAACAAGACAGCAGAAAAACTTTCTTTGCCAGACAGACACATTCGCTTGCTTGCCACAGAGGGTTACCAAAGGAAGTGGTAGTCTATCCCAGAGTTACAGAAATTAGGTCCACCACAGGGCTAAAGTTTATCTTTTATCTCCTTTCCTATATACTGCAGAGTTGCTAGCATTCACTTCCAAGTTATTTTTGAATGATTCCTGATGTCCAGTTCCTCTACATAATAAAAACCTACTGGTGTTCTCTGCGCTATATTATACATTCTGAGCTTTTGTAATCAAGGGAGTACAACATGCCGAAGGTATCCCAAAACTGGGATATTTTTACTAGCAGTTCCTTTTAATACTGAGAGTTTTCTCTGTCAGCCTCATCCATAGGTAGAAAAAATGTAGGGGCAGGTTCCCTAGTCCATGCTTACAAAGGTTCCTGGACTCTGCAGCATCTGATTGGGAATTAAAACTAAAAAAAAAAAAAAAAAAAAAAAAAAAGGTAAAAATCTATCTGAAGCAGTTTGACATGTTTTTCTGTTTCAAAATATATTCAAGCTAATCCTCTGTTGACTCTCTGCATGTGTTTATATGCAGTTTAAGAGAGTAATAAAAATAATAAAAAGTCTATACTTAATGGAAGAATTGGTAAAGGTCTCACTAGAATAATTATCAAATAGTTTGTATAAATGTACTGCATAAGTGCTGAATGTATTTAATGAGAAATTGAAGGGTTCTGGGATTATAGTGTGGCCACACAAAATGATTTGGATGATATATGCCCACAAATGACATAAATTCTGTGTGAGCTCCAGTTAAAGAAAAGTATTGATTCCCTATGAAACTTAATTGGTAAAAGAACCCCAAAACCCAAACCTGGCAGGCAATACGGTTAATACTTTATTAATTTTGTGGGTATTTATTTATCTAATAAAATTAACAGATCTGTTTTCATGTAAGAAGGTTTCTGGCAAGTACCTAGCGGCTTACAAATGGAAAAGTTGGGGTTTTTTTCTTAAGAGGAGGAAAAGCGTGTATGCATCAAAAGATTAAAATTAGAAGTGTTGGTTTTAACCTCCATCTGTGCTCCAGACCCTTAGCTATGGGCACTACTGCCAGTGCAGTACGGGCTGCATAGTAGGCTTCCTTTTGTCTTGGGGTCACAGAGACTGAAAGGAAGAAAGAGAAAGAGAAAGAAAGATTAATCTGATAAAGGCATTTCTAATCGGACTGATGGGAAACTATGGTACGAAGTTAAAGAGGCAACACAGGGTGAATTACTGGGATGAACTACCTTAAAGCTGAAGCAATCAAATAGATAACTCTCACATATAAAAATTACTGTGGCATCTTTATTCATCAACAGTTTTGCACAAGCGTTTCATGTTCAATCCCTTCCATGAACATCTAAAGCACTCTGATACATTTGGTCAGATTAAATCTTACAGGGGAGACCCAGCCACTGAGCTGGCTGCTTCTCACTTCCCAAAGTTAATTTCTCATTGACATGCAGAAGAATAAACTATTCAAAGCTTGAAAATGACAAACTACAAAAAGTAACAACAGTACAGCCCGCTGCCTGCACCCATAACCTACTGTAATGGAACTGAAAGTGCTTTTACTCTGATGTATGACAGCAGTAAAACTTTTTTCACGTAGGCTAACAGTTGAAAACCGCAGAAGTGAATTTTGTGACTCCAGAAAGTATTCACACAGACATCTCATGGAGGTTTTCTGCATATTTGTAGGGGAAAAAAGAATCACATAACAAAATTCAGTAATAAAAAGCCTACCATTGAGCAACAGATGAACAGATACATTTGATTCAAATATAGTCAAATGATGTGAAAAGCAAACATGGTATCCTAGCAGATTCAGCACAAAACTCCTGTAAAAATTCACTCATGATTTTAAGAATTAGCTTACAATTTGCTCTTAAGAAATGCTGAAGTCTTCCCATGACACTGAATTGTTTGTCTTTTGAAGCTAATGGGCTTTGAAGATACTCGATATTTTGCAGGATTGCGTGCTAGTGAACACAGCAATACCAGTTTTGTGTGATCAAATGTGTTCCTCTTTGCCAAGCACGACATGGTTATGTACCCACATAACATGGCACTAGGAGTAAATACACAGCTACTGAGAAAGGAAATCAAGTGACTATAGAAAAAACGATCTAATAATAAGGTGTATATATTGTTAGAACTTTCTTTTTTCCACGCTGATGTTATGTCACCCAAGGAAGTGCTAAAAGTATATAAAATAGTATCTTCCGTGTAAAGAGCCTATCCTGTCCTTCTGAAGAGATGGATCAGTATCCAAAAAGGATGTATATTAACACTGAAAATGATGAACAACAATGATGAACCAGATCCATTTATAGTTGTGAGAAAAAACAACGTAGATGTAACTTTTAAACTTTTTTTCTTTTTGAAGTGTTAAACTCGTTTACAAATCTGTAATAAACAAACATGATTCCAAGTCTGTTACTTAATTACTCTAGTTCTGTATCCTAAAGGATTTACATTACAGAAAATATAGCAATTTCAGAAACCATTTTCCTAAGATAATATTTTTTATTATTTTTTTTTTTAAAAAAATAAATAATATAAATCTTGGAAGCTGTATTGCTTAAAGATCAAGCAAAACCAATTAAGACTACTTCAGACACAGTATACATTGCTTTACAGAAAGAGTACTTTATGGGACACTCCATCAACATACTGCTGTGCATTTGCTGAAATACATTTATTGATTACTTATCAGGTGTCTTATACAGTCTAGTTTACACTATTTGACCAGTTCTGGAATAAGTTTTCCCAAACTTTTCGAAGAGAACAATCGATGGTAACACTGTTCGAAAGTCCTAAAGAAATAAGAGAGACAAAAAAAGTGTTAAGTTGGCTTTCACAGTTTTACAGGTTCAGTGTTTTTTTTAATAGGTATTTTAGAGCTCTAAATATTGTCTTCTAGTTACATTTCATCATATGAATTAGAATGTAAATGATGCAAAATAGTGTATAGAGGCATACATTTTTTTCATTATATGTATATTACTTTGAAGAAGAGCACAAGGACTGATTGATTTAACTGCAAGCAAATATGTATTTCAAACTCTAAATGACTATAGGCACTGCAAATATTTCCTGCTCCAAAAATGAATTTATAGTCTTTTGCAAATCATGGGATACAAAATCTTATTCTCCTCCTTGGCAACCAGGTAGGTTAAAGGCAGCAAAATATCCTTGCAATATTTTAACTTTTCTACCTTGGTTAACATTCAAACATGGATAGTAAACCAGCTCCATGAGAAATGGTAATAAAATGAATATATATCAATAAGTATTAGTAGCCACAAAATTATTAGGTGTTCCGGTAGAAAAAATACAAGCAGGGTGATTCCTGAACATGTTTTTTCCAGGAAAAGTGCATTCATTTTTTTTAAAATGAAAATGCTTACAAAGCTAAATTGAATAAGAGAGAAATGTCAGTCAACCTGTGACCTGAGAGCACAATCTAAATACAGCCAACAAACAAGAAAGTAAAATAATCTAAGTATTCTAAAGAGTATTTTGATTTAGCTACTTACTAATAAACACTCATGCTAAATGAGCAAGTCTGTGGTGTTTCAGATCAAGATTTTAAAGCATTCTTAATAAAATTATTTTCTTTGACCCTAGAAATACAGGGAATAGTGTCATCAATACAAAATGTTTGTTTTGCATTAAAATTGTTTTCCCTTTCAGAAAGTAACATGCCACAGACGAATTACCAGCTTTCTAGGATGTGTTGATTAACTTCGACGAAAGAAGTTGGTCTGAACACTTTCTGCTGTTTTCTATCATCAACATGATGCTCTGTGAAAGTGCTTGGGTGAATGAAAGCTAAATTTTTTACCTTTTCAACACACTTCACAATTTGAAAAGTTTTGTTTTCTCTTGAAAAGAATGAAAACTTTTTTTCTGAAAAATGACATGAAGCAGAATTATCATTCCGTGGCTAATTTAGATATAGCTACTTCACAGACCATAGTTTAGCTGAATCTTCATAAACAGGACAACTACAACTTCTGGTAAGCTTCTTGCAAACACTGCCATGGCCTGCCTGCCTTTCTTCTGCAGTGTGCATTGCCAGACCGTGACCACATCATTTCTTACATCTCATACTTCAATTTATTTGCTATGATTCCTCCAACATTGTGGTGCGTAAATCTTAAAATAGCAAGGTAGACATACAGACGCAAAACGACATACTCTCTGTGTGGTGTGGAAGTGAGTACTGCCCCATTCTTAACTGTTCACAGGATTTAATTTTTAATGTTTCTCTATGCCTTGTACTGCCCAATTTCTTACCCAAGAAAGCTTATTTGCATATTTTCCTATTATACTTTAAAAACAGCACAGTTTTTTTAATTTTCATGGTGTACTTGGCATCACAAGCACCTTCTTACTGCAGGAAAAGTTGTCCATGTAATTATTATAATAAATATTGTTATAACTCCAGCATAACTGCAAATAGTTCCCTTTGAAAGTGAAGCTACATGTATTTTATTCAGTAAATCCACCAGGCTAATATTGTTCAGGGGAATGGAAAAAAACCCAGCTCTAGTTGCCGAGAAAGCAAATAGATAATACAGCTGTAATTTAGGATTAAGCAGTAATTCAGAGCAGAAGACAGGATCCTTTATTTTGAAAATAGGAAGTATTACATGCAGGACGGTTAGGTACAGTTTAACAAAAAAAGCAGTGAACTTGGGGTGAGACAGGGAAACCAGTAAAAGTGTACCCCCCACACACATCAGGATAAAATCAGGAATAGGAAGTCTGAGCACTGAAGAAGTCTTCATTTGCTGGAGCAGACGGCTTTTGCTATTAGGATGCCTAGCCAAACAAAAACAATTGGCTGCCAAAATTAGCTCCTTGGGACAATTTAGGAGCCTTTGAAGTGAACAGTTTTTTGAGCTGGAACTAAGCCCAGGTCCAGCTTCAAACTCAAATCAAAATGACAAAGAGGAAATTTTCTGTGCCACACGCCCCCTCGGTGTAAGATTACTTTGGGTTGGCAGCTGTACTGTTTATCTTGTTATTTAAAGCTATTTCACTAGATACTCACAACTGAGCATTTAAACAACTGGCTCCGATTATGACGACAGCAGTTATGTTTGACCACATTTAGGAAACATCACATAGCCTGATGGATAAATAAAAGTGTTGCTGCCTTTACGGTTAGGCTAATCAAAGAAGTTTAGAATGTGCACCAGATAAATGTCGCACAGTATGCATATAAAATATAAATATATTTTTGAGAAAAGAACCCCAGGCATTTCTGTAGTTGAAGACTTTGATTTTAATCAGGTATGAGAAAGTACAGCCTGAAAACACCACGTGGCCTTGCAAGATGCACCTCACAGCACTGAAGGGTGTCTGTGCCACAAAGGCAAAGGAAATGGAAGCTGGGTTCTCACATCTACCTAATTTGATGGTGAAATGTAAGTTAAATCGTGCAGTGAAGCACTGCAATGCACTGCTGGTGGGTTCTGGTAGACTGCCAGGATCTTCTTGATTTTAAGCTGATTGCTGCATAGTCTAGGATGTATGAAGGTATGTAAATAATCCTTTTGAAGTTGCAAGAACAACAATTGTGAGTGTAGAAAAACAGGCTTCTTCAAAATTCTTTTCACTGTTATTCCCTCATTGCTGGTAGCTGGAATGAATTCGCTTATAAATACAAACTCCCACATATTGGTGGGACTGACCCTACAGTTTTGCGGTCTCAGGATCAGAGCAGCATGGAGCTGAGCTTTATGGAGTTTTTCCACAATGCTTTCTTCAATCATTCTGTATAATTCTCAGCACCAGAAACCTCTAATTCTCAGGCCCAAGACCTATTTTTAAACTCCGAAACAAAGTTAATATAACACTTCCTTTTTAACCTTGTCAAGCTTTGACTCCTTTCACCCTGGTAAATCATAATTGACTCAAGTTCAACTGACAGAGCTCAACAAGACCTACGGACCCTTTTGATATATTTGACTACTTGACTGTCACGTGTGCTCATCAGTTCTAAACAATGAAGTCAACAAAGGTGACATAAAGCCACCAAAGATTCGGCTCAATCAGCACACTCTGATGTCGTGGATTAGACTTGCTAAATGCTCGCAGCTTATCTTTGGAATGCTATTATTAAAGCAAATTCTCAAGAGATTTTACATCAGAATAGGCAGACATACATAAATACAGACGATGTACAGGTAACAACGGCAAACCAACAAGACCTCATGGACCAACGCATCAGCTTGAAGGCCTTCAAGAATGCATTCCCTCATGTTCTAGTGATAAATGTGCACTAACTTTGTTTCTTTTCAATTTTGAGAGTATTGTACGATTTCCTGTAATATTAAAATGCACTTTGGAATGAGATAGGAATTACAATTAAGTATCTTCTTGGAAACGTAATGATTTAGAAAGTCAGGTGCTTCAGACCAAAGCAAGAATAGGCCGACAGCAGCCAGAAAGTACCATTATGACCATTTATTCTCAGCTTCTGCAGACACACTTCAGGTAATTTCCTATAGCAAATCTATCAAGTCCATAATAATTATGAAGCTGTTAAGCATGTGATAAACTTGGAACAATACACTTATGATACCTAATTTACAGCTTTGCAGTCTTTCTCTATAATGACAAAATTTCATTTTGTTGCATAAAGAGAGGTTTGGTTGCATAAATGAAGATTAAAGTTGCATTAGGTTGAATGCATGTAGATTTGTCTGAGCGCAAAGTCCTCTTCCGAGACAATCTAACAATACTGAAGACACTCTATAATTGCACAATGTCAGCACATGACACCATGTGCTGTGCAAAAACTAAACCAATCCACAAAAGGTCTGTATCTCATAAAAAAACTTTTTTGTAGTGCTGGAATTATTTTTTGCTCCTATAGAGACCTACTACTGTAGGTAACATCTGTTAAAAATCAATGGCAGAAGGAAAAGTGGGCACAGCTGCTCGAATCCTAGTACTATCTTCATGCTGCTGAACGAAATGGGGAACAAAACTCACTTTTCTTTAGCCTGAAATCAACATCCACAGGTACACATCAAGATTTTAGAGGAGGCAATGCCAAATTCTGCATAACAGTCCACGCAGCAGTTACATTGCTAGTGCAGGGTAAGCCCACCACTTGCTTTCCCCACAAAGCTGGGACACCCCTCATTTGCACACCTCATCGGAAAACCAGGCAGTACTGCCAAGTGGCGCTGTACAGCCATAGTCCACAACCCCCTCTGTTTAATACTAAGTGGTCATATTTAAGTATTCCTTATGATCCTAATGGTCGTAATAGTAAAATTCGAGTTTTAAATTGAGCTGTCATAGCAAGCCTCCTGACCTATTAATAGCCACAGAGGTCTCTAACAAGGAAGCAAACCAGAAATGGCAAGCTGTTATACCAGTAAAACGTTGATCCAGCTAACTTATTCTTAGCAAATTTATCAATACTGGTTAACAGTACTTCCAACTAGTACAGGGCCTTCTGACATGACAAAATGAGTGTAACAATCCATTCTGTCAATACAACACAAATGTCATTTCAAGTGCTCAAAACCCACTAAGCTGCCCTAAAAAAGATTGATTTATCTGCTCCAGTATTTCTTTGGGGCAAACTTTTCTCACAACTGAAACCAATTAGTGGGCCTGGCACTTGTAGTGCAGAATGTAGGTCAGCATCAAGTAATAAAAAAGTATTGACTTTTCTCTGTCTGTAAGCAGCATGAAAGGGGTGCCATGGCCTTGTCGTATATGAAAAGAGCTCCATTAATTTCACTTATTTCAACCAGGGCTGTCAAATACTAATGCTTCTATTGCACTTTTCACACAAAGTACATTGACACCAATCCTGGCCCCAGTGAAACAAGTTTACAATATTTCACTCAGTGAAAGGGGTACCTCAATTTTTAATTCCCTGTTGTACATTTAGTCTCTTTAAGCAGGTTTGCTCGTAAGACCTATGGAGGGATATGAGCTGGGACATTAATAATGGCTACACACTTCTTCCCATGGGCAAAAGAACCTATTTCTTGGGCACAGCTTCAGCAGCTAATTAGCCATAAAGTTCAGGACACAGTTGTTTGGCATAACTCCGTTTTTGTGGCTGGTGGGCACAGACTGCCGATTTTGCTTTCCGCCGTGGAGAAATATCCAAAACCGAGGAATAGGTCTTCTATGACTTCAGGCTATAAAATTGAAAAGCTAATGTGTTTACCAATTGGGTCAACTAGCCCCTTCAAATAAGAGATAATAACAAAAGCCTGGCTCGTGCCTTAGGGGCTGGATCTCATTGTGTCAGGAGGAGGTATTGACTTCCAGGGAAAAGCATGCCTAATCGCAGCTCCTGAGCGACAGGACAGTGACCACTGCTGTGACGAAGTGGGTACAATGACACCTTTCCCCATCCAGCTTGCCAGTGCAATGCGGAGGACAAGGACAAGGAGCCATCAGCTATCTCCTCCTTTAACTGTCTGCTACTGCTACCAATTCTAAAACCTCTAAATTTTGCTCTTTTGAGTAAGTGCATTGAAAAAACCTGCACTTCCACGAAGACTTTATGAGCTGCTCCATATTGTGGATCAGCACAGCGGTGGTCAGACTGACCTAAAATTTGATGACCCTGTTCCCTTCTGTTCTCTGCAATTTGCCACCTAAACTGGCTGCTTGCTTTTTTTTTTTTTTTTTTTTCTTTTGGCAAGTGAAGTTTATGGTTCTTCTTGACAAGCTTGAGGACTCTGGGTGTGATGTCTAAGTCATTCCCTAATTACCTCCTGCAAATGCAAACATCACCAACAACAATAAAACTCTTTGATTTAAAAAGACTGGGTGGCTATGGTAGAAGGCAATTTTCTACTTGCTTTAATGACTTCGTTAAGTGCAAGCCTTACCCTTTGAATCAACTTGCTATTAGATCTTAAAATAAAATGGTATTGTATAGTCATCATAAAAGGAAACTTTATAACCTACTGTGTTATGCTTACATCAGGCAAGTTTTTTCTACTTGTTAGTTTTAGTCTTCTATTGACATTATGATAATGTGTTGTAAAAAAAAAAATCAGGAAATTATGTTCACAGTAGGAAGTCTAACAACACGATTTTAATATCCTATCTTCCAAACAGAAAGAGAAAACATTAATTGCAATTTAATTTATGTAACAAACATTTCAGTATTATTACACTTAAATTTTCATGGAGATTTCTAACTATCACTGACTCTTACACATTTAATCTTTTGGATTATAAATGAGGCAACCAAACCCAAAGAGTGCTTGCTAGAAATTATGAAAGATTTCTAATTATGGTTCATGAATTTGAAAAACCACTGACCTGATAATCACACAGGTTTAGATACTTCCTGCATGGCATGTCCAGTGCAAGCAGCACAGCAGTGTGTGCTCCTCTGTGACAGCCCAACATGGAAATGATAACTCTATTCCTCCCTTTCCCTAAAATCCTGAGAAGGAAGCATTCTGCTACAAATCCGTGCTCAATGAAGTTTGCTTTCTTAGTTCAGCTGCTAAGTCAATCTGTTCTTTGGAGATAAGCGGAGATAACTGGCTAACACAAGTCAAGCTCTAAAACTTCTTGTCCTCATCCGTGCATGGTGAGAGAAGATGTCTTCTAGCTTTGAAAAGAGCCTATTTCTGCTCCTGCATGGTTAGAAGCAGTTTGGAGAATGGAACAAAAGCGTATTTCACTGCAACCTTCCAAAACTGCACAAATTAAGCTATGACATGACAGGAAATAAAGATGCTTTTGAAAACACAATAGTTTAAACCATTGTACAAGGAGAGTACAAATATTTCTAAACAAATCAGATATTTTGCAATAGCTGTGTTCATTAAGGATTACAAATGTGTCAACTCTTTCAGTGCTTCCTCACAAGCAAAGGCAAATAGTCTCTTGGCTTTGATGGAAGTTTCATGCAAGGAAGGACAAAGGAAAAAAGGGGAAGGATTTGGTCCAGTGAATTACCTTTTCCCGTAAGTATGGCCCCTCTAAAATTAACCTGGGCTCTGAAACTAGCCTGTCTTTTTTGTCATGTGTAATATAACCAGCAATGAAGATTTGTGGTTCAAATTTGCATTTGTTACATTTGCTTAGTACCCTGCAGTCGTTGTGGTTGCCCAAGGGGAAGAAGGGCAGAATTCCCAGCTGTACCCTCTAAGTCCATTTATTCCATTTATTGATGATCTTGCAAGCCAGACACTGTCTGGTCCTCCCTCCCAAACATGTACTAGCTTTGTAATGCTTTAAAAAGAAATATATTCTCCTTTATAAATAACTGTTCAGATGATGAATCTATTTACGTGTATAAAGCTAATCCACTGAAGAAGAACAAATCACCTTTAGTACACTTCTCAGGTACTTTTAGACATATTCAGAGCCAGTATCAGTATTAAAAGTATAGTTTGCCACACATAAAGTTACAGTGCATGCTGTACCATACTTCAGTCAGTGTTATGAAACAACGTTACCCAAATTCTGTTCTGAATGTCTGTATTTAAACCAAAATTTCCAAAGATAATATTCTATTTTTTCAACTAATGTAGCCTTTTTTTTACAAGTAAATTAAATTAAGAAACCAATGTGAATTTCTCCACAAGCTATTTCATACTTGGATACCCTTGAACTTTACTGAATCTGAGCTAAAAAACAAATGTGCAGTTGAAATAGTTCAGTAGGTGTTCAGAATCCCAAGAGGTGTTTATTTGCTATTGTCATGCAAATGTCTACTTCTTGCAGGGTATTTTAAGAAAATATTTTTGAAGAAGATAGTAGATGTTCTACTTAATTTAATTAAGACATATAAATAACATCTTCAAGTGTGAAACACTGGTGAGTAATACATAGTTTTGTGTTTTTTTTAAAAAAACTTTTATGAAGTTATTAAATCTGAGGTGGAGCTCTGCCTAACAATACATTCCTGCGTACAGAAAAATATAAAGAGCCCCAAAAGCATCTGATGCAAAAGTAAATGACATTTTTATCATGGCACTCATATTTTTAAACCAACTCCTTGGCCTGTCCATCACCCACACTCTGCTAGCAACAGGACTTGTATTAGGAAATAATGTACTTAGGGATAAGTATCTTGACTTACACCATTTATAAACTGCTCCTTTCGTTGTCTAATCTGTTCAACCACCACATTCTCTTTCCAGCTGAAAAGAAGCTGCTGCCAAGTGTGGACTGCCAAGACAAACTCAGAACCACTTTTAACCTGCTGGACTAAAGCCAGAAAATGTTTACCCTGCCAAGATCAAGTTGCATCTATGCCTAACTTGCTAAAATCATGCCACTAGGACACAAGAAGGAAAAACTGAGTTGAAATCCCAAAAATATTTGTTATCTTTATCAGGTTAACTTGTATCTGTTTAAAAAAAAAGATGCAATTATTTAGAATTGATAAATAAATAAATAAATAAAAGCACATTGATTGCATTGTATTAGGCATATGTAGCAAAACTAGTACTTCAGTTAGATTTCATTTGGTTTGACATTGTTCTGGATGATGGTTTCAAACCTGATTGCTTTCTGTGATGAAACGACTAGATACGCAGATCAAAGGAGAACAGTGGATGCTGGCTGAGCTTTGGCAATGCTTTCAATACAATCTCCCAGAGAATCTTTTTAGCCAAGTTGGTAAATTATAGCCTAGATGTGCAGACTAATAGATGTCTGGAGTATCAGGTTCAAAGGGTAGCAATGAATGATTTGTATGCTAACTGGAACCTGGGTACAAATGTATTTCCTCAGGTGCTATCTGGGGACCTGTTTTGTATAATACCTTCATCAGTGGCCTGGGAGGTGGCGATGGAATGCACTCCCATCAAGACCATGGACAACACCAAACTAAGGGTGCCACCAATACAGTTGAGGGCTATCAGAGTGGTGTAGACAGGCTAGAGGAATGGCCTGACAGAACCTCACAAAATGGACAAAATCACCTGGCACAGATTAACCCTGGAACAGAGGAGGCTGGAGGCTGACAGGCTGGGTGGTAGCTCTGCAGAAGAGAACCTGGGGGTCCTGGTGGGTGATGAGCTAAACATGAGTCAGCAATGTGCCCTAAAAGTGATGAAAGCTAAAGAGAAAATCAGCTTTTCTGTTTTGTAAATATGTGCTGCCTTCAGAAGAGATTGAAATGATCGAACAGGAAAAGGCCTTTCTCATTTTGCAGGCAGCCTGCTTTGGAGATCAGCTAACACCAGAAAAACTACTCAGCTCCTATCCAGTCTCCACAAACACTCTCACTAATGGATAAAACTGGAACAACAGCTTTTAGGCTAATACCTATTGCTATTTTTCCTGTCTGTATTTATTCATATATGATAGCATCTTCTTTGTGTGTCATGTTTTTCTTCATCTTTCAGTGGCACTTTTCCCCCTGTGTATATCCACCGGTTCTTTGATACAGTTCAGGAACAGCATCAACAACACAGGTTAGTCACTCGGGGGCCACAGATTTGTTTTGGCATTGACATGAAGCTAGTTCTGTCAAACCGTTGCTGATTAAGAAACTCTGGGGGAGCAGAACAGCTGATATTTATAGCCAGACATTGTTTCAGATTCAACAGTGTTCAGAAAAATGAAACGGATTACTTGTATTAGCACAAATTTAAGCAGCAGATTGTTGAACACTTCAAAACCTAAAATCATGCAGTCTTGGTTCTGATATGAATACCAGTTATATATACTAAACGTAACAGCTTGTGCAAACATATTCTATGGCAGTACATAAGCAAAAGTTTATTTCATTTTTCAGCTGGATAACATCCAAACGAAATTCTACACTCAGTTGTCCATGTTGAGGAAAGAGTTTAGCCTTAGACTTCCTTTAACATCTATGTCTTTAATGTCTATGCAGAACTTTCAATGTATAGCTGAGTACTATTATATCTTATAAATGAACAGGAACTGGGAATTTTTACAATGCTTTATATGCTAATTTATTCATTGACAGCAATATAAGTTATACTGTAAACTTTTCCATACTTCTCTTAAGGACTTTGGATTTGACCTGCAGTGTGGAAATTCTTTAAACAGCAACACATTTTGGTCTTCCTCCTGCCAAAGGCTTGGGCATCTGCAAAAACTACAAATCATGCCAAACTCTTTGAGTGATATATGGAGGACCACAATCCACTAGGAAATAAGCTAAGACCAACTCATTCATTTCATTTAGGTCCTTCAGTGGGATTTGAACCATCCAGCCCACAAACCATGTCTCATGAGATTGCAGTATACATCCAGCCCACAGTAATAATGATTCATATACATATATGTGTATATGCTTTATTGCTACCTTTAGCTGGATTAAAAGCAATATATCAAATTTTATATTTCTGCTTCTTTTATTGGCTTTCTAGCACTTGATCAGCTGATAGAGGCGATAATGAAATGTTTTTTTATAAACTGGAGTTTGTAAGTCCTGTCCTGAGAATGTAATATTTCAAAAAATAGCCTAAGCTTTGGGGAAAAAACCAATTACAGAAACAGCATTAAAAATGCCAAGCACTGGGCAGAAGCAATTCTGGATCAGTTTAAAAAAGTGATTGATGAAACTCTAATCTGAGCTGAAGGAACAGTTTCACGACAAGCTGTGACCATTCCACACACTTCATTAGCTGCCATAATTAGCCTGGTGTTTCAATTTGTTAGAACTGGTGGGGACAATTTTACTCAGAATGCAAACATCAAAAAACAGGGTGCCTCAGACTTCAGAAGAGGCTGATGAGAAGCTTTTCTAGTCTCTGTTAACTAAAAGATTAATTACAGCTGATGGGAGGCTGTACTCTGATTGTCACTCTGTCTATGTGCATTACTTTTAGCATTAGAAGAAAGACATGGTTGACACTACACTGCTCAATCAAGCAGCTTCGCATTAGTGTACAAAGTCAGTTAATATGCAATGTTTGTATAGTTTCTCTTTTTCTTTTTCTTCCCCCCACCCCCCATGTCTGAGACTCTGATATCTAACAAGTTATACTTTAAAAAGAGGGTTATTCAGTTGCTAATGATCAGCACTTACCACTTAGGCTGTCATTCCTTTATACAACTACAGGTGAGAGATCCTAACTGTCTCAAAGCTGCTGGCTGGGAATATTATCGGTTCCTATTATCGCAGTCAAAATGTAAATTCCTACTCCAACAGTCTCATTATGGAAAACAAAACCAATACAGTTGTGAAACAGATACTGTGTGCATCACAGCCCTTATATCTTATCCCCTTTACTTTAGGTGTTATTACCTATGTACATTAACTCAAAGCTTGTAAGGTTATTTAAATGGAAGTGAAGTCTGAATTTGAAGTGGAAAGGTTATTCCTGAATAATTCCATAACTCTCATTCTAGAATATTAACACATGGTAATACACCTACTCATAAATAACTCCTTATGTGGATATGCCTTTCAGTTTCCCTACATATTTTATGCTGAGATCAACAAAAACTGTAAGAGAAGAAAGAATATAGTTTCTTATCTCTATCATGGTGGAACATCCTTTTAACCTGAGTTTATAAAGGGCATGTTGAAACCAACTCGTTCATTGCATTAAATGAATAAACACTGAAGTGTATTGCAAAGTGAATATCATAGTACTATTTAAAATGGAGTAGTTGAGTTCAGAGTTGATTCATGATATAAATTTTAAAGAAAGAAGCAGTAGCTGCTCACATCAAGCCATTAAGAGAACAAGCAGTCTGTATTACTTACAGTCTCTCATTCACTCCACATAAGTGCACAAAGCTATCTTTTACTGTAATTTTTCCTATTCAGGGAATGTAGATTACTCTAAAATCCACTTTACTGCACTGAATTCCTACTGCTCAGAGAATAATCTACTTTTGCTTTCTGGAGAGATCATCGAAACAACAAAAACTTGCAGCGTTTCTCTCAGCTTGAGCAGATACCTGGCATAACCTCTTAGAATCCATCCAGAACAGCTATAGGTATTAATAGCACTACAAATTATAGAACTGTTCAACTGTAATGGGTCAGTGTAACATGTCATTCAGGCATTATTTTAAGATGTAGCATTCTGTAGTCTTAAGCGTATCGGTCGCAAGAAGAGACCGGCAACGTGTATTAAAACATGAGATTTAAAAATGTCTATTTTTCTGTGAAAATGGGTAACACCATTTTTCCTAGAACATTGTTTCTAAATAACATTTATCTACATATTGATTATACGCACTATGAGCCAGATCCTTACCTGACACAGATTAGCCTAGCTCAATGGATATATCTCAGTTATGCTAGGCACTGAGGATCAGTTCTTATACCTGCATTTTTCAACTGTTATATGGACCACATATTTCTTAGAGGATGGTGAAAAGCTTTCTGTTACTTTCATTTCAACTCTATTTAACCAGCACAAACATGGTCTAGGTGAGTACTATCAAATAATAAGTAGTTTGCTTTTGCAGATATGTTCCATAAAGAATTTTAAGTGACTTCAAAATATAGCCTTTTTAATTTAATATTATGGCAAACTGAATTGGGCTGAAATACATTATGTTTGGCAGATTTATAAACAAATCAATTCCAAGAATGCTGAACAGCCCATCCAAAACCATCATCAAAAGGCAAGGCCAAGCACTTCCCAGTTTAGTGCAAGAATTTTCCATTCCAACAAAATAATTTCCAAACAGTGAAAACCTAAACCCAATATAAACAAAACAAATTAGGTATAACTTCAAACTCTACTGTTTCCTGCTCAGCTGGGTTTTTTTTATTTTTTTTTTTCATTAAAAGCTGTGCCACAAGTTACTGTAATGTACTCTAAGCATGTGCTAAAGGAATTGGTCAAGATAGTTTATTTCTAAAGTGCTTGTGATTAAACATGAGGCTTTAAAATGTTTAAGCAATGTGTACAATGGGAATTATTTAGAACGTTAAAACATGCATGTATCTCCCTCAAAGAAATATTGGTTAAAGTTAGCTCTTACTAAAAAGCAAGATTTTCTTGTATGCCACTAGCATACAAGTTACATTATTAAATGAGGAAGGTAGGCAAAGCAAGACATTTATCATCCAACAGACAAATGACACAGGATTGCTAGTTAGACAGTATAATAAGTACCATCTAATTTTCTCTTTCGAATCAATTTATTCTTCAAAGCCTTGGATCATCATCAAGGGACTGCATTTTCCCGTTGAGAAATTACAGAACTGAAAATCACGTTTTATAAGATATTCAACTAGCTGCCGACAAACCCTTACAAATAACCACTAGAATGGATTTGATTAGACAAGTCATGACAGTATCTTTTCTTATGCAAATAACTGAATGGTTTGACTCTTCCCAGTCACTACTTTGTAGCATTCTTTCAAAATCAGACCCGTAACTCACCAGTAACCTTCACCAGAAAGTTTTTTCAGCCTTGCTTTTCAGCCTTCCAGTTACCCACAGACTTTTCTGCACTTAAAGCCAGGGATACATTTTGTATGTTTTACCTTGCTTCACAGCGTTTACCTTCCTTCTACATCTAAGAAAATAATTTGAAAGATTCCTGATAGTTCATAATCATCAGCATTGCATATATCAATAGTAGCATTTTTCAAAGGCAGCCCAGCAGTGGTGACCTTAAGGATTTTCTCAAAGGAAACAATCTACAGTTCAAGAACTTTTCCAGTGGGAGCACTGACAGCAATCTTCACAACAAAACGTATTTCTGTAAATACAATACAGTCATTCCGTAAGGAATCTGGAAAGATCATTATGTCAACTGTCAAAAGCTGAAAGTGTCATTTACTTTCCTGGAAGACTGAATGGGTGCATCTTACAATGAGAGATATATCATTCTAGTACTGTGAATGAGAGGTAACGTCTGCCTTTTTAAATACATTTCTCCTGCATTTTTTAATATATTTCCTTCTCAACAGTATGTTATGACATTTATGTCCTGGTTTCAGCTGGGATAGAGTTAATTTTCTTCTTAGTTGCTGGTGCAGTGCTGTGTTTTGGGTTTGGTGGGAGAATAATGTTGGTAACACACTGATGTTTTCAGTCCTTGCTAAGTAGTGCTTATACTGTCAAGGGCTCTTTGGTTTCTTGGGCCCTACCAGTGAGCAGGCTGGAGGGACACTGGAAACTGGGAGGGGACACAGCCAGGACAGCTGACCCGAACTGGCCAGAGGGATATTCCATACCATAAAATGCCATGCTCAGTATATAAACTGGGGGAAGAAGAAGGAAGGGGGGGACATTCGGCTTTATAGCATTTGTCTTCTTGAGTAACCATTATGCGTGATGGAGCCCTGCTTCCCTGGAGATGGCTGAACACCTGCCTGCCCATGGGAAGTAGTGAATTAATTCCTTATTTCGCTTTGCTAGCATGCGTGACTTTTGCTTTACTTATTAAATTGTTCTTATCTCAACCCTCGAATTTTGCATTTACATCCTTTCTGATTCTCCGCCGCACCCCTCTGGGTGAGGGGGAGTGAGTGAACGGCTGCGTGGTGCTTGGTTGCTAGCCAGGGTTAAACCACGACAATTTAATAAAAAAAAAAAAAAAGTATAAAATTCAGAAGTAAAAGTTGCAAAAGTGACTTTAAGCCATGTCTTGTTACCCAGTTTCAGAGACCATTTGCTTATTAAGCTGCTTTATGATATTAATGTTGAAAAACACTGCTCTTTTTTTGTACTATCTAACCAGGTAGCCAAACACCTGGGCTCCAAGGAGCTCACAGTTCTTAAGTGTAATGTTGCTGTGGGAATTGCCTTAAGTGGAGGCAGGGAATTACTCAAGCTGATCTTCACATGAAGACACAGCAGTCTTTTGACTCACAATGAGTGTTCTGAGTGCAGAAAATATATGCTACAAAGGACAGGCTTTCCATTAATAGTATAGGATGTAGTGCTGTAGGACCAGATCCTTGGGTTTCAATTATTTGGTTTGTTGCAGGACTCAGGATAGGAAGAAAAGTGACAGAAAGCAGTCTTACCTTGGAAACAGATAGTGGATAACTCAAACTAAGGGTCCATTTGGAGCGTCTGAATAGATACATCAAGTCATACCAGCAGTAATAATCACACAGGAGCCATGTCATCGGCCGGGGATTGCTGGAGTGCAGCACACTTTGGCAACAACCTTTATTATCCCTGACATGGCTCATGAGGAAACCAGTAGTGTAACAAGCAAACTCTTACAGATCATCTAATAATTCCCCTACAACAGAGTCACTTCTGGCTGCCTCATTATGCCAGCTCTGCATTGCCTAGGAAAACACATTGCAGTTGGATTGGGGAGCTAAGAACCTGGTACTCAAAATACGTGCTAGCTCTTCTCCTTGTATATTAATGACTCCTGTCACAAGGCACACAAGTAAATATGGCCTTGAAAGCTTTAAAACATGTCATAAAGTTGATAGTACAGATGCAGGTTCATTGCCTAATATCACACTGTATAAGAAAACATGCTTGTTTAATCTTTTTTTCCTAATTTGAATGAAAAGAAGCAAAATCCTTTTTTAAAAAGTCCTAGAGTCCCAATCAGAGAGAGAAAAAGTTTAAAGCTTCACACATACATCATACCTATCCCAAGTCCAGTCACTGCAAGGCTAGGAAAAATGAAGTTAAGGTAAAATTCGAATAAATTTCAGTATATTCAGGCATGGAAAAGCATGAATAGTGTATCAAACAATTCTGCCACATAATGACATGATCCACTAGAGACATGATCGCTGTGAGTATGCTGTCGGTCCTACAAGGGTTGAAACTAATTTTCAAACAGAAATCATTTCTCCCCTCCCTGCCCTATTTTTCCCTCACATTAATACTATTAAAAGGTAACTTTTTGCTGTGGAACTGCAGGACACAGTGGTCTTAGAAGAATGCAGAAGAAAATGGGTTGGCCATGGCCATGAAGAAAAGTCACACTCACTTTCTAAGGCACTGACATTTTCAGGCCATATGAGGTTCTCCTTGTGGACCTCTTCCCACATATCTGGTTATTAGAGCCCTACCTGATTACGTGAGTCCACTTGGGCCATAATGTGAGCAACAATGAAAACCACCGAGGCTATTGAATTTTCAGAGGCCACAGACTCTATAAAACAGCATACCATCCTTGGACACACAGGGGGGACTCTCTTTTTCATCACAGAAAGTCCAAAGTTAGCAAAGTCATGTGAGAGGCATTATGCAGTTGAGACAGTCACAGAGATTTGATCCTTACGATCTTCTTTGTTGTAGAAAGCAAGTCAAAGACCAAGAATTTTTTCCACAGTCTGTTATCTCTCTTATGCCAGATCAGAAATTTCTGCCAGTTCTTGGACAAAAAGCCAGATTTACACCTAGTGTAAATCAATGAAACTTTATATTTTGCATTATACTTACATCATAACGTTCTTTGTATAAACTCTGGCTTAAAAAGGTACACACGTTGTTTATCTGTTATACATGTTATGATTTAATTAAATACTTCTGCAACTTCAGCTGAAGGCAATCCCTGTCCAACAAAATCAACTGAAGCTGTCGATGGTGCCTTTATCTACACTGGCTGAAGATGAGCCTGTTATTCTCTGCCTCTGGTGACAAAGATGGAAGTGATATAATGTATATAAGGAACAACTATTGCTGGCTCTAATGGCTATGCAATACAGTGTGAAAATGCCAGTAGTGGTGACTACAGCTACTCCACCAAAACCAGAATTGCATCGGTGGTGAATTACAAGGGCTATTTTTCCTAGCCTAGGCGAGGCCATGCCAATCAGAAATATTTGAATTTGATACTTGATTAATGCTGGCAGTACTCTATAAGTGATTTCCACTTGACAACATCTAACTATTTAATTATTTCCCGTTATTAATGGAATGGAACAATTCAAAACAAACAGCTAGAATAGAATGACTGTTTTGCAGGAAGCTCGTAATAATCAATTCATACATGTAGAAATCTTCCTAAAATTATATCAAGCTGGCCTGTTGAACTTGAAAGGCATATTTTATCCCAATCAATGCATGAAAGTAAAATTATCCATAACTAAGGCATGTTTCTCTGCTGTACAGTTCAGCTGTAATGATCCCCACACACTGCACTTGCACATCAATTATGATAATCATAATCACGGTCGTTAAGCTGAATGTTCATTATTATCAGGATGCTGGTGACAGCAGATTCAATCATCGGGTGCAATGGGCAGGCAGTCACAGTCCCACCCAAGTTTCTGCAGACAGCGTTGTGCCACATTAAATCTATGATGTGTTCCACATCCCACTCCATTCCAAAAGCTGTAGACGGTAAAGGTCAACTTTATGTTCTGTGCAATATGCTTAGGTTCTCCAAATTAATTCTTTGCAGTACTGGGTATTTTTATGCTTTGTAGATAATAAAATTCTGTTTAGGGCCAAAATGCCTGTGCAAATAATGAAACAGTGATGCAGTCGTACTGTAATTCACCTATAATAAGGCATCAGAGGGAAGAATCTATCAGGAAGGAACATCTTAAAATGTCACTTACTGAATTTTGCAAATAAGAAAACATTAAATGCTGTCATTAAAGTCAGTTTTCTAAAATGCATATGCAAACTAATTCCAATACCGATTAAAGGCTGTAAGCTATCATTTCTGCCTCAGTAAATACAAACATATGTGAGTGTTTTGACAACTGAAAGATTATAGTTGGTGTATTTGATGCCTTGACTGCCCAGCTACACTGGAACCTATCATTGTACGTTAAATTCATACTGACTGGTAAGTTTTTTTTTATTGATAGGTCTCACATAAATCCTGTCAAAGGCATTCCAAGGTATTTAGACATATGATACTAAACTTAAAATATGTAAGCATTTTTATTTTTGTAGTGATTTACAACTGGGTAAGCTAACTAGATTTAGTTTTGCTAGAGGTATAGTATTTCCACTTCTTGTTTATTTTTAATGAAGAATTAGAATACAATAGTTTTCCCCTTAACTCAGAAACTTCTTTGAAACATAAATGGAATGAGATAAAATTTTTCTGATTATAATTAGATGAAAAGAAGAACTATTCACTTTTCCTCACATAGATATGGTAATTATTATGTTTAGAGGAAGTCTATGCTAATACCCTTTCATTTTCCAGAAGAAATATAACACGGCAATATTTTTCATTGTTGTTCATTTTGCTTCTAAAGTAATTATATAATTTACATACTAATCTTTTTGTGACTTGAATTAAAATGCATACTTCTAAACACATGAAAATACAACCATAGGACATGCTCATGAACATACACAGGGAAAATTTTTTATACATAGCTTTAAAAAAAGCCAGCTAATATCAGCCAATATTAAATAATACCTCAGCAACAGAGTGGGGTCACTGATCCACTGACCATGGAACTGACTCCTTGGAAGAACTTACACAGTAGTTTGTCTTACCAACAATGATAAAAGAAACTTCTCTAGTACACACTGTCAGAAGCTGAATATACATCCTGGCAGGGTTATCAGTTATTCAGGTGGTAAGAGAAGTTGCATCCACTAAAATATCATCTCACGGGAAACTCAAAGGAGGGCTATGTTTAGCAGACCAAGTGTTAAGCAAAAATTGGAAATTTTTTTGGTAGTATTTCGATACATGCCCTTTAGCCTTGTGATTCATTGAACAGGATAATTTTGTTCATAGCACAGATATATAGTTTTAATACAGTTTAGAAATAAGAAAGTGACAGAGAGTTCTTTCAAATTTAATAGTTATGAAAGTATGACCTCACACCTGCCTATAGGACCCTTTTCATAAAAATATAGTGAGGAGGTGGAGTTTTTTTGGCTTGGTTTTTTGTTGTGGTTTTTTTCTGATAATAATGACCCATTAAAGCAGCAGGTAGGTCATAAATAGCTCTTTTCTACACTTATCTCTCTGTTTGGGTAAGCGGCTCCTAATTGAAGCTTCATATTGATTTAGAATTGGGGTTGGAAGGCTGTATGTCATGTTGGGTTAATGTATACAGCTATTCACCTCCAGAGACTTAGGTTGAAATCTATCCAAGATCACAAGTGAGTTTAGTTGTTTCAGCTAAGCACATAATTTATTTAATACTATATATGTGCAATATGATATACAATATAAATATCTTTACATTGTTTGATGCCATCATCCGAGCCTGAACAAGAACTACTAAGGACTACAGGACAAGATGAGTACCACCAATAAGAACTTTTAAATTTTTTTTATATATCATACTTATGCAGCCACTCGCATCCTCCACTCATTGCTTTTGAAAGACAAATTCAGATCTTTTTGTCTGAATGTTGAACTTTGTGCCTGTATTTGCAATAAGATTAAATTAATGTATGTTAAAATACCAAAATTTTACTCTGAGCTCACTTGTAAAGCTTAAAGTTTTGAGAAAGAGTTCTTGTAAAAAATATTACTTCTCAAACTAAGACTTCTTGGACCTTGTTATATATTAGAAAGGTTAAGTTACCTTCAGGGAAATAAGTAATGATATTTCACAAAATCCCAGAATTGTTTAGGTTGGAATAGACCTCTTGAGATCATCTAGTCCAGCACCCGTACTCAGCTGGACTAGGTTGCTCAGGTCCATGTCCGCTTGAGGTTTGAAAACCTCTAAGGATGTAGAGCCCACAGTCTCTTTGGGTAACCTGTGCCAGTGTTCTGTCACCCTCACAGCAAAAAGAAAAGAGTGTTTTCTCACATTCAGATGGAATTTCAAATTTCACACATTTCAGTTTATGTCTATTGCCTCTTGTCCTGTCACACTACTGAATCTCAGAGGAGTCTGACTCCTTCTTCATTCCCTCCTATCAGGTGTTTATATACGTTGCTACCATGTCCCCTGAGCCTTCTCTTATCCAGACTCAAGGGTTCCAGTTCTCTCAGCCTCTCCTGCTACAAAAGATGCTCCATTCCCTTAACTATCTTCGTGACTCTGTGCTTCACTCTCTACCAAGTCCATTATCTTCCTTGTACTGGGAAATCTTAATATGATTATGATACTTAATGGAAATAGAAGTAATGCAAACATTACACAAACTCATGTTAGAACATGTTCTGAGGAAAATTACCTCTTGTAGCACTACAAAACCAGAAATATATGAGATGCTCCTGACAAAGCAGGCAGTTTAATGAAACTATCTTGAAATAAAAACAGCTATTCACTTTTTAGAATTTTTCCAAAGAATGTAAGCAGTAAAATTCTTTGTTGGTTGTAATCAGGCTTTGCCATAATTTTCTGAAGGTTTATCTTAATGTGCAAGAGTAAATATGAGATCTCTCTTAAATCAGAAAGGGCAATACAGATAGAACTTTGCAAAACTTATATAACCAAAGCTGTACTTCAGCAGGCTTTTAAATCCTTACCTTGTAAGGTGGGAGAGGTATTGAATTTCCTTAAACTGAACTTACCAGAAAGAGAGTCGAGGAAATCTGACATCACATCAGCTCTAAGTACGTGATTTTATAACATGCTAGAAAGATTCCCATTGGATTCCATGATCTCTGGATCAGGCCCAAATTCACTTAGTTCTAACACAATAACAATTTAAAAAAACTAAACCGTTCTTTAATTTTTGCAGCGACTTACCTTGTCTGTTACCCACTTCTTAGGCTGTACTTCTCGGAAGTGTTTAATTCCATAAGCTTCTTGGCCATATTTGCCTGACCGGTGAATTGATGGGTCATACTTCTCATTTTTATGATACGAAGAAAACGGCAGAAATCTGAAATTCAGCAATATTTTAATATCAGTTATGCTCTACTCTAAATGCCACAGGATTGATGTAAATCGTAGGTATCAATGCAACAGGAGGTGACATGGACACATGTTCCTGACATGGAAACATGTTCCTGTTATTTTCCACGGCCTTCTTAATGCTCCCCCTTGGTACTGTGAGAGGATTTCTGCAATTTCTCCTACAGCTGCTTTTAAATTAAATTTGGAGCAAAAAGATACAGAGTTTCAACAGGATAAAATGAAGATTTTCTGTAAGAAGATATAACTGGGTCCACTTGCATTACTAGACTATTACCTTGGCTGTATTTGCACTACCAGTTGGTGTGATGTGAAGAACGAGCAGGGTTCAGTTTGCTGGGATCTGCACGCCGACACTTCAAGCCTCAGGTGGCCCCACACATAAGGACATTGCTCCTTCCTAGAGAACTTTGCATCCACTTTACAGATCACATAAGCCCCAAACGTACAACCTCAACCTGATCGTTCCATCAGGATGGAAACTTTTCAAGCATGCCGGCAGTACAAGCATAACCCAAGGCAAATTTGCACAATAAAGAACGCCCCTGTACCTTAAACTAGGTATGCATCCTTTGATATTTGCTAATCAAAGCTAAATAAACCATACTCTCTTTTAGCAGAATAGAAACTTACACAAAGAGTACTGTCGACTTTCCTATATTGGCAGACCACAAATCAAAGAAGTGATTTCTTCTGAATACACAAATTGTGTACTTTACTCTGAAGTTATAATTATGTCCTAATTAGCAATCTTTTGGAGCCTTTTATTTTGCTTTTGGTCGTACTGATGGTGGACTCCCTGCTTGTGTACTGCCACTGAACAGTGAAGCTCCAGCTGCCTGCTTTGGGCATGGAAGAGGTTTTCAGATGCATGTCCCTAACTCTCATGGACAGCGACAGGTTTTCTGGGTAGGTTCCATAGTAAACCATATGGAGGAAGGTGAAAAACATCTTATATATAAAGGATCCACAAGAGACCCTGTAACGATGTATTTGTTCCACCTATTTCAGTTTTCAAGAGAGTTATGAGAGCAAAAAAGTACCTTTTAGTATGGGGTAAAACCTTGTGAATTAAGCTTGCTATTGCTGGTATTCTGAAAAAGCAACATGCATTCTTTATTCTACAATTGCAGGAAAAAATATTATACATTAAAATTAGAAAAATGTGCTTCAGAAGTTTAAAACATCATTTTAACTGCCATGACAACAGGTGTAGTTAATTAAAACCTTTCCTAGTTGAAAGCTTTTCAGAATCCAGAGTCCCTAGAGGAGTTAGACAGTTAAACAAGTGTTTGATAAAGACAGGCATCAAAATACCTTTCTTTCTCTCTCAGCTGATACAGATTCGGAAAATTATTTATTTGGACTAACTGATCTATCAGCAGCTGCTTGAACATTTGTTTTCTTAAATTAACTTCCTTTCTTTCCACTTCATAAAAAGAAACTATTTCAGAATCTTGCCAGCTATATCAATTTATTCTATCAAGTACCACAAACAGATGTCATGTAAAGTTAGCGAAAGAAAAACACTGAGTTAGCAGACTTTTAAATTATACAAAGCTACAGTATCATGTGTATACTCATGGGAAAGGACACTCTCACATGACAGATTATGGTACTTGTAATGCTAATTTGCACATGGGATGGACATCGTACACACACAAAAATTAATGTGGCCCCAGTGTCCCAGAGAATACATCGAAGGTGCTGCGAGCCGGCTGCTCCACTTGCAGTTTTTATCACTTCTGAATTGCATTTTAATAGTACATTTTTCTTTTGTTCAGACATGAAAGAAAATTGGCTTTCTCAGGGGATTGGATAGCTGAGAAGACAAGGCTAGCAGTTTAGGGATTTGCCCATATATGCATAGAATTCAGTTGAGCCATAGCATTCATAATTTAATACGAATACTATGTCTATAAAATTTATACACAAAATGGCAAAAAAAAAATATTGAGGAAAGTAAAAAAGTAAATTATTATAGTTTTCCCTACAAAATTTCCTACATAGACATTTTGATATTAGTGTGGATCAGTTAATCTTTGTCTTTTTAGTAAATGAATACTCAGAGTAATCTATGTTCTACTATGATTCCAAACAAAAAGTGTACATCTGTTGTAACAGTTCAGACACAACAGTATGTTCTACATGTAGTTTAGCACAAATGTGATCTTCAGCATTCTGCTGTGTACCTCTTTTAAGATCATTAACTGAAGTATGTGCCATACAACCTGGAATGTATGTCTGGCTGAGTAAAAAAATATTAAATCAACTATGAATTTTTGAGGGAGAACACTGAACGATAAAAAATATTAAAATTGAAATGAAAGAACATCGAAAATATAATAGGGATAATGGTATAAAACAGCCTAAAGAACAAATTTTCTTTTTTTTTTTTTTCCTTCTGTCTATAATTCTGCTGTCAGAGCCAGGTGGGCTGATCCTTATAGCAATAGCAATCTAACTACAAGAAAGGATCGTATGCTTGCAAATTCAATGTCTGTTGCAAGCAAGTAAAGTTTTCATTACTGTGTGTGAATAAGTAATTAAAAAGATCATTAAAATAATTTTGTGTTAAGTAGGGTAACCAAATTAATGGGAGTCATACAGAAGTCAATATACCCCCACAACCAATAATAACATTAAAAAGCAACAGCACTGCAAAACACTTCAGTAATGGTATTGTGTTCTGTATCTCTGTGTATACACCTGACACTGCTTTTCCCCAAATTAATGACAGTATGTGCTCTGAATGTGACAGAAGAGAGTGATGGAAGGAGAAGAAAATTAAATACAGGAAATGGTATGGTACCATTATCAACTGACAGGTTTAGACCTCAATAGTTTTTTTTCCACAAAAAGCTCACTTTCAGGATTCTTACATCTGATTTTCAGGTTTTCCTTGTGATTTAAGTGCAAATTCAGAAATTCTTGAAGGTTTTCAGTAAAGATGACGAGACAAAAGTAGCAGGTTCAAAGAACTAAATTCTGTATAGATGTTACAGCGTGCCATAAAACATAGTCAGTGTAAGCTGAGGCTTTCCAAAAGTTGATGATTTAATGGGAGGTGAACTTTCCCTACAGAAATATATTTAAAAATAAAAAAATATTTCATTTCACCCACCACAAAAGCTTGAATGAGAGATATGCCAAACGATACATTCAAGACAGGCAGAAAGAGTTGGAACCAAAAATGGGAAACTATCTCAGGTTCTGCAAATAGTATTACACATAGACAACCCGAGGGAGGACCAGGACCAAAGCTGGCAGCATCGCTGGTAATGAAGGCGAGCTGCACTGTCACCAGGACCACACTATGTTGAAAGTAATTAACGTAAAAATACCTAGAAGCCTTCACTTAGCAGCCAATCCCAGACCTGACAGCTGCTAGCGGTGTGTACTTACATTTCAAAAGATACCCTAGCTCTTTGTTGTTAACAAAAATAAAAGTTGCTTTCTCTCTCCCTTGACTCAATCTATCCTGCATCTCCTTGCTAGTATTAATTTCATCTTTCTAAACCTTCTTTTCCCCACATTTTCATGATCTTTCTTCCTGCATTGCTCACCTACCATCTCCTTCCTCCATTCTGTCTCTTTTATGTAATAGCTCTCACTATTGTGACAGGGCATGGAAGAGGCATTTTAGACACTGAAGGCTTTCCAGTTGGATCAACCGAGACAATAGAAGCAGCAGTCGGTACTGGGGGTAACATCTACGGCACTGCGAGAGGAGAGAGCAGCCGCATGGACAGGAAGGAGGATTTGTCAGGTCCATCATTTACTGCTGGGCAGCAGCATCCCAATGCTATGTGGTACCCACCAGCAGGACATAGTTCAGAGGCATTAACTTTTTCTTGAATTTAAATGGCAGCAGAAAAGCAGAGTGGTCCTTCAGGACCTGCCCAAGGGGCAAAATCCCCCCAGTGCAAGCATGTAATACTGATATCGGAAATGCTTCAAACTTTACACAGGCTTCTGAGAAAGAACAGGCAGTAGATCTACTGCCACACTGCTGTACGTGCTGCACTACCAGGGCACAATAAGAAATATTAAAACCAGAGAACTAGAAGGAATATTCTGCTCACACAGTTCTTCAAACGTTCATAATATTTGTATGTACCATACATTTTTGTAATGTAGTAGTAAAAATACTACCAAAATCTTAACTCTAGATGTGAGTGTTAAATTTTTATCTAAAATGGTTCTAAGCAACAGCAAGTAAATTCCTTGCTGTCTTGATCCAATTCAAATAAAACAATTTAATATCTTTTCAAAGACCATGAACAATTAGCTCTGAACAAACTATGTTTCTCTATCCAAAAGCTCTGAATCTTTATCTTTTCTTTTTTTTTCTTTAAATAAAACATGAAATTAATTTTAAGCTTTCAAATTTGGGTTATACCTCAAATAATTTGTTCTTCAGATCCAACTATGTCTATCTTTTCACTCGGGGAACAAAGGAAGAAGCACAATGGTTTTCCACAGCAAAACAACTGCAGCAGGGCACCCGTTATTTAGTTCATTATGAATGCATATTAAAATCAAAGTGTTATTTACAAAAATAAAGATAGACTATTTCACTCAACATATCTAGTCAGATTACCATTACCAGAATATTTTTGTCATAAGAAACTTATTTTGGGTGCATTATTACAGATATTGTCTATAATATTTTAAATACATATTTTTTCAATAAGCTATCACTTTTATCCCAATGTCAGTAAATCTAAGAATCCTCTCTCCGTTATTGTTTAACCCCTGTCTGAGATACTGTGAAGTGGCAAAGAAAAGTATAGTTTAGTTCTTGTAGGAAGTAAAAGAGATCTCTTCTGCAGCAAATTCCGGAACTTCTTAATTATACACAGACTTATTATCTGCATCCCCAGTGTTATAAAGTACCAGAACTTCATTAGAAAAATTAAGATGGAAAAATGAAGGCGCTACTTTGTAAATTTCCAGTGGAAATTAGCTGGAAGAAGCAGAGGAATACTGGATCAAAAGAGGGTAATCATGCTTAACTGTGCCCTAGAGCACCCGCATGTATAATACGATTTGCACAGTAACTACCTCTCCTATTACTGCTTGTTTGGAGTATTCTGTGTTAATGGGGTTAGCTAATTTAGTATTTTAACTTAAAAAGACTCTGCTGATTAATAAATGTTGCACACTGTGCTAGTAATTAAAATAAATGGAAGAGTTACAAATAGAAGTTGAATTGTTAAGAAAACATTATCTGAAAATATATGATAATCCCTGTTTATCATAATACAATAACAGTCCGGAAAATATGCAAATGGATGAAGTTGCAAAGCATATGAAAAACTAAGCATGATTTTTAAAAAGTTTTCAGATTTGTTCTACTTGTATGACATAAAATATAGTAGCCATTTTCACTGCAGATAAATCAGAAATACAGTAAAAGTTCTTGTAAATGTAGAAATTAAACGACTTTTTTAAAAATACTAAATCTAATCAAAGTGGCTTGCTTTTTCAATTTTATTACCATTAATACCAGGCAGCTCATGACACTGATGCTCTCCAAGTATAGAGTTCGTTTAGCTCATCAACTTCGCTGTGAGCGTACCTTTCGTGCACAGCACTGCACAGAACAGAAGCACCTAAGCTGGTTCTAAAGGAAAGCACCAGCTGGCTGAGAATAAGCCCAGGAGAAGCTTGGTGCTGCATTGTTCACATCGCACTGAGAGGCAGGGCGTGCAAACATTGCACTCTGCTGCACACAAGTGAACCAGCGTGCTCAGGACTAGCTTGGCTGCCTCCAGGGCAGCATGGAGCACAGACGTAGCCAGAAGCTGAGATGACTTGCCTGATGTCACACCAGAAGACGACAATAAATCAGGAAACCTCAGCCTTATACTATTGCAGGTTTATCCCTATCCTGTCACCATATTGCAACTCACTCTGATGTATGTTGACTTTTATAAAGATGTTTAATAGTAGACTTTGAAGCACGAGGCATGCTATGTGAGACAGATTTCAGCAAAATGAATGAACATAATTTACATCTTTGTTCTTTGGAAAATTATGCCAGCATGCAGCTGCATGCAACTCTGTAAAGAACTTTTCATGCTTAGTGATCTAAATCTGCTGGATCCAGCAGTTGGTGCCTCAAACTAGACACTAGTTTATTAAGTGGCCATCCCGAAGGAGTGCAATTGTCATTCCTCTCCAAGAGGAGGGGGAAATCACTTCATTTGTATGAAAAATAGCACAATAAAGCAGTAACAGCTTCAATTACACGAGAAAAAGGTATCATTCTTATTAGGCTAGATTACCCAGTTGCTCCTTCATTACGAAACAGGAAATTCCAGCAGTTGCTTTAAGTAAGCACAACATTCTCTCTTGCTTTCATTCATACTGCTTCCACCTGCCCCAAACTCTCCCACAGCTTTCTCAATTATTTTTGCATTTTATCAGAAGTAAAAACTTTCTTAGAGCTTGAAGCACTTAAAGAAAACATATTACCCCTTTAAAGATAATCAGAGGTGAGTGGAAATTCTGAATGTTGTTGGAAATTGCAGGTATACAGCAACGATTTTTCTATCTTATGAGATATCACACAATACTCATTCTAGAAACATTCAGATCAAGGATTCAGTTTTTCATTTTATGCAAACACAAGCTTTCTCAACAAATGCCACACACTTCCATTCTCTCCTTATTTTCTAAAATAGAAGAATAATCAGCATAGGAAGCACTACCAGGAAGAAATACAGTCCCAAAGTACACAATTACATAGAAAAAGACAGAAATTTGTCAATTCATAATAGACACTGCTGAGAAAAAACTACTGTAGAATCTAAGTAACCCTTTGCTGACTCCTCCCTAGAGGCTGACATCCCACGCAGCGGCTGCAGCATTACTAGTGAGTGTTGGTTCTGATGATGACCTGCAACTCTGTCATCACCTTTTCAAGGTTACAGATGTGACCCTTGCACGGTTGGTTGAATATGAAGCACAAACGGAATGATCACAGCCCGAAAAAGTATAATACACTATGCATTTAGCATGCATGAAGCTGAGAATCATTGGTGTTAGGACATTGCTTCTGTGCATTAAGGATGGCACTAAACGCTTCCTTACCCATAAGGTAAATAAAGACCCCTGCTCAATTAATAGCTGTCAAAGTTGGAGACTCCAAATTTAAACTGTATGAGAGCAAAGCTTCACAGTTCACTCACTGAAGAGAGTCAGGGAAATATTTATTACAAGATCTGACCTTCTGAAACTGTTGATACGTGATGTCTGGGGTAAACCTCATCAAATAAAGACCGGGCAATATAGTCATGCCTATAAACGAAGGATATAATCCATTCTTACTTGGAATTCATCAGTCAAAACTTACTCAGTAAAAAGAATACCTTAAATGAGAGGTAGAACATTAATTATTACCTAGTGGGTGGGTTTTTTTCTTTTTAAGTTTCACTGGCAGAAGCAAGAAATAAAAGTTAATAACAAAAAAAGGCCCAGATTTAAGCTGAGATGTGAAAGTTAAGCTGCTTCCACTTCACCCCAATAAATGAAAGACTAGAGGGAAATAGAAAACAGAAGTACCTTTCTACTTGTAACTTAACTCAGTTATGTTTATGGAATGAATAGAATAAAAAGTACTATATCTCATTTTTGGCACCGAATGTAAAAATAACATTGCCTAGAAGGGGAAAAGTAACCGAATGAAGAGATTTTTCTTTATTTCAAAACTGGTTTTTAGTAGAATTTCCATTTTAAGCCACTGTTAATATGAAATCAGGGAAAATGTGAAAAAAATGATCCAACAACAAAAACATAAAAGCCAAACCATGAAAACGCAATTCATTCGGGATTCTTAAGCCCCAGACCTGAAGCTGACACATGGCAACTTGGAACTGATAGAAAATCTTGAAACAGATGAAAGATAGCAAAGCATCGTGTCCCAGTGAATCAGTGGATCACAGGTTGTTCATGAGGAAAAGTGACTCCTTTCTGTCCTGAATTCTGCTATTAAAGTGTCAAAGGATTGCCAAGAGCAGTGATCTCAGGGGAAAAGTTGACATCCATTTTTTCTAGTTAACTACAAAGTCAGAGCAGGTGATTTAACAGGCTTTTATTATGACTGGACAAAAGAGTTCCGTCATGATAAGAAAAAACTTGAAAATATTTTGGCAAGAGCCTTAAATCTTTAGGGACAGAAGCCTTATATCTTTTGGGATGGATTACATCTGTATTTGGGATCGTATGGAAAAGAACTGGCCCGTCTGACACTATTGCAGATGCTACGGTTTAGGAAACTGAACTGCTTCAAAGATGATTACAGTTTTTGCATCATGTTCTAACAAGTGCAGCATATGCTCCCTCCCCTTCCAAGAGAGCTTTGGTAGTCTACTGGGAGAGAAAGCAAGTCTCATTGGCATGCAGCACCATTTTTTCCTCCCATAGTCTGTCAGCTCCCTGAATACAAACACTCGAGCAGTATTTTTTCCTTGGCAAGGTGCATGTGGCAAAATATGATCTGCATTTGTTTTCTCATTTCCCATTATACCCATCTGTTGCAGCACATATTATTATTATTATTACAAGTTCTTCTATAGATTCATAGATATGGATGGCACATGTCACACAATTACAAGATAGGGTCTCTGCCCTGAACAGTTTATAATCTAAGGACACAGAATTTAGAAGTATGTACACAGAATGTTTGCTAGTAAGCTGTCACGTTCGACATTTCATTTTGTCAGGCATGGAAGGTTTCAGAAAGCAACGGAATAAAGAAAACATTCTCATAAAAATATAAGAAAAACCAAAGGACTTACTCATTGTCATGTACACGGTTTCTCCATTCCTCCCTTTTCATTTCCTCTCTGGCCTTCTCTAGTGGTGAACTGATTGATGCTGCCACTCGCAAGGTTGGTTCCAAAGGCTTGTAGCGCTGCCGCAATACTTCAGCAGGATCGCGGAAAGGCCCCTGAAAGGTATAGGATAACGTAAGTGTTTTATTGTAGGGTTACAGTTCTTTTCTTTCCTTCTTTTATTCATGACAATTGATGAAAGAGGACACAGAATGTCTGGGAAGTGTAGGAAGAATTTTCTTCCAAAATAATTAAGGCAGTTCATTTTGACAGAGTTAAAGATAACATAAAGGTTGATAAAATGCTCTAAAGCTCCAAAGAGAGAATGAGATATGTGCACTCCAGATTTATTTAACGACTAAAAATGTTTTATTATTTTCAAACAATACATTGTTAGAGCTGATTAGGAAAACTTAGTTTTTCCATAGAAAAAAATATTGGTGAAATAAAATCTGATACACAAGTATTAACTTTATCTAGACGCTGCTGAAGCAGAAAGCTTAAGTTTTTTCCTTTTCAGAGTATAAACAATGTTTTACCTTAACATGCTCTTTTCAATTTAACTATAAAGCTGCCTGGAAAGGAACTTAATACATGAGTTACGATACAATTCTTCTAATACAACTGATACAAATTACTTCTATAATATAGGTGAATAGTCCATTTTTGAAAAGTCTAATTCCACATTAACTTCATTATTCTTAAAAAAAAAAAAAATGCAATCTCATAATTCTTTGACAAGTCTCTCCCTATATACACATATATATCTTTTTCTCCAGAGTACATTGTTTAATAACTGATCAGATCAGTATCTTCCATTTAACAACACAAATAAATATCAGCAGGAAGTCCTTTCCTGTGCTGTCAAAGTGACATCTCCTACATCTCACTTTTGGTACTAACCAGCAAGAACTTACACAAAGTATAATTAGTGCCATGTTACGCTCAGGACAGTTCAGTAGCAACTCTGGATTTAGAAGTGTTGCTAATTGATTTTTGTTTTATTTTCATCATTGTTGATCCTGCAATGAACTAGTGAAACCTTCTGAAACTACGAACAAAGAATCCTAATCACAGCCTTTATTCTTAAAAGATATCCTTCTTTAAATAGGTTATCACTAACAAGTCACAGCTGGAGTTACTGCAAGCACTGAGTGAAGACTGTGGGGCTAATAAAAAGAAATGATTCACGCCTCATTTATGTTCACTTATGTTTTACATTAATAGAAACCAATAATAGGAACCAGTTACCATAAAAGTCATGGACCGTAAATAACACAAATGGCAAATAAGTATCATCTAGTACTTTTCACAGCTGGACAGGAGGATTGCTATATTTGAAAGTAGTTAATGGATTTTTATCGGAACTTTTCTTTTTAAAGGCACAGCACCATGATTCGGAGATCTTTTTAAAGGTCCTAGTAAGCAAATGAGCATAATATTTGCACTCCTTGCAGATATTTTCTTGCTTCTATTTTCTAAGTCTGCATTAAAAAAAGTTCATCTAATATGACCATGGTAAGTTTAAAAACAGACTGGAAAGAATTATCACCTGTGAGAGAATAATCAATACTAGAACAGGTCATTAAAACTAGTAGGTAATGTTCAACTAATACATAATCTGGTGATTGAGATATTAAAAAAGTTTAAAATTTATAATAAAGAATGAATATTTTTTTTGGACGACATTTGCATCAAGTGGATCCATGGAGGAAAGAAGAAAGGAGTATACTATTATCAAATAATATCAAGATAAATGTGTTGGCTTTTAGAAAACAGTCTGTCAGAATATTGTATTTCTTCTTCACTGTAAAATATTGACTCATATTCCACCAGGGTAAGGGCCAAATCAGATATCCAAGCAAGGTGTTTTTTCCATCTTTAATTTCTAAGACCTTCTAATGCTTTCTCAATCCATAGTTTAAATGAAATTAATAGAGTCCAGCTATGCATGGAAGGAGGGAAGGAAAGAGCGTTAACTAAGCAAAGGTCTCTCAAGCCATCATTAATGGTATATGTGTTAGAATACTAGGAAATTCTAAACATTCCCTGCAGATCTTTCCATTCCTCTGAATCATGTATTTGAAGAAGCTTACCTAGCAATAGGCACATAAGAAATATATCCAAGATGACAAGGCCTCTAAAAAATCCATTTACCTATTTCCATTTTACAAGTTTAACTTTAAGATTTGTGGAATGTGTGGTAGAACGGTGCTTACAAATGTTTTCAAACTGGCAGTGCCTGCAAGCATTTCAGGCATCCTGCTTCAAAACGGAGATCTTCCTGAGGAAGTTAGGCTAGGGCAGGAAGGGAGGGAGTCAACCAAGAGCTTGCACCCTGAAAGCAACTCACACAGCCCTATGGTCTATGTTTGGGATTTGTACTGGGTAGCATAAATCTTCTCACTACTGATTGGACTCCCAAATAAAGGTTAGTAGATCAGCATTCTTACTACTTTAGCATAAAATCAGAAACTCATGATAAAGATTATGATCTACATGAAATTACACAATCTTCACTGCCCCCATTCCAGAACAGCTAACAGCATGCAAAAAATCCCCTAAAAATGGCAATGTCCTTTCTGTTATTAATGCCTTTTAATGAATAGATGACTAATTTTAGCATTATCTGTGTTACCATCAAACTGTAATTCTAGTTAACTCAGTAATAAAAATGATAGATCTAACTGATGCATAAGTATCATTAAAACTTTTCTTTTAAATACTCTATCTTACACACACAGTGCTTACCTATAAAATGCTAAATACCCATTTTCCTAAGAGAAGCTGAAAGATGGTAGATTTCTGTTCCTTCAAACATATATAATTGACATGCTCATATAAAATATCTAACTCTATGGGCAATACAAACTTTAGATACCTGAAAGAACAGTGAAGTAACAAGCGACTCACAGTGACTCTAGGTACTAGGAAAAGAAGCTTGGTGCCAAAAAGTGTTACCACAGACAAGTAGGACACAAGTATATCTAGTAATTAAATTCCTTATTGTCACACCAGACAACCTGCAGGATGATGTGTTCTGATGGGTTTTCATTTCCAGCTGTTTCATCAGCTCAGACCAGTGTCCTTTTCTTAGACATACAACCCTAAATTGTCCAAGTGTTGTGCAGGGATTTAGCCGTGTGACTCCCATTAACATCAATAAGAGTCGCGCAGCTAAATCCACGCGCTGTGCTTTGAAAATTTACCCCACAGTGTACATCCCAGGGTGCTGAAAGGATTAAAGTATTATATAGTAAATTCCCTCTTTGAGGTGCAGAAAATAAACAGAACTCTTCTGGTTTGTTCTAAAAGGCTATCTGTGCACCACTGCTGTGAGTGCGTCTGAACTTAGAAAGGTCTATAAAATATTCCAAATCCAAACAGAAGCTTGTAAGATACTTACTATACAGCAAAGCAGTTTTGTAAATGCAACTCAACTGGAAAACCTCTGAGTTCCCTCTTTATTTAAGAGCATGATTCCTGTACTATGTCCTCTAGGCAAAATCTTCCCCTCCATCCTGAGAGACAGTGCATTCAGTCACAACCCACTGAAGGACTGCCATAGCCCCTTTGGTGCCACAAGGTAAAGCTATAATGTCATATTTATCTCATCTCCAAACTCCCTGACCACCCCAACTGATGGGCTCACACTTTGTCTCGATTCTAATGTGAGTCAATTAATTCATTCAATGAGGAAGCTCAAGCAGTCAAGGTAGGGAGAACATAAGGAGGCAAGGATGAAGGTGGAGAACTGCCCTGAAGTTGATCCTTACTGTTACAAGCAGTGTAGATCTCTGTGTGGCTCACCTCCACTTCTCCAGAGGTGTTGTGCATCTTCTTGTTCTTTAATGCAATTGCCTTTGCCTTCATGTCACACCACTGGCAGAGACTCATCCTGCTATGGACAAGTCAGTTGTGACATAAAGGTGAGAAAAGCCTCTTGTGTGGAAGTTAGAAAGTATGCCCACAGCCATCCCCGCTGAAGAACAATGTGGATGCAATTAATAAGCCACAGGCAAAATGTGGCAGATAGTGTGGTACACATAGTTTGAACCCAGCAGTAGTTCAAACTTAAGATTGTGTTCAGATCACCTCTACCAAGGGCTGTAATAATATAGTGAAAATAACCATATCAATTCAGAGGAGTAAAATACCAATAAAAATGTATTATACATTGCTTATTGCTTGTCATTGCTGTTTAATTTCTGCTAGCTTCCATAAAAGTTACTGAGAAGGACCCATTTAGAAGTATTGTCTTTCTAAGCAAAATATGGATGAGAAAATTTAGGATGGAGTAAAAAAATAAAAAAAACAGCGTAAGAAGTTCTGTAGACACCGTGGTCATTCACAGTCAAACCAGCACTGAAAGCATATGTGTGAGGTAAGTAGAAGGTTCAGTAGATTGGGAAACTGAAAAATTCTTCAGAATAGAGGGTAAAACAGAATATTATACCAAAAGTAACTGTATCAGGCATTTACTGGCGAAAGCTACGTGTCATTGTATTGTCATCAAGCGAGAAACACAAAGGTCTCAAAAGTCTGTCTGCTGTGCATATTGGGCATATTCTCAGCAGGTTTTGACAATAAGGTGTCAAAAGCTATTTTGCCGTCTTGTGGGATGTTCTCTCTGATGCATTATCTCAGAGATATCCATTACTTTATAGAAGAGAAAAAAGCTATCTGCAACATATGTTGCCATCAGCTGAAATTAAAATTGAGACTATGACAGTTAAGAATGGGAGCTGGGCAACTTGGCTGTGATGCAGAACAAACTAGAAATTTTTGTAATGAAAGTTGACACACAGCTAGTGGACACAAAAGAGCAGGAACTGTTCTATACTGAGAAGATGTCTCCTGGTCTTCATATGGAAAACAACTGCAAAAAGAGGAAAAAGTTATCACAACTGGCTAATTTGTCCTATTACCTTTCATTTCTCCTTCTTTTTTACTGATTTAAAATTGGAAATTATTACTTCTACCTTTAATGAATCATGATACTGGCATTCATTTGTATCAGGTCTTCCATTTGAAATATTGGAAAAGACATTTTTTTCCCCAAAGGGCAAAAGTAAAGTATAAAAGATCATATTACCCTGTTTTTACATACCACCTAAGTTTCTTTTTCTTTAAGACAAACGTGTTTCAAAGACCTTATATTCTGAATGCAAGTGCTAGACCTATATAAAAGAAACAAACCCACAAAAGGGATTTTTTGACTTGGTGATCCAACTTGAGATATTCTATAATAAGCTGTGGTTAAAGATATGAACAAAAGCTGCCTCAGAGACACTGAAAAATGTTACCTGAGGTTTCTGCCTGCCAATACACGGCAGAGGCTGTGCCATAGAGAAGCTCGGAGGCCTTTTACAAGTTGGCCAGTCATGGAGCTCACAGGCAAAGGGACTTTTTGTTTGCTGCCGTCTGTGGCTCAAGGGCTTCGATTTCCGTAGCAGCAGTTCCATTGGATCCGGGGATTTTCTGAACGGTGAATTGTAGATGCCTGCAATCTGAACAGAAGGTGATGTTATCTTTGGCTTCAACTATTCAGAACTTATTCTTGCATCTATAAATCAAACTAATCTAAAAACCCCCTACATAATATACAGTTCTGCACAAAGTTTCTAACTGGCATGGGATAAATCTATACTTTAAATGCATCTCTGGACATTGCATTACAGTTACAAAAGGGTTTGAATAGGATAATGCAATGTATAATCTGGGTGTCAGCCTTTCACGTGAGGGTAACTTCAATTTTATGGGAGGAAGAGTTTCCTGTACCTCAAACCCATGATTTTTTCAGTCACATTCAGTATTCCACCTTCCATAGCAGGAGCCAAAGAAACACGCCAGTTTTCCCTTAAAAAAATATTTGTGTACAAATTTGCACCTAGTTTTAAAGGCAAACTATTACAGTTGGTTTGAAATTTAAAGTTTAATTGAAATTCCAATTTATATTCCTATACACAATAGACACAAAAATATATTACGTATTATTTCCAAACACATATTTAGAGAGTAAAATAAATGCTTATGCAAGGGAACATAACTCTTGTCCCTTTAAACTCTGTGCTAGTTGACTTACAATGTGGAGTAAGACAGTGGCACCTGCAGCATTTTTAAAAGTAAAACTGAGTGATTATTTAAGGGGAAATACAAGAAAATTTATGGAATACCAAAAAACAGTAAATTGCTTTTTTCCAACAAAATGTTCACATTAAAGTCCTTTAACAATTCAAATTTATTTAGTTTTAATAGTATAAAACTTGTGAAAAACAAAAATTTAGAAAAGAAGCTCTGAATTGTGAATTAAACCAAAAGATTCGTTATTCATTGAATTTTATATTTCATTTTTTCAGGATACAGCATTAATTGCATCACTAGGGTAATCTAATATAACAATTACTAATATAAAGCACACATTTCAAATTCTGAACTAGCAACCTATGTAATTAACAATCTGTGAATATCTGGCAAATCAAAATTATGTGACACTGTTCCCAATTCATTCTTATAAATGTAGGGATTTTATCAGTTGCACATAAACAAATAGACATATGTGAGTTTACTGAATTAATTATGAATTGTTAAACACGAGAATTCCTGTACCATATTGCACAGAGCCACTAAATCTCCTATAAAACAGATGATACATGCTTAAAATACACCTGGAAAAAATTAATTTAAAGATACTGAATTGCTTTAAGGATAATTATATTTTTTACCACAGTATACTCAGAGTATTCTTAAGACTTTTAAAGTAATATGCTCGGTTACAATATACTGTCCTTTCCTTTTACGGTAACTTTAAGTGCTAAGAAGTATTGAATAAAAATAGTAGGAAAAGAAATTAGCTTTGTGATGTGGGGAAAGGTAAGGAAAAGAGTAAGTTTTTAAAATCTTGCATTTCTCCTTTAGAACACTGCTGAGGATCATGAGAAAACAAAGTAGAGCATCAGCCTCCTCATAAAGTATTAATCTCTTGGGGCTGAGAGGACTGAACACTCCCCAATTAGCTCTAATGCATTTTTCATTAACATATTCTACTGGGAAGTTCCAATTTCTTGTGTCAAAACAGTTAAATAAGGGTCATATAATACTTATTGTTTAATGGACAAAAATATTCAGAGACGGTAGATTATTCAAAATATTGTTGGGCTAGTCAACATGTTATGGGCTGTATTCTTCAACTCTGTAAGTGATCTGGCCCTAATAACGATTTATTTTGGGCCACTGTTACATGTTCCCCTCTTAGCGCCAACCCTATAAACTATTTCACTACACTATCAGTCTAAATGTGTAATGGGAAAGAGGACACGAATGGATGAGCAGTAGAAACATATGTATGCCAGACAACCACTGGTAGTTCCTTCGGCTCTTTGGGATGCCAAAGTAAAAGGGCAGGGATCCATGCTTCAAATAGCAGGCAAGGAGAATCACTGGACTGAAGGGGAAACTGCAGGTACATCTGCACAATCTGCAAAATCCAGCTGCATCGTAACAGTTTGGTTCTACAAGTCTGGCTCTTACTCACCTAAACATCTCATAAAGTTACGAATTCTCCTAATGCTGTTACTATTTTTGTAGCATTTCATACACTGTCCTATTGCAATTGTCTTCTCAGTCCAGTACATTTTTGCCTACAAGTCGGTGACTTGGAAGTGCTACAGAAACACAAGTTGCATGTGTTGTCTCGGGCACTATTGCACTGTTCCACAATTATTGACGGCAGTTACACTTATACACTTGTTACACAAGTTATTCTCAAATATAAAATGCCACAGTCAAGGTCTTCCACACAAATTAAATCAAATTAGATCATACAAACCATCTCTATGCCATGGTCATTATGGCTCTTCACTCATTAGTCCTACCATGGCCATTGGATCTGCCTACATACTGATCAATTAATTTTTGCCTTCACTCCACTGATGACAGTAAAATAGAAAAGTGATTGCCTGTGACTACCTTTTTTGACATGTCACTGAACTACTCACTGTATTGCTACTTCATCCTTCCACCCATTGCTATGCCACCCACATTCAGCTGCTGTATCCCACCTAATGTGCACACTGCGTTCTAGCCATGCCATGAGTCAGCAGGGTCCCCAGCTGGCTGGAGGGATACTGCTCTCTCATGGGATGTCTGTGAAACACATATTTCAGAGACACCTGCAAAATCACTGAAAATGTAAACGTTTTCCAGAAGAAAAACATCTCCATGTGCATCACTGAGGATCAGGATGATCCGCAATAAACCACTATGGCATAACAACTCTGAAGTTGATGGGTATGGATTTGTTGATCTGTAGCACATCCTGCATTTGCCCAAAATTTATCCCCCTTGTTAAGCCTTCTCTTTAAAAAATATAATAAATTTTAAGAAAAGGACAAAGAGCAAATTGGGTAGAAAATTTTAACAAAAAAAAAAAAAAAGATTATTTCAATGCCAATAGCACAGGTTTTGTTTTTTGTTTCCCCAAAGTGGAAAACCACATGGTCTTAAATAATTTAAACATTTTTTTGTCTAAAGAAATACAGGCAGGAATAACTTTAAACTGATGTGCTGTCTGGCCTCTAAGAAATGGCATTGCTTCTGTTAGTCATACTTGGAGCAAGTATAAATGGCTCCACAAATACAATGGCTGTCTGCATTTTGCAATCTTTATTGAGATACTACATATATTCTGCTTGATCTTTCTTTCTTTAAATGTTTGGCTGTAGAAAAAGGGTTCAAACACTGAAATGTTACTGAATATCTCAAGGTGCACAAATAGGATTGGCTTTTAGCACTTTTAATGAAACCCAAATTAGCCATAATAGATGAGGGAACTGATTTGGTGTCTTGTAAATTATTATTGCTGAAAAGGTGTCTTAACAAAGAGCCACCTTTAGTTGGTTTTTTTCCACATACTATCAGATATAGATACACATATAGATAGTGTACTAACTACGAAACTGGATTTGGAATTTTAGTGAGGCCAGCTGGACATTTTAAAAGTTGATGTTTTTTCTACAATTGAAACTTTTTGTAAGATCAGGGTCAAAATTTATTATGAAGTGCATTTTTAAATAACAATTTTTCAAGCAATCTTTGTTAATTACTTTATATTTTAATTACATATGTTCAAGTATTCAACCAGACAGACAGCAGAACAATCAGCAGAGTTAGTATCTAGACAGATCAAATTAATATTAATAATTAATACTAAATTCCCTAAGGTTTGTGCTAAGTTTTTAGGCCTAGATTTAAAACTGGCAAAGTTTGGTAGGAAAGACAAGAAGATGAGTTTGATTCTACTTTCCAGTTCAGATCAATCTCTAGCAAAATCGGTTCCATTCATTTTTAAATATCTCTGTGAATCAGAGGCTTATTTTTGTAATATCTTGCACATGTGCTGTGCGCAGAATGAATGCCCTATTCACTCTGTCCTCTGCAGGGAGCTGGCAGTCTGCAGAAATCTAAGAATCTGGAGGATCAGAGCCTTTGGTGCTTCATAAATTTGCATATCTTCTTGAGACCAGTACAATGTGTTAAAAGCATTACTTCATCCTTTCCCTACTTCATGACAATATTCTCTCAACTACAGACCATTGTAGTTAATACTGCATTTTCAATGGTAGAAAAGTATCTGTCTTGAGATATTACCTCATACTCTTGATTTCAATATTTCCTCCACTTTTAGCCTGTAAGAAAATATGTTCCCTCCAAAATATTATCATATATTACAAAAAGCACCTCTTGTCTGCAGGGAGAATGACTTTTTTCTGTACCCATATTCTTCACAACTAAGAAGGGATGCTGTCAAAGCCAGCTTTCTGGGACTTCATTTCCAGGAACAATTTCCTAAAGTGACAAACACTGTGGGGAAATCTGTGCTAACTGTTAAAAAACCTACAACTGAGTTATTTGCAGTACTGTCATGCTAACTTCCACCTCAATAAGACCAAAGAAATCTCAGGAGGGGACTCTGCTAATAGCTTCTTACTGACCTCCCTCCATCAGGCCCTTCTGGTGAATGGTGGCCCAGTGGTGAATACGGCAAATGAGGTGTGAAAGCACAGATTATTTATTTTTTTTTTTAAGACTGTGGTTCTGACTCGTCAGGGAAAATAAAAAAAAAAAAAAAGAGAGAGAGAGAGAGAGAAATGAGTTATACAATAGATATATTTTTCCCCTAGAATTCTCTGCCTCAGACCCTCCATCATGGAAACCCAAGCATGACCTGGAATATTAATTGTGTCAGGTCAAGCGTACTGGCAAATGTACCATTTGTTACCCAGTCATCCTTAGCATTACATTAATATTTTGAATCATTTTGCATTTCTAACACTCTATCATTTAGTTTCCTACCAATCATTTTCTTATCTTTATAATTAATGGTCACATATAAAGAAAGAAAAAAATCATAAGAAAACAAATATTAATTTAATGAACATTAGCAAAGAAAAGATTTCGGGGGTTTATGTATTTGTGTATTGCTTCCACCTCTAATCCTAAATCTACTCTATGCTGTAGAGTATCTATTTTTGTTTTTTCCTGTTTCCATATGGAGAGAAAGACTTAACTGTTTTTTCCCAGAATACAACAAAGAAATTATTAAGGAGCTTGCCTTGAAAGCTAATCTATGAAGGAAGGCAGCAGCAAAAGAAATAGAAGGAAAGAAGGAAGAAAGGGAAGAAAAAGGTGCAGGTACAAAGGGAAAGACAAGGCTGTGTTGATTATGCTGGATACTTCCACAGAAAAGATCAGTGATCCCAAGTGCTGTAATAAAATGTGAACCATTTTAGATGCTGCAATTGTTATTTATGAATTAATTTCTTATTCTTATTTCTTGACTGAGCTTTTAAAGTCTACATGTAAAATTACAAACAAAATATGCCCTAATAGATACAGTGTAGCTACTGCACTGCAAATAATTACACACATGCAAAATTAAAAATTGAAGAAGTTGAGCTGAAGATCAAATGTAAGCATGAAGTTGATAGAAAGTATATCCTCAAATCTTTAAAATATCTTTTACTGTAATTTAACTAAACAATAATAAAGGTATGTTCTATTTTAATTACTTTTCCATATCAGCTCCAAAAGACTGAAATAATCAACATATATCATGAATACGTTTCATTTAACAGTCATTTAATCTTGAGAAAAATAGTTTTGAGGGAGGAAGCTTTTGCCAGTGATTGTCACAGTAAGAACCTAAATAAAGTCCTACATTTTCACTCTGGTCTTTTAATGAGGAGTTAAATGAGAAGGAAAAGACTTCAACAAAGTAGAGACTTAGCTTGAAAATCCTTTTTTTTACTCCATTGTAATTTGTAAAAAACTAAGCAAGCTGAGAGGAGAGGTAAGAGATCTTTAAAAGCCATAAAAGTAAAAGCATGAAGGAGAGCTGTGAATGAAATATTTGCTAGAGATGGGATTGCTGAATCAACACTGACCAGTGCACTTCATCATAATTATCAGGACATACTACTGCCAGGGGATTTATAAAAATCCCACTCAGCAAATAATTGCCCTGCTGTTAGGAGATAGTCGGAGTGTTAACACACTGTCACAGTCCAGCGTTTAGTAAGATATTCAACATTCAATTACTCTTGCTGCGAACTAAAAGGAAACATGATCATTCCTCAGCTACTGCAGTTATGCTTCCACATGAATTCCAGTGAACAATCTTGTTAATCCCCAGATATAGTTTCTCTAGGAGGTAAAAGAAATACCTTATAAAAGAAATACCTTAAAACATTAATGATTCACAAGGAAAAAATATGTTTATATGATGCCGTAACCATGTCCGTAAAAGAAAAGGAATGTAAAATTTCTCGATAAGTAGAATACGATGTGAAAATAAAAGGATAATATCTTTAATATGAAATGTATTGGGGAAAGAGCCATTTATAAAAATTCTGTAAATACTGTTCTAGCAACAAGTATAATAAAACTATGTCTCAAACTTGAAACATCAAAATATTTAAGCCACCTTAGAATGTATTCTACTAGGAATAATCTGTGGGTTTTAAACTAATATGAATTTTTTTTATATTAAAGCTTAAGAAATATAGTGCAAACTTCATTCAGATATGGGAAAAATACCATAAGATGGTTTAGCATTTCAATTTGAGATAAAATTTCCTTACCATGGCTGACAATGGGAAAAATGTCACCCAACTTTATAAGTGGAGGTTCAGTTCTCACTGAGCTAATGCTACTCCTTAGGCCTGATCCTGTAATCCTTGTAAAGGTATAGTCTCCGGAATTTCATCTAAATAAGAACTGAAGGACCTAGCCTGTTACTGTAGCTAAGGTATTTTAGCATTGTTTGAGATACTGCTTTTATGCAGAGACTGAAGAATACATAAATGAGTGATGAGTAGCATATATTCTTTCAAGTGGGATTAATTACCTGTCTTCTGCTTAATATATATTCTGTTTAAACAGAGTAATAAAAGCATTAATTATTGTTATTCTGTCTTCAGATTGTAAAGCTTGGGTCAGTCCTTTTCATCTGTGAAATGTTTGCTTGATATCAAAATAATAGTGCAATCATGTTTTAAATGCACTTTTATAAGTATACCAGGCTGCAACTTTATGGACTATACAATGAGGTGTTAAGGAAACATTCATGTCCAGTATCTTGGCCACCGACCATAAAATCAACCTTTAAACCTGCATAGGCACTAAGTTCAATTGCAGGAAACAAAACTGTAATTGAGTTTCCAAACAGGTACCAACTGCCTGGGTATTTAGGCAACAAGACAAAAGAGAAACAAACTCTTAGTTCAATGCATGGATCATTGTGGCACAACATCCAAAACACAGGCAGCCCAGCAAATGCAGAGGCAGCTCAAAAACACATCCACCTTTCGTTGATTGTCTCCCTGACCAAGTCTTACTCTGTCAAACATAATTCTGACACAGGCTCTCGATGACTTGACTAGATCAGGGATAATAACTTGAATGAGGGAGCGATGGCACAGGAAACAGAACTCTTATGATGAAGGCACAAAACAAAGAGCATTCAAAGTTCTCTTACTGACTTCTCATTTGACTTCTGATTCCAAAAGAAGCAGAAAAATACATTTTAACTTGCTTGATGACTTTGTTTTAAAAATAGGAATGGGAAATGTTATCCTTTTTTCTTTAAGAAGTTCTGGGGTCAGTATGGGATCCTGTATAAATTCCAGGAATCTCTGCAAACCAACCTGTTTCTACAACCACTCTATGAATGGGAATTAAAGAGCTTAGTCTGAAGAATATCCTCTGAAGGTGATTTTATTCTTCCATGTCTCCATAACTGCGTGTGAACACACACACAGTATTTCCTTAATTCACAGAGTTATTTTCAGGCTAAAATTATTTATGCTTGTGAGAAGTTTTCAGAGACTTAAAACACTTATTTAAATGTGTGATACTATTTACATCTTTAAAATTTCATCTACTGTCATTGTCATAATGGAAAAGATTAGCTTTGTAAAAAAAAAATCAGCTCAAAATTCCTTCCTTTTCTCACTGGATTGAGAAAAATCCTTGTAATTATACCATGTAGCATCTTTGAATTTGTAACACCAGAAGTTACCTACAATGTATCAGAAGACAGAAGCCCTTCTTAACAGATAGAGATAAAAAATATAAGGAAATTTCCTTTCTTAAGGAAATTGCTAAAAAGAGAATTCATTAACTTTTCCAAAAATACATATGTGCAACTAAACAATGCAACAATTCATGGCTTTTCATTGTTTCTTATGTCTGCTGCATTGTGCTTACATGTGAATCTTCCCCTACAGACATAAGGTCTGATAGATTTATTAAACAATTTACTGTAGTAAACCTATAGGTTGAAACAATGACTAAGAACTTGAAAAGTGGCAGTATGTTTAACAAAGCAATCTTCAATGAGACCAACAATGAGGTTAAGGTTTAATGAACAGTCAGCATCGTATACAGGAAAGAATAAAGAAGAGGGAACAGAACCATGTTCATCAGATTAGTAAAGGTAGTCAGAAATGAGTAGAAAAGAGTGATTTAATAAGAAAAAATTAAAAGATAAAGTTTTTATTAAAAGATTGTTGCAATAGAAAAACTGGAAGCAAAGAGCACAATAGATGGGGGAAGATACACAGTTTTCATCATGTCCGTTGCAGGACAGACACAATTCCCAAATTAACAGTATATATTAGATACTAAACAAAAGCACTGAATATTGAATAAACTGTGCAAGTTAATGAAAGAACTTTACCATTATACTATTCGCTTGCCTAAGAGCTGAAAAACAAAAGAATTGGTGTGTACATCACTCATCTTGAAGTCTCATTAAAGCAAGGATACCATCAGTGCCACTTCTTAATCAACAGGAAGGGTTGCTGTTGAGAAATGTACAGTATTTTATCTTCACGACTTCTCATGCCATTCCTAACCTCCCCCTTCTTACGCACTTATGTCTTATTTAGCATGTACTTCTTCTGATATAATAGTTTCAAAAATTACCTCAGCAAGACCATACATCACATCTAACTTGTATAAACACCAGATGGACTACTACTCATCAACTAAATTTATCCCAGTAACAATTTCAGGAATGTCACTGGAGTTCCGCTCTATGCAAGTGTGTGTGAATGTGGCTCTGTGTGTGAGCTATTTAGCTGATATTTGCACTACATTGCAATTTCCCTGTAACGTAGATCTTTTTTTAAACATGCATACCACATCACGCACAAAGCCAGCATTCAATATATAACCCACTCTTATCAGTTTTCTGACCCTGCAGCAATCCAACCTTTTGCCACCCCAATTGACAGTAATACACAAAATGTGGTCATGTTTTTCTAAGATCTCAGCATGTACACTTTTGATAGATCACACAGCTTGTCCTTTAAACTCTGCCATTAATCCTACCCACAGGAGTTGAGCAAGAAGTTTGTTGTCTAGAAAAAAATCCACACAGATAGTGATTATGTAATTCAGATGCTGAAAAAGACAGTTTAAGGACCTTCTAGCTATTGGATTTTTAAATGACTAATGCTAGATGCGGAGATGCTAAATGCTGTAATGCATGGTAGGTGCGGAGATGCCACTACGCTATAATAACATATGCTTAGTATGAATGACACGGCTAGAAACAAGCTATTTAGAAGAAGCTCGGAGGAATATTGCCGTGTCTACATGTATATGCCTTTAAAAACTGAGCTTGCATAGGATCAATCACAAAACAGCACTGAAACTTTACAGCCTTTTGTGTCTTAAGCTCTTTCTAATGACAGATGATCTTTCAGTGTAAAAATCCTTCTCATTTCTTTCGCACAGTTATCCACTTAGCAAACACACTGACATGATTTTACAATAAGCAGTCCTCAGGAAAAATAGTTTGCAATACTGCCACAGAACATGCCTAAAATTATTACATTTTTTCTATTTTTAAGTTCTTTCACTCACTATCTTTAAAAAATAGGATGTCAAGATCTTGTTTTCTGGGAAGTGTGGCAAAGGGAGAAATTACTGATTTCTGTTGGAAGCACTTTCACTTACAAGTAGTGCTAGAATGAGACTTAGGAGAAGAGTGTATGGGAAGAAATAAATCTGAAATTGTACATAGCCATCTGTTTCCTACAGGAGACAGGTTATGGTATCAGCAGATAGCACCTTCCCATCCTCTTCCCATCGCTCCCTAATCATACGGAGCTACCCTTTTCTGGGCATGAAGATCATTGCCATCTTAGTTTTGGCTTTGATTGTACTTGCCCTCTCCAGGGAGACAATCACCCCTTCCCAGAGAAAAAGAAAGGGTGATTGAAAAGGATATGAGGAAAACTGGAAAATCTACTAAAGTTGTAAACATGGTCTCTAGATGGTTTTGGCAGAGTGTGCACCAGGCAGGTTCTGGAGGATGTTGGCTTCCAGTACTTGCCTTCTTTTTACATCACCATGATACTGAGTATTCCCAGGATAAGTAATCCCAAAGGGCAAGAGCTGGACTCAAATTCTAAGAGAACTGAAGATTTTTGATTGTATGTGCAAATCACTTCAAGCTCAGTTTTGGAATTCAGACCTAGTGGAACTAATCTTCTAGACATAAGCATTTTTCTTTGTTCAGGTACAACGTCTTCCAGAATCACAAACAGCTCAGTTACTGGCTGCTTTCAGTTTACCTTACTTTGTCCTTCTTTTTGACAGAAACATTAAGCAACATTAACTGAGATTCCTTGCAAGTGAGCTGAGGTTGTGTGTATAGTGCCCCATGAGGCACAACAGCTGAATGATTTTCCTACAGTGAGTACCTGTGAATAGACTGATACATCTGGCTTCCAACGTGGAGGGCTGGCTGCTCAAACATACCTGTCACAAGTACTGTAAGAAGGATTTCATGCAAATTGAGCATCCTTTGGAAAATATTTTTATAAAAACAGAACACTGCAGCATGAAATGCTTAATATACTAATGCTATTTAAATGTAGGCTGCTAGCCTGCCTGAGAGCTAGGAGAGCTCACTCTTTCCTCTTGAATTTAAATGGGATTTTTTTTATGGTACAAGCTTGGGAAACTACTCAGAAATATCTGACTTCTTGGCAGAGATGCGATGAGTGGATATTAAACATCCATGGATAGGTGGGGATGATCAGTGATTGGGGTACCTACATTAAAAAAAAAATTAACCATTTTAGTTCATCTTCAGGAAGTATTAGTACTTATAATGAATGATAATTTCTTCCCTGAATGTTTTAGAGACAGGATAATAAAATTACAACAGTAAAGAGGGAGGAAATAAAATGTAAAAGGTAAGAGCTAATTCATTCTTCATGCTAGCTCAGTCCTTGGCCTTTCCTGAACAGACACTGCCAATAGTAACAAATTATGTATAACCATTTTGTGATGTGCACTGTTCACTCGGGACTAAGCTCAAATGACCAAACTTGCAGCCTTGTCTCTTAAACTGTGGATCTGAAGATCAAAGGCCAGAGCTTTATCCACTGAGCCCTCACCTTTATAAGAATAAAACTGTCAGGTGCCCAGAGACAGTGTGGGTGTCAAACAGTGTCATTTCAGACCAATTGTTTTTCAAGTTCTTACAGGACAGCACATTAGGTTAGAAGCATATTAATCGGTTGTGCCTTCTGAATATTCATTACCCTGCTCCAGGAAGGATTCTGTGGCTTGTCTTTTCTACTCACTTAGAACATTTACGCCTGATGTGAGTGCAGTAACTTCAATAGAGTTAACTCCTGATTTCCAATAGTGTATAAAGGGGGAACACGCAGTCAGTGTAATGTTTATGAATTAACATCTCTTTTGACAAGAAAAATGCAATAAAAATACCTTAGCATTGAACAGAGTTTGAATTTAAAGTATTTTACTCTATGAACTGACAAACACAAAATAATGACTGATGCAATTGATATAAATTTGAGTTCTATAATAACTACAGAGGATAAAAACAAAACTGGTCTGAAAAACAAAAGCTGAAAAGTAGCATTGGGGCACATTTTTGCTATCTTTATACTCAAAAGCCTTAATCCAGAGTTAACAGAAGTTTGCAAAGCAACTCCCATTATCTTAAAGTGGAATTGCTTATAGAGTATGGGTGTTACACAGAGAGAGCAAGAATTTAAAAACTTGGTTCTCATTGCTGAAATTGGAACTTTTCACTGCTACTTGATGCTAACATCTCCTTCCTCCTCACAGAACATTATTCTTAAAGTGGGGGGGGTTGTTTTCTATAGTGCTAAACTGTTAAAGAGTTATATTTTCATGTTTCTGTCTCCCTAGAAAGGGTTATCTCAGTCAAGACCATTTCAGTTAAAAACGCTTCCTTATTTTACAGCACCAGCTATCATAATCCTACAAGTAATCCTTTCCAACGCATTAGTTCAATGCGACTATACATGGGCCACATATCTAAACACATCAGCCTTGACTCAACAGCGAGACGGTGACACACTCAAGCGGGCACTGAAAACTGAAGGAACTACTGCAACTCAAAAAGATAACTCGTGTCTTGTTATGGGCAATTACTAAAAGAAATGTCATAGATTTTGTAACTTCTACAACAGAAAGGGCCTATTATTACACATGGGCTTTGTTCTTCTCTTGCAACTCTAAACCGCCTAAGAGCTTATGAACAGTATTGTTCACAAACTGCCAAAGGGTATCACGAGAAATTGTCACCCTGCTAAAGAGGGTTGAAAAGTGATGGACTTTAGTGTCACTTGGAGTGGAAGACGCAATCTGCAGAACCTCTCCAAATTGTGAGAAAGGGCAAGGCACTTCACAGTTGCATATTCTCCTGTGATGGAATAGCAGAGACAGTATATGATGTGAAATGAGTATGCTGCAAAACAATACTGCAAGAAGAATGAGTGAACTTGGTCTTCCAAGGAAGCAGAATTTGAGAGCTGCTGTTGTGGATAGACCTAGATCTCTTACCATACTCTCTCTCTGTTTAGGTTATTCCTTCTCTGAGTATTAAGAGAGGCAGGAATTGGAGCAATACAGAGGCAAAAAGTGAACAACTTAATAATCCAAAAATGGAAAGCTGTACACCAAAAAACTAAAAATCCTTCAACTACCGATGGCTGGAAACTGCAGAGTATTCTTGGCATGTCATTATACTGTTCCATTGCCCCATTTTATTTGTCTTCCCTGGGCACATGCGGTTGGCCATTGTCAAAGACAGGATGGTGTATAAAACCCAAGAGTAGGCATACACACACAACTGCATGATTAATTCTTCTCAAGTTCTCAATAGTTAAAGCCTTCAGATAGAACAGGAGATCCCCCAGAACAGAGGACCAGTATTAGCTCATCTAATGTCAGCATGATTTATCACAGAGCAGGAGTTCAGGTTCGGAAATGAGGCTGGGACTCAGTCCACCAGCCAGAGCAATGATAAGCTTAAGTGATGCATGTATAACATCACATTCTCAATAATGTCAAAGTAGATTTTGTAATTGTGTGACAAAGCTCTCAAGCTTTCTTAGACATGATATCACAAAGAACTTTGGCTTTCTGGACTAGTCGTACATTCATTTTCTCTTGACAAAAGGTAAAGTGGTTTATTTGTTTAGAAACAGAAGAAAGCTGGAGGAAAGAGAATTCACGTTCTCTTTAACCTCACCCAGTACTGTTTGCTATATGGGAAATAAACATAAAGGGTAAATATCAGTTGCTCTGCTGATTCTCCAACCCTTTCCTCAGTGACAGGAGAAACTGTAATAGAAAAGGCTTTTCAGCTCTGGCACTCTGAAGACTGTTTCTGTGGGAATCTTTTCCTGATCTCAACGACTTTACAAGGCACACACCACTCTGCTCCTTCTACCACTTCTGCTCTGGTTCCTTTCGGTTACCACTGCCTTCTGCTCCCCACCACACTGTGGACTTGCAGGTCCTTCACCTGGGCAGCAACACTAGGGCTGGCAGAGCTGACACACTTGCTCTCACTCACACTCCCCCCAGCGTTGCTGCTTGCTCTGTCAGCAGATACTTAACACGATACAGGCCTGCATTCTGGGCTGGTACCGGATCTTTGGATTTAGTCTGTTATACCTAATTCTAATCATCATTGTAAGACAAAGACCAACCTCAAAATTTCTTGGCAGGCTGGAAATGCCAACGACTGGAATCGTGCAACCACATGTTCCAACACATGTGGGCTCTTCATACCCACCCCCACAAAGTGCCATCCGTGTATTCAGTGATTCTGTCTTTCATTTACTTTAAATGCTGTTTGCCAGCGCTCTGCCGAGGGTGGCCCTTACTACAAATGTCAGCCTTGCCAATATGATGGAGCAGAAGTAAGAACCTGTTCAATTATAGTGAATTTTGTTAATACGGAAAGGGGTATAGAAGTGCAATCTACATAGGTAAACCTGTTTATAACAAAAAAACACATTTAATAAGTAGTTCATGTATTAATGACAACTGAAAAAAAAGGAATCATTACCACTATAGTGGAAATAGCATACTGTGATTACGGACTAAAAATAAAAACTTAATTAACAAGTTTCATGTCTCAATAAGAAATTACAATGCAGTTCATGATAAAATGGATTAAAAAATGAAAAAAAAAATCTGTACTCATTTCTATTGTGTTACCAATATGAAATGACAAGAAATATTCTTAACAAACGCAAAGGTTTGTTAAATATGTACTGCCATTTTTATCATGTTAATCATGAAGTCAGAAGTTATGACTCAAGGATAAAAACAGACAAGGAAAACATTGTTTTATATATATAAATTTTAAAATCTGAAATATAGAGAATCTTGGTTTTAAAATGGAATTTAGTTTGGAAGCCTGACAGTTGTCACCTCACAGATTTATTTCTTGCAGTATTTTACAGTGGAATCTCTTGCAACAAGCAACCAGTAAGTGGAGCAGACAAGATAACTTAGCACATGATAAGAAGGGCATGGACTTCACTGTTATGGTTTTTTTATAATTTTGAAGGAGAAATTTCCTTCAAAGAAAAGAAGCTCATGTTTATAAGATGTTACTTGACCAGTTACTGATACTGCTGGCATATATAGCAAGTTGATTAAAATCTCAGTATTTCATAAGCACGAAGTTTAAGAGCTCATGCTTTATTTCTCCAGACATTATTTGGCAACGAACTTAATTTAAATAAAATAAAAATTTACTTTCTTTTTTCAGGGCCACTCATGCCTACAAATACAGTTAAATTTGTGTCACATGGATATTACTGGTCTACAGAAAAAAATATGTAGATGGGTTTTAGTAAAGCAAAAAACTGTGTTTTGAAGTTCGCAGGATGCATAACACTGTACTTTCACCAAAAAAAAAGTCAATAATTACATTACTAATATGTATTATTAAGAGCAAAATAACATTACTACTGTTAGTAGTTATTGATTACACATTCTAACATGTTTAACTTTCTTAAATACTAACATCCTTTTATTCAAATGAACTGCTTAGTTTTATGTGGATTAAAATTTTTGTGTAAGTGCTATGTATTTCTACAAGTAGCAATGGGAAATGGTCATATTTGGGTAAGTTTCTCTGGCAAAATACACTCAGTCAACTGTGTGCAAAGTATATAAGAAAACTGTACAGTATAATACCAAACATTTTTTATCACCCAATGATTTCCCCGAATGTCAGTTTCATAGCAATGATACTCAATAACATACCTCCCTCTCCCCAAAAAGTGGGGAAATGCAGGCAAAACAACTTACATGTAGGTATGCCTATATAATATTTTTTAGGCAGATCAAACTCCTTGTTCTTGAGTTTAAAGCATGCACACACTTACTCTGCCCATATTTTGAGCTGACCAGGAGCTGTGTAACTGCATTAATTCTTGAGCTAATATACCGTGGCTCTCAACAGGGCTAATTAGTTTGGGTTCAACCCCATGTTATAGCTCCAGATTGGCTTGGAAAGTAATCAAAGCAAGCTCACATCTGTCTATATAAGACCATGTGTATGTACCTGGTACCACTAACAAGAAATAATGCATACTAATTCTCAGTTTGATATTCATTTCTTCCTCTTTTTTTTTTTTCTTTTTTTCTTTATAAAGGTAACAGTTTACGGAAGAAATAAATATTTGAATAGCAAGTTAATTCCAGAAAAAGAAAAAACACACTGACTTCATCACAGGCCATGCTATTATATACATACAAGACAGCCCTGTACATTCATGACACTAGCTAGCATTCTTAAGTTTTACTTTTTGAAATGTAAAACAATGCTAGCAATTAGGAATGGGTCCAACCTTTTATATATATATATATATATATATATATATATATGTACATATATATAAAATCTGTGGAATAAGAAGAGCAAATTCTGCAATCAATAAAGGATTCATAGATTTAAGGCCAGAAAGGATCACTGCATCTGCTGTGTTGTACAATGCTACAGTGTTGGACCATCTCCCTGTTCAATCTGTAACATGCTTCTGAGATGGGTTTCTGAGCTTCAGCTCATAGGGAGTAGAGAATGGAACTTGCCATGCCTTTCTTTACTAAGACTGAGGAGCTACAACTTCTTAATTCCCTTCTGTCAGAAAGCAAATACCCTTTTCTCGCCCTTTTTGCCTGTAGTAAAACAAAAAGATTCAAAACTATAGGATATATTTGAAACAATTGTTGCAAATACAGATTTTGCAATGCTGTCCGTATAACCTGCCTGAACACCTGCAGCCTTGATGCATGAGGTGGCTCAGCTCCATCATTGCACCTCATTATGCTTGGCAGGAAGGCAAGGAGATTGTTGCAAACTTTAGCAGATCATCTCTATAACTTATTTGGCTTTAGTCAATACATGACTCTACAGTAAGTCCAGCTCACCAACCCTCTTTTCATTTGCTATGCCTGCTGCTTACAAATTATGGTTTTTCCTTAACTCACCCAAAAGTGTTGACTTTTGCTGCCTGTTTCTACTGAGACATGAATGGACCTTGCTCAGTAATGCAATTAACTGTCCTTTGAAGACAGCAAGACGCAGCTGTAGTCAGATCAGAAGACCAGGTGTATAGAGAGTAAAATGTCAGAGCACCAAACCAGTAAATTCTGCACTGAAACAATTTGCCCAGTACCTTAGCAAGATAACAAATTCTATAATTATGTGCAATTGTGGAATACAGACTTTGACTGCTATAAGTAGTTCATATATGTCTTTGCTGGTTTTTAGTTTGTCTGTAGGTGTTGCATTGATTTACACTCATTCATGTTTCAAAATGTTACCTGCAAAAAAGAAGATGGTTCTTGGAGCACAGACCTGTGATAAAGGAAAAATTCTGTGGGCTCTGAGTCCCACTATTCACAAAATGTCTCAGCAAGCAAAAACAAACATATTTTTGTTCTGCAAAATGCTGCTAGCTAAATTCTAATTTTGTAAAATTAGAAACCTGAATTCATCAGAACATAATAGTTACTGCTGCCCTCTACCAGAAGTCCTCCAGGCGGATGGCTGAAATAAGGCGCTACTTGCCATTCCTTAAAAACATGTTAAGGCTTGCTAAACTAGTCTCATCAGAACTGAACTAAGTTGACTAAAATCTTTTTAGACCACAGGTCGCTCAATGCATCTAACCAGACAATTTTTGTACTCCAACTACACATATTTATGTGTATGCATTTCTTTACATAAATTGCTCTGTTCAAAACAAGAATTCCCAATTTTCTACAGTATAAAACAATATAAAAATACTGCACAATTATTCTTAATATTCTAGATCTACATCTGGACAAATCAATTATTGTGAGCTAATTTCAGTTATTAACTAGCTCCCCTGTCTAAAAGCCACTCAGAAAAAAACCCCATATTTTTTGCTAATATTTTACAATGCTTTTTCCTGCAAATAAAATTACTTAAATTCGATTTACAGATTGCGTTTTCATTAACTGATATCCAGTTAATTAAACTATATTTCTATTTATTTGATAGGTCACAGGTTATTCCCAGACAGAGGGAAAGACTAAACATTTTGCCACTAAGTGTCATGGTGTTTTTCCTGCGTTCTTTAGAATTAGCAGTTTTTACAGACAGATTATCATTAAGAACCTATGAAAACCAAGCACTTCCTTTGCACTAGCGTACCCTGATTGCATGTTAATTCCTTATTCATATGAAGAACAAGCAGTCACCAAACATTTATTTTTTTTACAAAAGTTCACAAAAAGGGACTAAAAAAAAGAAACCCACAAGCTTTACCAATCATATCAATTTTGTTTAAGAGAGATGTACTGCCATATTCACCTGTCTGTAAAGCAGCTTACATAAGAAAGCTTGAAAAAATCTACCACTTTTATCAATTTAAAACAAATGAATCAGTAAATATTTAAAATTTATGAGGCATTTCTATGTGAAAACAATCACACTAAATAAGCTGATTCAGGCAGTTCTAGGAAAAGCTTTAGCTGAAAACCTGGATTTACAATCTATCCTAAAAACAAGCAGAACACAGCACCAATCCAAGCATTAGCTCAATTAAAAAAAGGAAAAAAAATGAAATCCCTTCTCAGCTTAATAACTTGTTAGTTCTTGACAAGTGCAACAACACAACAATAAGCCAGTCAAAATGAGTTTTTAAAGCGAGGTTATGCCCTTCATGTTGTGTTATCACAGTGGCAGATCAAACTGCTGACTTGGACTCTTTCTGCCAGCAGTGCTGATGCTGCCTCTGTGAAGCTACTGTCACAGAATAGTCATGGTACCTGCTCTTGCCTATAGAAAAGCACTAAATTGAACTCGAAGTAGTGTCTTTGTGATATCTTTTCAACAAGTCATGTCCCATTCAGCCTGCTAGTTTATCTCTGTCAGGCTGGGGGCCCAAGTGGTTTGCATGAGCTGTCAGGGACAGGTACACCAACCTGCTCAGTGCTAAGGAGGTAATGCATCTTTCGGGCTTGGTATTGCTTTTCCTTTTCCTTCTTTTCTAGGTCTTTCCTTTTCTCTTCATTTTCCTTCATTTCTGTGTACTTTTGGAGTTCACTCCTGCAATGAAATAAATCTGCTAATAGCATTACAACAATAAAAGATGTGCTAATGGTTTATTTTACTTTAACCCTTGTATAGCTTCATGGTGTTCTGCTGTTATGTATTAGCGGTACAGTGACACCACCGGAATGCAAAATTACAGTTAAATTCCTCAGCAGCAGCATTCTACATGGATATAACTGAAGAAATAGGATTAAAGTGATAAAAACTATGAATAGTATATTAGTTCATATGGCTTACTGTACTGAAGAATATGTCAACCTACATATTTCTATAGCCTGATAAAATAGTATTCTTCAATGTGCTTTTTTTTGCCTTCAAGCATTATTTTAGTTTGAATGTCTCTAAGCAGAAGTTATAATTTAGTGATTTTGTTTCAAATGGTTGTAAAATAAAAGTGGTTCACATATTTCAGCCAAGGCCTAGCAACACCTCCTTCTGATCTGCAAACAGGGGAGACCTTATGGAATGAGAGAGGACAGCAGACACAGGGTAAGAGTTGGTATTCACTTCTAGATCCTTGAGCCTTTTGTAAGGCTGAGAATATAGGCAGAGAGAAGAACTGGATGTAAACCTTTTACGCTTGCAATGTCCTTGAAAGGAGTTTCCATAGCACTAGGCTTCTTGCACAGGTTACTTCCTACCCTGGTCTGACAGCAACGGTCCAGTCACCACAAAAAAAACAAAATGTAATTGCCTTATGAGCTACTCATGACCAAGGTTTGCAAACACACAGTGTCATCTAAATGGGTGGGTCCGTGTATTCAATAGGTTATGCAAAATGCTTTCATTGTAAAAGAAATAAGGAACTGTACCCAACGCTAGCTCTCAAAGAATGGAGAAAACTAATGATCTTAACTGAATGTTTAGAAGAAAACTTTAACAGAAAATGGGTGTAGATTTCCCCCTCAATGGCTTTTTTTCATAAAGCCAGGCTTGCCATAAATTACACAAACCGTGGAGTGAATTAATGTTCTATATGAAACAAAATTCCATGCTATTGTGCATAGTGCACATGTATGGAATTTTTTTGACCCAGTTAAAAAAGGTTAGTGTGATTAACAACTGTTATTTTTGTTACTAAGAAGTGGCTAGTTCAAAATAACCTGTGTGCCAAAGACACTGAGCATACTCAATCAGGCATTTAGATTGTTTAAGAGGTCATTAAATGAGTAAATTCTAGTTTTCATTTTTTTAAGCATGCATGTATATGATAAAACAAAAAGCAAAGAAAAAGATACTATTCACATATATGGATAACTCAAAAACTCCAGCAAAACAGATCATTTAGAGAGGTTCACATTAAGAGTCTCAGTTGTTTCAATGAGTAACAAATAAGACACTCCAGGACAAGGGTCAAATCCTGTCAAAATATGCACATGGATAAGTTTGCTGATATGAATAATCCCATGGGAAAGTCATACTGCTCCTGAAAGTGTTTTTGAGACTGTGACTCAGACTTTTTCTTCATATTTTAATTATCATAATATTAAATTAGCTCATCAAAATACGTGAAAGAGCAGTAATTGCTTTATAAGTACAAACACTATGAAATCACATTCTTAAATACAATTGCAATGAAGAATTTTTATTTGTTTGATGGTATCTTTCAAGTTTTTATCAACTAAAATAAGTACAATATTAAGTAATTAAATATGGTTTATTTAAAATGTAACAAAAATAGAATGAAAAGGAAATAAATTAAAGATCAGAAAAGATGTATAGGTCTGTTTCAATCTCTGGAAATATTTTTTGTTGCAGTTTACTGTTAAAGGCTGTAATACAATATTTCATACAAGGTTACTTATGAAGCACATTGACGTTTAAAAATCACCATGCTATGCTTTTGCAGCAGTGTAATTTTTTCCAACATAAGATTAAATTGCAAAATAAATGAATTACTTAGAGTGGCATGGCCCCCATTTTGCCACCCTTCTCTTGAAAATTGCTTATTAATATGAAAAAAGAAGTTGGAAAATAGCCTGTTTTACTTTATGCATAGCATTTTGGGGCCTCAAAGCCTGCAGAGCCGGACTAGCTGCACATTTTAGATTGTGTTGGCAAGCGGGGACGATGACCTTTCTGACCTGCATCTCAAGGCTATTATTAATCGCTAAGTAACCTGGTAAAGCCAAACAAATTTGTTTCCATTGAAAGGATCTCTATCTGTGTCTGGGAATTTGTGCTGTACCAAACAAACCTCATTAACTGTGTCCATTTTTGACAAAGAACTAGGAGTTGTAGAGATTGGCGACCTTTCTTTGTCCTTAAGGTACAGATTTCAGAGTCACTGCATGTAGGTACATCAACATTTTTACTTGGAAACTCTTTGTTCTATATCAATCAATCATAAACAAATGGATAAAGAGACAATGCATATAGTATCGACTTTGTTCTTTTATTTTATGCCACTTTACCTTCAAAATCAGAGTGTATGATCAGTGTTTTACATACTTAATACTATTTCTTGTTCCTTTTTGATTACAGAGCCCTCTATTCAGCTTTAGTACCACTATCTAGAACTGATGAAATGTCTATCAACATATTACTGCCGCTTATTCATGTTCTTATATACTCATGTACTTCTTCCCAACAACAGATATGGGAGCTCTATTATTTAGAACACAACTGGTGATGAAAACCCTCAAATAATGATAAAAATATAAATTTGTATTACAGATGTAATGATAGTGGGATGCAAAATGTTTCCCATTGTCATTTGTCTGAATTTACCAGATTACTTTGAATGAATGATTAATAATCATTATTTCCTGAAATTAAATGAAGTCTAAAATGCTTGTTGAAGCTGAATGTAATTCATGATCTTTTCAAACAGTACTATCATCCAAATCATCATGATCCTTCCTGCTTATCACACATCCTTACCAATGCTGTACCATAATCTTTTTAAAAGCTTGAGGGATTTTTTTAAGCAGTTACAAATAATTTTTAACATACTTTGGCAGCCTACACATTTTGACAGTTGTGCTAAAATATTTCCATCCTGCGTTATACCGCTCTGCACAGTTGTACAGAACATGCAGATAATTCTGTCTCAGGGATAGTAGCTCCCAAGCTGATTGTCTCCTGAGAAGCAGTACAAAATCAGGAGTATGTAGTAGTCCAAACATTGCTTGACTGGGAAGCATAGATGCTTTAGCATAAACATAGATTTATTTTAAAGCTATTTGAACCTGAAACTTTCATCCCTTTTACCATACTTTCAAGAATTTCATAGGAGCAACAAAAGCAGAGAATCGAAAAGTAGTTGGATACGTGTATAATTTTTCACACATTAGCAGATTAATACTAACATGTTACACACCGTGCAGGTGGCTTCACTGTTACCATACACAATAATGTGTACAAGTGATACTGAAGACATAACTTTAGACTTCCAAACACAGTTAGACTTCCAGACACCTTACATGTAAATGTGTTCATTGAGAAGTTTCATGCTCATGACCTTCTACATGTATGTCTTCCCAGAGAAAATAAATCCAAATTCCATTAAAGTAAATTGAAAAATTTTTGAAATTCAGTATCTTCAGATTAAACCCTTACACTGACTGCCAGCCTTCTCTTTGTCTACACATATCTTAGGTTGATTGAGCAATAATAAGCAATATTTTCATGGAACTGTGTGATATTATGAATACTAAATGTGATGCAAGATACTGTGTGGACTTTGGACCAAATTTGCTTCTGGATGAACTTTTCATGGTTCATTGTGAAGTGGGACAATTGAATACGCACAAATTGTTTGGCCTGTATTTTTAAAGCTTCATCAATTTTTTGGGAAAAAAAAAAGAGTTCTGTAAATGCAAAACATGTTTTAGGTTAATTAATAATCTTGTTCTATTTTTATAAATGATTTGTCTGTAGCATGGCTCATAGTTGGAATAGTACTGCTTATTAAACTGTTAAAACTGAAAAAGTGGGTAATTTTTTTAGCACATAATCTTTTCATTACATTAAAGTTTATCTCAGTATATTAACAGCATCTGCTGCATCTTCCTGCAAACCTGGATTCCCATATAGGCTTAATCCAGAGTTCTCCCACACAGATTTTTATGGAATTTCTTTGTAGATTAAATATGTGTAAGTTTTGACAAACATAATGTCTTATCATGATCTAAAATTGTTCAACAAATCAGAAGAATGTCAAAATCTATTAGCACAGGCTTAGGATGCATTTTTATTTTGTTAAAACAATGAATATACTGGGTAACACAAAGTGTGTTTTACTTGTCATAGAGAATGTTTCATGTAATTGAAAATAGGCATAGGGTTACCAATATGTGTGCTCAAAGCCCAGAATTAAAAATTATCTTGTGTAGCAAATAGGTGAAGTAGCTATTGATTTGTAAATGATAAAATTATTGCTTTATACAATTTGAAAATAAAACATTTTCATATGACAAGGTAACTTATTGTTATTCTGATACTTCATTATGCAGTAAGCATATGCAGTATGCAGTGGTGTCGGTTCAAGATATGAGATGCAAATTCAGTTGACAGTGCTCCTGCTGTCTGTATAAAGGTTAAAAATACACATATAATATTGTTCCTGGCACTTTTGGAAAGGTCTTCAAGTGATTATTTCAGTAATATACAGATTTTAATAATTCTGCATAGAACTTCATCGTCTTACAAATTCATACTGACCTACATTTATTGAACTTTATCAAACTATTGCATTCTGTTTGCATTTTCACTGGCATTCTATGTTCCTTTGACCAGATAACCATAAAATTATAATATGAACTAAAGTAAAGGGCATCTGAGAAAATCAATAATTAGTATAGTTGCCTAGAGTACCCAGAAAGTGTATAAAGTTATTGTGATTTTAAACAATTCAGACCCCAAATCATAAAATTTCTGCTACACAGGCAGTAGGCAACCTTAGCATAAAAGAAGATAACCTAAATCGATTTTACCTTCCCAACTATATATCATCCTACCTCCTCAAATACAGAATATGGAATTGAAAATGAAATTAGTTGGACAATACTTCTGATACACCACTGCATGCCACTTGATTTCACATTACATTGGTGTAGGCGAGAATGCAATATGACCTGCCATGGTAATATCATTTGACTTAATCTATTATATTTGGGAAAAAATGAAATATATGTACAGACTAGCCTAGGATGTAAAAATAGTTTGGAGAGCTCTGTACTTTAAAGGCACAGTTTTAACAGAACATACATACTACATACTTAGCTACGTAACATCAGATAGCTTGATCATCCTCAACTTTTTCCTGACTTTTTGAATGAACCTGTTCAAATTTACTGAACAGACTACAGCAGCTCTGTAACCCCCTTACTCCTCTCTACCGTGATGTATACTTCTGTGTGTATCCTGACAGAATCCCTTGGCCAAACTGTTTGATCTCAAGTTGCAGTGAAACATGGTCTAAGAGGCAGTCAATTATTAGTTGTACAAGGTAATCTTACTGCCTAGGAGACCCATCACAAATGTGTGCCCAAAATTCTTACTAGTTTTAAATGTGAATGTTTACATCAACCCATTCAAAAACTTAATCACAACACTCCCTTCAAAATCTGGAAGAATGCTACTGCTCTGTCATTGCAGTGCAGTGAATAGGAAACTAATTTGACTCCTTAGGATGAAAAAAACAAAAATAAATAAAGCTAGTATGTAAGCATGCAAAAAACCCCTACAGTTTCTATTCTTATTAATTTTACAGAAAGAAATTAATAACACTTTAACATCCCATTATAATTTGTGCATAGTAGAACATACTGTGCCCATCCTTCCTTAGTCACGTAGTGCACACTGCCAATGGAATTAAGTGACATACGAGTTCAAATGTCAAGGTCCACAATGTGATCAATATACTACGCAGGAAATGTGATGAACATAGCAGTGAAGGGCATACAGTGAATGAATACCTTGTGCAGATCAGGAGATCAGGACACAGCATGTACCAGACGATAGGAAGGAACAGACTGATACGTCTTTCTTATCCTTCCAATTTCCACTGCTGCACAGTTACTCAAGAAAGTGCAACAGCTTTTCAAAATACTGATTGCAGAGCCAGTTTATAAATAAAAAGGGAGTATTTTCCCTAATCCATTGTACAGAACCTTTTTATTAAGTTTTCAATAACAACTCATACAGTGTATTTACTCACATCTATTTAAAAACTACTTTTTTGGTAATATATAATATTTTCAAATTTTTCCATTTTCTGGATATATGCAACTTATTGGTCAAAACATTTTTCCTTTGTGTGTATAATTCCTTAAAATGAATTTACTTGATACTCCATTTGCAGCACAGAATTCTGTGAAGTTAAAAATATTTTTTGTAAAAAGCCCAATTTAAATGATGTTTTGTTACTTAACTATTTTGATTTCATTAAACTGCAAAACCCACCCTTTACGGATGTGCATAAGAGTAACTACAACACCGAAGCTTCTGTTGACTGAGGAACTGGATGCAAGTACAGTGGTTCAAGATTATTTATGCTCAGGTCTATACTAGTAAAGCTGACCATAGCAGGAAAAATATTTTTACTCCATGTCTGTTTGCTATTTACACCTCCATGGAAAATCAGCCTTACTGATTAGCTTAAACAGTGAAATTAGTATTTGTGGTAACAAAGCTGATCTGGCCCAGAACGGATAACAGAGCCCTAACACAAATTATGCTGATAGCAATTTAGCAGCAGTGATCATTTCTAGCACAGTGTCACTGCTAAGCTGCTAGGACAGCAGTCCTGTTCTTAATTTTTCCAGCAACATATAAAGAGGATGTCTACCACGGCCAAATACCATTGAAAGTTTTCTAGTGAATGTCATGTAAAGTATCTGTTATCTTTTGGCACTGCAATTCCCAGAAGACTATATATGCTACCATCTGCGCAGTAATAACTAGAGGAAAGCACACTGCTATGTTTTGCTACAGTTAAGCTGTTCCCAGTACTAGAATGAACTCATTTAAGCTAACTGTTATCTCTCTGCTGCAGTGCAGGACAATGTAGACATATCTGTATTCCTTTTACTTTAATATATGGTACTTGGCAACATTTACAATATTCAACATTATGTGATTTAGAAAGCAAACATGACATTACAACTTCTAAAGGTCATCAGCTAAGTTGATTTTCCTTCTCAGGGTGTTATGAAACAGTTTGACTGAGACCTACTCCCTAACTCACATTTTTCACTTACTTTCATGTAAAAGTCTGCATATGTTTCCAAATAAAATGGTATGCTTCGTTCACATTAATCAGGTTTTACAATGGCAAGGCAGGCAGAGTTTTTATGTATTGACCCATTACGTATAGCTGAGCACTAATGCCAAATCTCACAACTTCGTAGTAATTTTCACGGTACCTGATGGTTTTCTCAAATTCTGTATTCATGGAATGGTGTTACCACTTGAGCGTCTATGATGTCATTTTTAATGAAGCATAAAACATTATGAAAGACACAGCAAATTAGTACATCTTTTATATAGCAAATGCAATTATTTTGGGAGAGATCTGACGCATTTTTAAATACTGCAGTGCTACTTGTAAGTATGTGATTTCACAGAAGTGGCTAATTGCCAAACTAAAATTATCAACTAGATCCCAATTTTCAGAAGTGCTAGGAAATCTTATCTCTTACTGTCTTGAAAACTTTGAAGGCATCAATAACCCAAAAAAATCAGGCTTTTTTTAGGATGGCATGCAAGAAATTACACTCAGAATTAAAGTTTATTCTCTGAAATTTGGGTTCTACCGTATAAACCAGGCTACATTAAATTATAGATTTAGGTATCCAATTCTTCATGCCTAAGGAATACATCCAACATTTAGATTCTATTGCCTACACCTGAGCATTTAACTTTCTGATTTGAGTACTAGATCCCTTCTTGAGTAGCCAAGCACAATGCTAGATGGTGGAGAGGCTGCCCACCCCCAAATACAAGTAAGCTTATGAGTGCTGCATCATTTTGTGTGTCATGTAAGCTGAAAGATCAAAACATTTGCAATCAGCTAGTTAATTGGACAAGAATAGCCTGCTTGAGGAAAAGAGGTGGCAGATGTTGCTTTCTTGAAATACTTTGTTGTGTGGATTCGGTTTGAAGGCAGTAGGAACTATGAAGTTCAAGGTAAAACATTGTGATTTAGCCTCACTGTCAAGGATAAACAACTTAATGCATTCATGTAATTATCCCTACAAGGTGAAGAGTCTGAAGAATTTCAAAAGGGGATAATAATAAGTAAAAGTTGTGCACTGCTTTAAAAAAATCATGCACGCAGTATGGGGGACTATAGCTTTTAAAGGGGTTATTCCTAGTAGCATTCAGAGAGATGAAGCTTTTTTTATGATACTGTGATGAAAAGGTATATAAATCAATGCATAAACTGACAACACATTAGAAGGAATTATTTTTTTTTTAATTTCTTACACACCTTAACTGTGTGGAGTTCTGATGCTGACAGTATTTTAAAAGATGATTGAAAGTGTCCAAAATGGTCACTAAAATTATTTTAAGCAGAGAGACATCTTGCAATGACCTCCATTGCTTAAGTTTGGTACAACGAAAACTAAAAGATAGCTAGATTCATGTATGGATTCTGAATAATAAAGGAGTTTTCAGTCTAGCAGAGGAGGACATAACAAGAAGCAACGGTTCAAAGATAAAATGAAACTATTTCAATGGGGAAATATGGGACATACTTTGAACACCAAAGGTAATTAACTCCTATAGTAGAATAAAAAGGGTATTTTCTATCTTTTTATGTTCTTAAATCAAGACTAGGTTGTTCAGCCAAAATTTAATTGGCTTTTTACAGATATTGTTATATCTGTAATTTTTTATTGATAAATATTATATCGGTGATAGATCTGAAGTCAGACTAGACCATCTGATTCAGAATAACATTATTTTGAGTATCATAGAACAAAAAAACCAACACTGTTTTTTTCATTCCTCATTACTCTTCTAGACTGTAAAAATAGAAGACAATTAGTTTTTCCATTCTCTTCTCTGAGTCAGTAATTAAGAGAACTAACTCGTCTTAGATAACAGAAGGGTCTATTTATAATGGTCTAGAAAGTTAAAAAAATAATTAAATGGGACTATGAGTTCTTTCTTATTCTTAAACCCCTTTTTTTCATTTCAGACATTTTTCTTTTAAAACAAAAAGAGAAGTGGTTATGAGAGACTGTGTGATGCTTTGCATCTCATGCAATTCCATGACACTTCATGGGATATTACAAGATACATCAATATAAAGGGAAGGACCATAACTTTCCACCATTAAAAAATCTGAAATGTCAAGGAAAGATCAATAAGCCTTCAAATACTCAAGTCAAAAATCAGATCATGAACTTGCAAAAATGCAAGGCATATATACCACACTTCTAATAACAAAACACAACAGTAGTGCGGCTCTTTTTAAAGATCTTCACCACTGTAGTCGCTATTTCTCCCTCATAAATGGGAAATGAGAAAGGCAGTCTAGCCTCAAAAGACGTCCATTAGATAAGGCAGTGCCAAAGAACACTTACTTAGTTTGGTTTGCCTTAAGATTCCTGCTGTCTCTGAGCATTTTGCTAAACTGAGGTAAGCTACTTACTTAATAAGGAGTTACAAAGTGTGTGAGCAGCTAATGGCAATTTTCTAGTTGCACTCAAACACTGTATCTTACATTATGATAAAAACCCCTTGTGTTAAATCAAACGGACTGTTGTGCATTAATTCAAAAAAATTTGACACATGTATTTTGATTTTCTTTTGTTTCTTTGGAGAACTCAAGAATAGGCTACATTCCAGCACATTCTGGAAAAACTGCATGTGTAAATTAAGTACTCACTGATGTGTCTGCAGATATACCCACATATGAGCTGGAATATTTGGATAGTATAGAGCAAGCTTAGTTACATAATCGTTTGTATACAAATTGCTTCTACAAATAAAAGAAATATCTAATCTTCTAATGTAACACATAAATTTGTGCATTGAAATTTTATGCTTCATTATTAAACTGAAAATTGCACACCAAAAAGAACTATCACCTCGTTTTAATGACAAAAGAACTGCTTTAAGTGAGTTGAATAAATGGCACATAAAATTTGTCATAATTCTAATGACCTAAACAGCTGAAATGACTGGTTCTCCAAAAGGCACATGAAAAATATTTATATAGTTTTTCATGAGTCTTTAGTCTTCAAGTGCTACAGCTCTTCCTTGATAACCTAGTATAGCCTGTATATAGATGGCCTGTCATGTCTCTACAATTAGATAAAACAGAACTGCTATAATGTAATCAGTTACAACCTGAAAATTATATTTTGAAAATCAAGTTTATTAATATGTAATCTTTAGGTAATCATATTTATCCTCCTAATTTACACAATATTTATGATACTCTACATGTCCTTGAAATAGGGAACAGGGACACTACACTATGAAAAAGTGGCCTAGCTGCTGGAGTTCATAAATTTTGTTCAGCTTTGGATGAGTTCAAAGAATTGCCATGTAAGAAAAGCCTTACAGAGGGAATTTATCTGATTATGGCAGTAATAATTACCCAGCTGTTTATTGCAGATAGAGAAATAATTCATGTAGGCAATAGGCCGTGGTGGCAATGACACTCTGCATTTAGTAAATATGCAAACTGTTCACTTCTAATTAACCAAGCTAGAGGATGCCCTTATTAAATGTATAAACTAAAAGTGCCTTCCTGACAAGTGATGAATTGTTACATTGCACAAACTCTTGCCACAGAATTACTGGAGTGAACTTGGGGCTTAACTTCATTAAGAGATCTTGTGGGATAGTTAAATGAGGATGGACAGCATAACAAGACCTACCTGACAGTCAATGATATGTTAGGGCTTAACGGAACTGTACCGCTTCCCCTTTTCTACTTATTTCACAGTGAAGATCCTGCTTCAGACAAAATATAAGACTGTGAAATCTGTCTATATAAGACAATATATAATGCTAAGATTAGTTAGTCTTTATCTGCAGAAAAAAAATTTATTAGCTGTCAATAATTCTAACTGACCTATTTAAAAATAAAAAATCTATTCAGACACTACAGTGCCTTCAAAGCTCACAGGTATAACTGTTTTTATATATAGATATAGATATAGATATATATAATGCTATGTTGTCACACCTGTTCTATTCCACCTTCACCAAAAGTAATCAGCTACACCAGACTATTTTGTTCAATGAGGGAATGCAAGGATCTCAAATTTCTTTCTACTCACTCAGATTAAAAATTTTCCTTTGGATACCAGTAAAATAAAGCATAATGTTTAAACAGTTACTCCTAATGGTGTGTTTAGTGCTATACAAAAATACATGAGAAAATACAGCCTTCGATCTTTAAAGATTACAATCTAATCAGTTACTTATTTTAAATATGATATTCATGTGTATCTGCAAAAGTTGTTCTACATTACACAGAGCTAGCTGAAAACATGGCCAAGATTGTTTTCACCACTTGCTCAAGACAGACATGTATAGAAAGAATAAAGCACTTGAGGTATGTCTAGCTGAATCTGCATTGGAAATTCAGCTTACTGTGTAATCGTAACGGTTCCTACCTTAGCCTCACTGCATTCAGAAAGTGCTTTCCTATGGAGTTAAAACAGGGTATTGCCTGCTTTATAGCTTTACCCAATCCATTACAATTTCATGGACAAACTAAAAAGACAAAAAGTCCATCTAAAATGTCTTGGTTTGTAAAATTCATTATTAAAAGCCTACAGGTATATAAGCATATATGCCGTATACAAGCATATATGTAAATGAAACTGTATTAATATGTAGGAAAAGACCTAAAAATGGACTGACTTGTCAAAGAGGGTTTTTATGCTCGGAACATGTGAAGAAAGCTGGATTTATGGACAACATGTTTAAGAAGGAACAACCATCACAAAATACATAACTGTAGGGAATATTTTAACCAGATGTGAATCCCTTTAAGCTGGTCTAACTCCCACTTAATATGACCATCTTAATATTGTTCAATGGGAACTAGGTCAAATCACAGAGAAGAATGAAATAATGCGTTTTTTAAGTCTTACTCATCCTAACAACATCACGTTTGGAGCTATGGAAGTACTCTGGGATCCTCAGTGGATTACAGCTCTGTTTCCTACAAGATCCAGCAGTTATATCTAAACTCCTCTGGAAAAGGCACAGATGTGTCAGATTATGTGCCCTACCACTCAAAATTTAAATAAAAGAAAGCATATTTGGCACTTGCTTCTATTTCTGTGGCTCCCAAAGAAAGCCAACAGGATAAGTTTACATTCAGAAAATTCTAATTACAGGTAAATACGTTAAAAAGCTTAATGTATTTCCTCTAGATATCTTTGAAGACAAGGAAAAGAAGATGGTTGAAGATAAATTAGTTAATTAAACATCAAGTGAAAGACAACATTACAAAAATGAGGGTTTTATTGTTGCAAGAATTCCAAGGAGCTGTCTGAAAGGATTTGGCACTAATTGAAAATAGACTACAGAATCAATTGCTTCTGCAGTCAATGAGGAGGAACATTTTAATTGAATTATAAGACAATATATACATTCTTCAAAACACTTTGACACTTGAGAAAATGGCCAGCACCTGGACTTATCTTTACCAGAAAGGAACAGAGAGATGGAGGCTGAGAAAGTTCTCCTCATATTACTATGACAACAGATGATTAATTTCAAGACCTCTTCATGGAAAACAGCAATGCCTCAGAAGCTTTAAGAAGCAAAGTACTTCTGGTAAAAGTAAATAGACCTTAGTATTGCTCTAGTAATTAAGAATAAGCTACATACTTTTACTTTTTTCAGTACTACATGCTCGGGCATATTTGCAGAAAAGCTAAACACTGGATTAGATCACCAGCAACATGTAACAGTACTGTATTTCACTGTTCATTAAGATTATAAAAAATCAGACTGCACAAAGGCATTGTGAATGTACATATTGCCTAGGAAGTGATTTTATCACTTTGCATTTTCTATTTCCCTGACATTTCTTAAAGACCAAAAAGCTTTAATGATGACTGTGATACTAAACCTGCTAATGGAACTTGGATTAAAGTCACACTCTTCAGGGCCACTCACTACTAAAGCCAACAACAATGGAAAGAAGAATTTGGCATCAATCTTTTAAGTGTGTGAGATTCATGATTTATGATCATAACAGTATTTATGCACACTATGATGCTTGCTAAAGCTAGACTCAGGTCATAGTTTGCTACCTTTAAGTCAGTGTGTGTTCATTAACCAAGAAAGCTGCCTGGATTGCACAACAACCCCAATACCAGTACTTCGCCACTGCTTTCTTGGCTTTCTGGTACTGCTGTCTTACTGAGTTCTGCACCTAGGGAAAAATTTAAATGGTGCCATTCATCAATAAATGGAGCACTACATCCCAAAATCTTATCTCCACTTGCACACCTGACATACAGCAAAGTTGCTTTACTGTAGTTTAAAGGCCAGCCTGTAGATAACCTTAGTCAAAGAACCGCAAGTTAATCACACAGTTGGGCAACTGACATCATCCATAAATTCTTCTGATATAATGGCACCAGCATGCTAATTTATGTGAAGTGATGTCCATTTGCTTATCATGGATTAGAAACTGTTTCACATAAAACAAAATTCTAATGCATCATATGGAGTTATAGCCTATGCTAATTGCTTTTGGCATATTTCCCCTTGTAACCATTCTGCCAGCTCTTACAGATGTTAAAGGCAGCTTTAAGAATGTTTCAAAACAAGATATTTCCCCTTAAAATTAAATACGCTAACTTCACTGAAAAGTAATGGAAATTATTTTAACACATGCATTTATATAAACAAGCACCCAACAAATCCATACTTAGAATACAGTGGGGGGGGGGGGTATTTATTCTAATACAAATGGATGTTATAGAAGAAGTTTTATTACTAAAATCTAAATAACACAATTTTGTAAAATAAATATTTAAAAACAGGTTTCCTACTCGGTTGGTTTAGAACTTCCTAAATCTTGTAGGAAAACCAGAATTCAGGACTAATGAACCCATTTCACCATTACACTGAGGCTAAACTGCACAAATGTCAAGAAAAATCTGAGTATGTCCTTATGTAGATGGAGTTCAGGGTTCAAAGTCATTCTGTGGACATCTGTCTAGGGATTCTTTGAATCACTTCTCAACTTAACTACTATAGACTCTACAGGGGACACCAGCAGACGCCACACCTGTTGGTTCTGTAGCAGTGGGAGGTAACGGGAATGCTGGAGGAAAGCCCACATGCTCTTCAGTCAGTCTGGGAGCTAAACTGACAGTTCATATAAAAACAGTGCCTTAAGTTAGGATAAGAAGTCTGCTAAGTGAGTGGAAACTCACACATAACATGACTATTATTATTTAATTATATTTTAGGTCAATTTCTGTTAAATCAATTTCTGTTAAACTTAATTACATCCCTCTATGGCTTTAAACTGGGGCAGCTTCTATTAAGTTTACTTTCTCCTGGGGTTTTCACAGTAAAGCAAATGATAAAGGTCTGGCTACTAAATGAGGGCAGCTATTAAATAAGGACGGCTTGTATTAAAGCTGAATGGTAAAGATGTGGCTACTGGTTAAGAAAACCCCTTAGTAAGGGATGTGTCTTGTATTTAAGAAAAATAGGGTGAATGAGGAGAGAGCGGGAAACAAACTATGTTCAATAACTCCTACAACATACTCATAAGAAACTAACAGAATGACCAAAGTTTCATGGCAATTTCCTTTGAAGTTTCTCTTAGAAACAGGTGAGTGGTAATTTGATAGCTCCTTAATGAAAGGGAAGAAAATACAGCACAACTCCCAATTCTGGAGACCAAGAGGTAAAAACATATCTCAGAAGGACCTGCAATGTGATTTGAAGTAGTTGATAAATAAAAAATCTGTCAGCATTATTCTAGAAGGTAATACTGAGAACCATACATACCCTACACAGAATTACATCATAATTCCAGAAAGAATACAATTTAAATAAACTTTTGAAATTATAAACTTCTAGTGTGTATTTTGTTGGGGGGGTGGTTGTGGTTTTTTGGAGGGTGGGGTGTTATACCACCCTGGAGTTCCTCAAAGCAGTTTCTGTTTTACTGTGGTTGTATTGCCATTTGTGAACAAAATTGGTTCTTTACTAAAACTGACACTGCATTAATGCATATATTCTGATGAATACAGCTGTAAGAAAAATAAGAAAAAAATGTATTACTTCATGTATCATGTTGCATTGTTTCATGGTGTTCTAGATTGTGAAACAAAGCCAGACGAATCTGAGTGCACAAGTATATTAGTGGCTCTGTCCACTAACATGCAAATTTCCATAGTGCTGATGCTGGAATAAAACCCAGCATCTCATAAATGCACTCTATTCAGGCAATTCCTGGTGTTTTTTACAATGCACAATTGCAATAATTTCATACATGTAAAAATGTTTATGGACAATGAGCTTGTATACTCCCACATTTGATGTCATGGCTGATGAAAATATAGAGAGAATCTCTCCTCCACCTTGTTCACTATTCCTATAAAGAAACACAATAAGCCACCTTGGGGCCAAAGTAGTTGGCAGCAACTTAGCCCAATGACAGGAAAAATCTGTTTGGCTGAGGGTTTTCACCTGATCTTCACTAAACATGTTAGATTTCATGCAAAGAATGTTGAAGATAATATACATATTAGTTTTCAAACATACCCCAGTATAAAGAGATTACTACAGTGATTCTTGACTGCACTTGAGAACTGATGCCTTTTTAAAAATTAAATTGTATGATCCATTTGACCAAATTTGCACAAAAACTAATTTTAAACTTTTTAAAATCCAAAACATGGAATTTTTCACCTGAAACACATACATTTCTGTGAACTCAGGAAGACAGAACTCAAATTAGCAGAGTATCAATATATCAGTTGCCAGGTAAGAGCTCACACAGACACTTGGACACATTTTGATATACCTGAGTCATAGTGCTCACCTTACCTGTTAAAGAAAAACATCACAAAATTATTTCTTGATTAAATACCTACTTGATGCATAGGTTTAAAGTTTTTTAATGACCTGGAAACAATACCAGGGAATTTGATGAACATGGCAAAGTACTGAAAGGCAAATCATTTTTGTAGTCCTCCAAAGTTAGATGTACACAACAGAGATCTATTGTGGGTATGGGGAAATAAAATGCAAAGCTCTAATCAATTTCTGTTCAGTACAGCCGGAATACCACTTGCTATCTTCTTCTATTCACACACATCAAAAGTCAACCTAACTGACAAATTATGAGTCTTGTTGCAGGCTTAGTCAGGGAATGGAGAAGAGCAACAGAACTATTATGAACAGAGAAGCAGGTTGTGTTTCTGCAGTTTATCCAGTTATATTCATTTTAAATCAGAAAAGTTATGTCTTCATTTACTTTCCAAGATTTCATTTAGTCTTCCTAGAATTCTACCTTTTCAAGAAGAGCACATATTTCAAGTATTTCAGAACAAGAATGTGCTATACAAGAGATGACAGATTTTTTTAAGTTTGATTTTGCTGAGTGATGATCTAACTTTCTGCATAGAATATATTTAAATGAAAAGTAATGAGATACTAGAGGTAGGCGGTTATTAGCATGCTTCATTATATATGAAAATGTAATGCATGAGTTATAATGTTATGACAAAGAGAATGTAGCATCAGCTATAACTATGGAAAAACAATATAAACTAATAAGCAGCTTCCAAAGAAGTTGGCTAATTCTTCCCCCCACCCCACACCCCCTATAACTTGTACATGCTGGTTTTTTAACAGCCTCCTGGCTAAACTGTCTTTGCCATGTGATCTAGGTAAGACTTCCAGAAATACTTTTTCACTAGATTCCCTTATATTCCCACAGCTCAGAAAGCAAAGGTTTGTCTCAGGTTTTCTGAACAGCAAAAACTGCAAGGATTTTGTCCAACACCTTTCACTTGCAATGAGAAAGTAATGATCACGGTCACCCAGTATTCTGTGTTTCCAGTGTTATCTGAAGAAATAGTCATGGATCAGGACATCAAATGTGCTAGAGGGAAATAATTGCCTTTATTTTAGAGAGCTTCCAACTTAAGTACAGGGAAAGATAAGGGATGGATAGGAGAAATAGAGTAGAAACATAAATAATAAGTTATTTATAATAATATATATTTATGATAATATGTATTTTATATATTATTCAAATACATATCGTTTATTATATTTATAATAAAAAAAATAAAGCACCAACAGTTCTAGCCAGAATAACAGGCAAATGAATCTCTTCTGTAACTATGAAAAGAATCTGCTTCACTATATCCACATGAGTATCTCACAATTAATATTCATAGTAAGGCTCATGCATGTAATTTAGATCCAAATCTGCACTTTTTTTCATTGTCAATAATCAATTTTCAAAACAAACTATGAAAATAATTTTTTTTCAGCTTGTGTATGCTGGGAAAAAAAATAATCTAGTTCAACAAGCCATATTTAGGGCATAATAACCTATGAGTTCTGAGCATAGGTGAAGAGCCAAAATCAGTTTTATTAAACTGGTATGCACTCACAGAGTACATCTAATTAATTCAAAGAAATCATTCTGAACTTGAAACAGTGTAAATGAGAACAGAATGTGGCACAATGTGCACAGACCTAGGATAAAAAGAATAATGACTAATATATATACTCGATCATAGAGGGGAATTACACTCAAATAGTTTAGTTGGTGCCATAAACATTTTACAAATAAAAGCAGAGGAAATTAATGCTTTACCACATGGAGTTTTTATCCTTACCTGATAATCTCGTTATTCACAGAAATGGCTTCCAGGTATTTCTTCAGTGCATAATAATTATGGATATACTTCCGAACATAATAGCCTCGCCATCTTTTCTGAATCTAGAGGAAATAAATATTTGCTTAGTATATTTCAAATCAAAAGTTTGGATGCATATCAAGTATCTGTTGTATTTCCCAAATAATATGGTTTCCTTAAAAGTCTTATAAAGTAGAAGCACCAATATGTTTCACAGAAAAAGTGAGGGTAGGACAACATATTGTAGTTAAATGGTGATATGAATTTACTATTAATTGCTAAAATTAAAAAAAAATAATATCAAGTTTTAAACCACTGGTTATATTGTGGTGTGACAATGAAAAGAAATGTCTGCTGCTGCCAGTGGCATTGCTCCGTGTAAGAATGGTAAAAAAGCAGACAAGAGAATTGGTGCCTTTTCTCAGGTACAACATGCGCTCCCTACTGAGTCACCACCTCGCCAGTATCTTCTGTCACACGCTACCTTTGTGCTGTGGATACAAGTTAAACTGAATAGAAGCCTTCTCAGTAAGTGAACTTCTCAGGCTTTCTGGAACCATCATTTACCAATTGCAGTCCTTTCATCTGCAATCTAAGTGATGCATCTTTATTTGTTGCATGTTAATTATAATCTCACAAAATACTATTCCTCCTGCATAACAGATAAAAGCTTAAACTGGAAAACGAAACCTCTTTATCTGTAGCTAGTCCTAAAGTTGCATTAAGAACAGAAATCAGGTAGCATCCTCCACCAGAAAGAATTCATATTCTGGTGCACTTTAAAAGGCATCGGTTGGGGGAAAAAAAAGAGAGAGAGGGGAAAAAAAGACTTAGTCTAGCTCAACTTTCCCCCAAAATTTATTTCAACAAAACCACTTACACCTTCTCTGATACTTAACATTTCTAATCATGATGTTGCTGACATGATTACAGGTTTACTGGCTATCTGTTTTGTGGGAAGGGAAAGTAAGTACTAATTAGGCAAAAATTTATCAGTACTGCCCCTTTGTTAGCCAGATCTATCCCTATGCCACGACATGTACAGGTGAAAGATGCAACTTGCTCTGTTCAGTCATGCTGAGGGCTGCTCTCACTCCGCATTTTCTTTCCTGTAAGAGGTCAGTGTATTCTAGATCAATACATCTGAAAAATAGATTAATGATTTTTTTCCTCTGGTCTCAGGGTCTAGCTCCTCTTCTTTAGATTCTTCCAACCTTGAACTTACTTATCTTCCTGCAAAAATATTCTTTACTTCCTTCCTTTCATTTTGTCTCCCTTTCTTTTAAATACATTTCTATATTAATCTCTTCCAGTCTGCATTACCTTCAGTCCTGCTCCAACGTCCATCTTTTTAACCTTTACAGCTTTGAAATCTTAAGAGACATAACAGCTGAAAGGCAGAATCCACATTAAAAAAGCAAGACGACTGAGGTCTTATGATCCAGAAACATCTCCAAAGTGAGAAGCTACTACCTTTCACTAAGTGCATTGAAGAGAAGAATGTTGTAATTTGCCAAGAGCCCTCCTTTTCCTGTGGGCCTCTGCCCACTGGACTTTTCAACTTAGCTCTTCAGTGTATCTAAAGGGAATGGTTTTTTTTTCCTTTACACCAATGCTTCTCTTTCCAGAACCAAGGGATGACTTGGTAAATGGAGTGCAATCCATGTGTTTGTGGTGTTGGCTTTTTTATTACCCTCTCTTATTCCAAAGAAACATTTAAAAAAAGAAAAGAGTGCAATGGTTTGTGGTGTTTGATTCAGGAAGAAGGCAAGGAAAAAAAAGCTGCCCGTTGCCCACACTGTCAATCAACCTTTGCACGCTGTGACTTCAGAGTCTGTATCATCAAGTCTTGGGAGTAAGAGTCTTCAGTAACAGGCAAAATTCTCTCTAGTCATTCCAGTTCCCCTGCAGTTCACTTCTGAACCGCTGTCTGTGATAACTGTCAACAGTTATTGCAATTTTTCCATCTCCTGCTGTTTCCTGAGCGGAAAAGAGTGATGCGCTAGAGCTAACTATAAGAAGACTAATGAACGTAGTGTCGCATGGTTTCACACTTTGTCTTTGGTACCATTTTGCAACCACAAAATCCAAGACACTATTCCTTAAAGTTAAAACTAGTGTTTGGTCTCAACTGATGGCACTTTGTGGTAGAGTTGTGGTTATCTCTTTACGTGAGATTTAACAAGAGAATAAGTACCACAGGGAAGTTTTCAATAAGTCTTTGAGTAATGTGTCACCAAGAAAATAAAATGATGCACTAAAGCTATTAGGAATAAGAGGATATAACCTTCTAGTGTTAACACATTCTTCTGTTTCCCCTTTGTGCATCACCATGTATCTTCCTCTCTTCTCAAATAAGGCTCAAAATTAATTTTAAGTTGGCATTTTCTTTTACGTGTTGTGTTGTTTATTTTGGGTGGGTTTTTTGAATAAAAAGGATTTTGGACATGTATACATCGTTATAATATGTATAAATAATAGCTAAGTGAGCAGCTGAACATGGGAACAAGAAAGGTTAAGCACTAGACATGATTCTTTGCACTAGGTTATAGTAAATTTCATATTCTTTGCAACTCCACTTTCTCACACACAAGCTTATTGGGTTAAAAAGGGATAGAGAAAGAGCAAAGAACGAGTATTCTTCAGAGATCTGGGATTAAGCAAAATCTTTTGCATGTGAATAAGGATCTTAGCTTTGTTTTTCTGTTTGGCTTCAAAATTTCCCAACAAGAGCAACTTGGCTCCCATATAGCTGTGTGCTCATTAATGCAGGATTACGGTCCCTTTGAAACTCTTTCTGACAGTCTTCACCTCACAGTTATAAATGTAGACTAGATATTTCTAGGTTAAAGGATCAAAACTCAAACTGAAAGACAAAAGACTCAAATTGTAAAAAGCTATAATTATCTCCAATGGGCTAGGAGTACCAATTAAATGCCACATTCTACCTTTATTTACACCACTTTCTGTTCAGAATGACCTCACTGATTACAACTGAATGAAACATAAGTAAGAAAAACTGCATTATGTCTCAAATTAGTTTATGCTAGATTACTGCTTCCCTCATACCGAATGTCAGAGATCACAAAACTGAAGACTAATCTTCTTGGAAAAGAACATTTTACACAAAGCTTCTGATGACGTTCCTATTTTCAATGTGAAAGTTCTGAATATTTGCTTTTATAAGGAAGTACAATGTAGTATGACTATATTTCTTCTTAATTCCAAGGTGATTGTTTAAAAAATTCTTGAAAAAAGAGAGACAAGTGTGTATGCCCTTCAAAGTAATTAGCAAGTTTCAACAGTGATTGGTACAAAACAATTATTGTCATTGATCAGCACTGAACAGATAATTTTAAACAAAGTCATTGTGTGCTCAGCAGATTACAGCTTGTTAACGGGCAAGTTCTAAATGACCTCTTAAGCTAGTCAAATCAATGATGCATATTCCTCATTAAGTAACATCAAAATGTAAGTGGTCTTATAAATAATGTTTATTTTAAGCACTAAAACAAATGGCAAAACCTTGATATATCAAAAGCCATCTGCTCATGGAAATATTTTTTTCCATAGGATTACTTTTGCTGCTGAAAATTTATAGCAACTTTAAATCTTTTAAGGGAGAGAATCATATTCTGACCTAGTACTCAAAACTGAAATTGATTAAAACAAGTAATCTGATTTAATTTTAAAAGGTGAAACTGATAGTTCTGGTTACAACTAAACACAAACCAGGCAGGCAGAGATGTAGACCGGCTTCAAAAGTACGAGCATGTCTATGCCTTCAGCGTTACTTGAATTGCCAAAATTGAAAGTGCCTTTCTTATCACTGAATATAAACTGCAATTGTAATGATACTATGAGGCAAAACCAATGATTAAGTAGAAAATCATACACAGTTATTATTATATTTTCAGAACACTGAAGATTATTAATCATGAATCAAGCTCGCAATGGGTGAATATGAGGCACAGGTGGCTTAGGAAACCTAAAGTGTAGCCACATTATCTTCTGTGCAGAAACTCAACAGGCCTAATCGTCTGTTGTCCTGGATCTTGTTAGTTCTTCGAACAACAGATGAAAGCAAAAAAAAAAAAAACACTCAGTGTTTCAGAATGGTAGCATCTTAAATCTGCTCTGCAGGTATGGGTGCACAAGATTTTGATAGAGGAAAATCAGATTCTGACATTTGCAACTAAAGAAAGATCTGTTCTATTGTTTCCTACTGATTTAAATTTCCATTAAAGAAAAGGACATGACTGAAAAAATGGTACTTTGAAGATTTATATCACCTAATGATTCAACATTATATTTCCATTACAAATGAATGGGAACACATTCAATTTCTTTTAAAAATGAAAGACCAAATGCAAAACTCCATTTGACTAGAATACATAATTACCTCTGAAATTTAGTCTTCAAATGCCTTCTAAAAGTACACAGCCAACTTTTAAGAGCTGGCTTGCATCTTGTGTTTTCTCACTCATTACAGCTCTATGAGTATACAGCATTTATCCCCTGTAGAATATTTTAAAACTAGCTAAGGAACAAACCGGGGGGAGGGGGGGGGGGGGGGGGGGAGGAAAAAAGGTGCATTTCTGAGGAATTAGACTGCTGTTAAACACCTTCAGCTCTCTAACATGCACCAAAAGTAAGATTCTATTTTGTGCCTTTGAGAGAACCAGCACCAAGTCAAAAAACTGGTGGGAACACATCTCTTCAGTCTGGGCTATTCTGGAATGAGAAAGGTCATAAAATTAAAATCCATTCTGAGAATCTTCCTACTTTACAGGAGTTTCCTTGGGTTACTCTCCATCCCCACCACATTCCTATATTTGCTAGAATTCAAAAGGTAAGATGCCTTGCCTAAAATCATATAGGCCTTTAAAGTAAGGTAGGTCTATTCCAGAAAATAAAAGCATTAAGTAAGATAGAAAGATTTCATTCCAAGAATTATCTCATGTCCTTCCCATATTTGTTTCACGTATTTGTTTAAGTACAGTTCCAAGTTCAGGAAAGAAATGCTAATTTCTAGTTAAGTATATTTTGCACTTTTCCCCATAACAAACTTCATTTTATATATATTTATTAAGGTTCAAAGACTGTCTATACTCTTCTTCATCTAGCAAAATTCACTCATAATATCATCACTGAGATCAGTGCAGTTCCATCTCTATGTTTAGGCAATGAAATTGTCTTGTGCTTTCTGAGTAACTCTTCGGAGATTCAATATCTCAAATGTCATGTACTAACAAAAGAAAAAGCACAGCCACATCAACAAACATCAAAGCCCTATCATTTGTCAGAATTGTAAATAGATGTCTACATTTATAGGAATACTCACAGATAGAATGTTTGGGGGTTTTATCAGTATCACATATGGTAAGGTACAATGAACATTTAAATTGGGCAAGACACATGCCTTAAATTCAGCTACAGTTTTCAAATACAACCCAGACTACTGACTGTAACTTTAATTTTTAACTATGTACTATTTCCCGCTGTTGCCATCAGCATATCAATCAAGTGTATATTATTCTGGTTTGCTCATTTTATTAAAAGCAAATTCGGAGCACAATTGACTTTTCATTTGTTTAACAAGTGAAGAAATATTTACCCTGACAGCCATTTCATTGTAGAAATTCATCTTCATAATAAAATATGCTGTCTGTGAATCAAGGAAAAAAAAAGATGGCATATATTTCAGTTACACAAAGACAGTGCTCCTATTTTTACATATAAAAGATAAGAATCTTTATACATAATACATAATAAGAGTTCTAGGCTTAGAGAGAATAAAATCAAACTTTGTATTGAAGAGATAGGCTTCCTAATACATAATGCAGGCTTAACCAGAAAAATCTATGGTAGTCAAACTAGGAGCTAATGGAGATATATGATCATAAAATGCTCTCCGCTGAGTTTGATAATCAATGGTGCTCTACTGAGAGTAGAATAACAAAGCAGAAATATTCACAAGTGGTGGTGACACGCAGTATTGTATGATTTATTCACTGGGGTTCTTTTAGCCAAAACTCACAGAAACATAAAAGGAATTCATATTTCAAGACGTCTGGTTTAATGAAAAATTCAAAGAAATGCTGTCTTCAGTCGAAATCGTTCAAGGATACGGATGCAGTGATGGAGCAAAATTGTGCCTTCCAACCATCTGTACTAAATGTTATGTACTTAGCTGCCTCCCGAGTAATCCTTGGGAATTTTGTTTCATTTAATATTCATTTTAACATCATAAAATCATAAATACAATGATACCATGTTACAGTGAATCCCCTGATATAGAAAACATTTCCTGTAGTCCTGGTTTCCTTCCAATAAAGTAGAATTCCTCTCATAGTGAACGAATCCCCTATTATACTAAGCAATCACTTGGCAGCATAGGTTATTTTAATGGATACATCACTTTAAACTAAGCTTTCACATCTGTTCCGCCCTCTAATTACAAATGCAAAATGAACATAATTCACAATTGTATCATAAAAAGTAAAATATAAGTACTTTGAATGCAAGAGTATGTCCTTTATTTAGCACAACATGCAGCTTTTATGTGTTTCTCATGTTTTAGACACAAATCAAAGGCAAAAGTGCTTTCCCCTGATATAGTGATTTTCTCCCCCATGGCAAACAGGAATTCACTATAAAAGGGTTTCACTGTAATTAGTGTTATTTGAATTGCCTAGTCTGATCCAAAGCAAATTGTCTGTGGAGAGCAGCAGGACTGGATTATTTATCAACAGTCTGGGCAATTAAGAAACAGTTGGCTGCAATATGTTATTTACAAATGAACACAATGATGCTACTTCATTTTAAATTCTCTTTCTTCATTACATTAAGCAAGGCATAATTCCTGCAGTTTAATTAAGGTGCATTTAAAATGCTCACTTTAATATCATACCAATCTACTAATAATGGAAACAGTGGAAAAGATATTTCTTACGCGAAAGAAAAATGCAGGACTGTGAAATTTCAAAAAAGTTTCACGTATGAGTGTAGATGTATACACACACACACACACACACACGTACACACACACACACATATATATATATATATATATGAGGGGATCTCTGCCCCAAAGGTATGAAATAGAATAAATACTGGACTTATCTCCCCTTTTTTATCAATAAATGTTTTCTGAGCGATACTAACTAGATAGCTAACACTGGAAGGAAATAATGGTTGCCAGACCTAAGTATATGCCTAAAGTGTCTGATTAAATTGATACAATTTTGCTTTGCAGCTCATCTTTTTTTTCTTTGGAATGGAATGTGAGAGCTGCCGCACCACCAGATAGACAAAGTACGTTTTTGATGGAAATTCTTAAACTTAAAAATGATCATCAGATTTCTGTCCATCAATGATTAAACTAAACAACCTTATACCTTTTTTTTTATTCTTCTCATATTTGAAGCCTGTGAGCACTGAAGTCTGAATCCATCCCATTTCACTGAAGAACCTAAATTGGAGACCTAACATCATTATGCTCTCTCTATCATCAATACTGAAAGACAGTGGGACCACTTTCCCTCCGAGCTTGGCAAAGTACTGAAGAGCTCTGTAATTGCATCTCTGCCTGCTCTTTACGAAGACCGTTGATGGCAACTAGGGCCCTAACCTGCAAACCTCACTTAGGTGTAAGGAATCCAGGCCTTACCCTACCACTACTTAACAAGGTCACTCCCAACAAAAAGGAAATTACACATTCCTGCTTTTACTCAACGTTGTTCTAAATTACAAGTCAGCCAAATGCAGAACTGGTCATATAACTGTCTTACAGCTTTATCCTTGTGGCAAAAGCCAAAGCCTGTGTCACCATCTAGGTTCTTTTGCAAATAGATTTGCCCTCTGTTTTCTAACCCTGCTTAGAATAATAGGTGCTAGTTCTGCTATTACAAGTGATGGAGAATGTGTTCATCGCTATTCACAAAAGCATAGCCATAATTTAGTGCTTCAATCCCAGTCTGTATTTAAGTGCTTTCCTAGTAAATGAAAGATTCTTTCCTGAACTGGGGCCTTCTTGTCCAGCAGACCCTTTTCTTAAGCTTATGTGGAATTTCCTGCATTTCAGCTTGTGCCCATTGCACTGCCTCTCATTTTTTCACTGGGTGCCAATTCCAAGGTTACGTGGCAAGGTGGACTCTCTGGGAAGAATTATCTTGCAATCTCACCCACATGCACCACCTCCAGTTCTGAACCATGAAGTCTTTGGATCTGCCACTGATGATGTTAATATACAGGTCTCTACTAGTTTACTTGTAAGTCTATGATTCCAAAATATATTTGAAGCCTTTTGTTTATAAACTGTTGTACTACTTTCTCCTTTTCTGTTTAAAAAACATGTTTGGGGATCTACAAATATGATCTGATCCTGATTGGCATTCTCTTTTTCTTTAAACAGGTAATACAAAATGACAAATTCAAAGAAGAACCAGAAATTTGATTATGAGTAGAATGAAAGAAGGAACCAACACATGGTGGTCTAAGTTGGGAACAGGCACCTTTTTTTTTTTTTTTAGATAGAGCAAATAGGCATTTGCCCAATTCCTGTAGGACTGGGCCAATTTAAAACCAGTTACTAAGCTGAAGCTAAACTATTTAGGGTGGTGTCAAACTATAGCACACAAAACTATAGCACAGAAAATATTTGCTTTTTTCAACTGCACTTTCTTCCAAAGCGAGCTGAAAATACAGCCATCATGCATGCCGACTTCATATAATGACATGTAACAATTCCCTTTGCTTTAACAAGTGATTTCTTGAGTTTGAGAAATATTGTAAAAAGAAACAGTGATGTACAGTTTGCCTACTTTTTCTGGTGCTTGCCTGGTTTTAAAATTCATACTTTCCTGCATGTTATGCAAGACTTTAAGAACCCAGTACAACCAATGTAACTAAGCTATTAAGAAAACGATCAGAGTGCAGTTCTTAATTTTACTTTGAGATTAATATTAGGAAACAAAGCTTTATATCAAAGCACCTATATTTAGAATATAGGAAGGCACATAAGTTTAGTCATATAAACACCATCAATAGGGGTTTTTTAAATGTAATATATATTTTAACAATCAAAGGAAAAGGCACTAGAGGAGTAACAAATGAAATACTAGTAGTAATGCACATATGGACAGCCAATCTGATGAGCCTCAGCCTTTATTTTCCGCATCAGTACCACTCACATTTCACAATTTTGAATATAATCATTAAAATGATTTATTATCAAGTAATCATGGGTATTTTGTGCATATGCTTTGCCTTGTTTGCTGGCAGCAGATACCAATCCAATCATTATCAGCGGACAAATTTTAAAGTGACCAGTGTCAAACGTATCATTGTGTTTCATAATCAGGAATCATTACAACAGTTATTAGCAAGAGTTCAATGTAAACATTAACTGATCTTTAATTTAAAAGTTGCATTAAGCTACTGAGGAGATTTTTGTTTCTTTTTAAAATATGCCAAATTCAGCCATTGATAAGTAAAGATAGTATAACAATGAATATAGGAAATGAACTTGAACTTTATATTTAAGCCTACCCTAAAACATATAATACTGAATACAGCGGTCTGAAGGGAGAAAAAGGTGCCTTTTTGTCTGCTACTTCGTATGAGTTTGAGGTTAGCTTCCAACCCAGCTGTCCTATTTAGTCCTTTCCAGTCAAACAGACAGCAAGCACAAAATGAAGTATTTGAGGGAAAAAGGTGGCTTTCTGTGCTGATTGCTGTACAATTTGTAAGCTTGCTGATGAGATACTGTTTCTCTAGAGCCCTGACTAATATTGGATATGTACTGGAATCCAGAAGCTGGATGAATTCATGGTCCAATTTAGAATGTATTAAGCGTGGGCTTGCACAATTTTTTGTTCTGCATTTTCCACAGACTTGAGAGTTGGCAAGGGCTTGTCAGTTATGTCTATTTGAAGAACTACATATGAACCAGGATTTATTGGTTAAAGCTTTTTTAAATTTTCTTTTTCAGAAATATATTTCAAGAATGAAAAGCTGAGGGTGTTTTGTAATGCCATCTCAGCTTGGTTATTGCAGAAACCTGTGCGAATTTGAAAGACCGTCTCAAAATGGAACTGACAAAGTGTTTTTTAAGAGAGGGCAAAAGAAGAAAGAAGTAATAAAGCAAACAGGTAAAAGACCTCCAATTTCATAGATGCATACAACAATTGCGATTAGCAGGAGCCTCTGGAGCTCCAAACCAGTACTCAAAGCAGGGTCAATTACAGCAAGTTGTACAGGGCCTCATTCAGATGAGTTTTGAATATCTCAAAGGTTGAAGACTCTACAAGAACAGCTTGCACTCTCCGTGCAAGCCATTACAGTATTTGATCACAGATTCTTTCTTTTAATTAGCAAATTTTAACATGCATTGACATCATGATGTCTTTCTTATTCTACAGAAGCATTTATAGATTAAACAAACCTTCCCTAAACTCAGGGACAATATTCAACTCAAGTCTCATTTTTTTAAAGCAGAACCCAATCCAACCATGCAGCTATCTGCCCTATATATAGAAAACCTAGTGTTTTAGAAGATAGATTGAAAAACATAGCCTGAAAGGATGACTCATAATTTATTATTTAAGCCAGGTAAGTTAGAAGAGATGAAATCTTTAATAAGATTACTGATAAATAAGGGGGGAAAATAGACAAGCTTTCAGGCACACAAGTCCTGCTACTAGAAAACATAGTTTAGCAGGAAATATGGACTTTAGCCTGTAATAAATGAGTTATTATGGCTCATTTTTTTTCTTTTTCTTGACTTGTCTGTTTTGACTGAAACACAATTTAACTTTAACAAAATAATAAAGAATAAGTGACTAACAAGTTCAAAATTATTGTAAAATATTAACATAAATTGATAAATTAGTGAAGCAAACTACATATTAAAAAATTAATTGTTTTATGTTAAAGGCAAATTAGTTTCTTTTTAATCTCCTAAACCTGTTAACAGAGGTATTAGCTTGTGGGCTATCATACACTTTTGCTATCTTCAAGTAAGTCAAGGGAATTAGATTGACTGTGATCTGCTGTGTGCCTTAAGGCAAAACCTCAAGTACTTCAAGGTTCATTAAGTAAGAAATTTAAACCACTAAAACATAGAACACCGATGTGTAGACACATTGGCTTCTTTTATTTTCAGAATTAAAAGTTCTGCCAGGAAAACAAGCATCTTGAAAAGCTCCAGTCCTGCAATTAGCATCATGTGGGCAGGCTTCTGCATGAGCAGATCTCATTGCTGGTTTGGGGACTAATACTCCAGAGCTGCAAACACTTAAACACTGACTTAACTTGACCATTATGAGTAGGCTTACTGAAATTAATGGTGCTTTTCATGATAGTAAAGTTAAGTATGTGTCTGTGTGTATAAAGGACCAAGTTTCAGCTTTTTAATTTCAAGATGAGTGAATGAATTGCTTCATATATATTTTATAAATAACCAAAACTTTAAAAAATAGTTTTCTACCTTCACCATTTTTCTGAAGTATCTTCTGCTTCGATAACCTCTCCACCACTTCTGTATAACAATTGTCATTTTTCTCAGATATCTAAAATAAAATACATTTAAAAATTTATTATTGAGACTTTACAATATAACTTTATTTTTTCCTAATATTAAAAATAATGTATAGTACATTATCCATACTTACTCCAAACAGATGGCCACTGCAGACTATTTTATACACGTATGCACATATACATATGTACACACATACACACTTACAAACCAATATATACATATATTTATATAGACTCATATACTTTGCTTTTGGAAAAAACAGATTACTGCAAATTTACCTGTATACTATTTCAGTTATCATTACAAAAGTTTAATGAAAGGCTTACGAATGTAGTTTGCATGATGGGTGATTGTATTTTCATGGATGGTTTCAACCAACATATCTGAGCAGTTCAGAATTTTTTTCAGTCACATGCAACACTTTCATAGCTTTACAATTTTAAAATATTTGACAAAACCCACAGACATCTGGAATTTTTAGACTACTTTTTTGCTTTTATAAAATTACACCTAGCTTAATTGTAAGCAAACGTTTACTCTGTCCTTACTATATATATATATATAAATACACTTTATTATGCTAATAAAAATTCCATAATTGATGTCGCACATCAGTTTTGCAGAAATTAATGCAATCATTACTTTGGGACTGCTTAGAAAAAGCTATATAGGGGAGCATTCATACCACCTAACAATGGACATCAAATTTAGAAGCCTTGCAGTACAGCTTAAGTCACTCAGTGGAGGCAGTATTTTCCAGCAGGTAATTCAAAGGACCTAAATGAGAGATTAATTCAGAACACTGACAACTGGTTATATTGAGCCTGTGCTTCTAAGGCAGACACCACATCCATCTTCGGAAAGAGGACACTGAGTAGAATCACTCTGTACACAGCTGCAGACACAAACCTCTTCTACACTTAGCTGATTTAGTTCTTCTACCATGTTCGTTCCAACTACATTGTTCTTCTTACATTGGTCATTACTAAACACAAATGTGCATGTGAATGAGATTTTCCTACAGAATAGATTGGTAAAGACACTTGGGTTTTCACTTCCTTCTGCAGCACGCTGTTGTTACTCGTGCTGGAAACGGAGAAGCACTAACCAATCCTCTGTCTTTGGGGCTTTTGACATTGATGGCATGGCTGATACTCCTTGGAGGGTGGAAATACCAGGTTTGCCTGCCTGCTGGACACTTGCATGTGATGGCTGGATCCTGTGACAACACACTTGAACCAGCAATGGAAAACACATTACCCATGCTTTTTTTAACAAGTGCACATAATGGCTGTAGCCTTTTTATGAGGGAAATAGTGTCCATTAAGTGATTAATGTTATTTAACCTAGTAATTCTTTATACTTGATATAGTATGTCCGGATGATACATAATGATTTGCAACAGGCAAGAGGTCAAACTAGAAGATGTAACAGTCCCTCTCCCTCACAGCCTTAATTTTTATGAAGATACAGAAAATTGAGCACATGAGTTTGACCAATTGGGCTTATGATCATAAAAAAAAATATCTCGGGGCCTCCTGGGAGAAGGGACCAACCACAGTGTTTCAAAAAAACTTGTAACAATGCTGATATAGCGTTTTACAGAACAAAGTAATTGCATGTGATCTCTGTTTTATAAATGGAGAAAATTAGGTAAAAGAAGATCTATTTTTTTAAAAAATGGACTGGTCAAATCCAGCAGTAGAACTTAATTTTCTACAATAAGAGTCCAGTTACCTTACACTCACTAGAGAATCCTTCTGTATCAGACAGAATAACAGAGATAAGAAAAGTCTCTGCAAACAGCCTGAGGGACACCTTTTTTTTTAAAGTCATGCCAATATTTCTTAAAACAATACTCTATCTATTCTGAAGATGTATTATTTCCATGCTACTTACTAGCATCATGCCATTTTAATTGTATGCAGTTCTGAAAATCAAAAATTATTTCTTACAGTGCCACAGCTTATATGTTACATTCTATTTAAAAGCAGAATAACGTGGGGTTGTGGCTTTTTTCCCAAATGCTCTAATTTTATTAAAATCAAGTAATACCATGAGAAATTTTGGGAAAGAAGTCAAGATTGACATACAGATTAAGATAGGCTTAGTATAATACCTCAGATAGGCTCGGACTCTGCATCCTCGAAACCAGCTCTGAATTTTGACAGCAGCTTTGTACTCTATTTTTCTGTATTCATCTACAGATCTGAAAATATAAAAGTAGTAATACTTGTTCAGCATGGTATTTTAGTACCAAAGCAGAAAACTTCTTCTAAATATGTCTTACTGTTGCAGTTAAAGAAATATATGAATCTGGAAGAGATTTCAGAGAATTCAGGAAAAATCACTGTGATGAGTTTCAATGCTGAGGGGTGGAACTCAGCTATGAGATCACCTCTAGCTTTAATTTATTTTTTGTTTGTTTCAAAATGTCAATAGCTGCCAAGTCTTTGAACTTAAAACTACATTTTAATCTTCATGGACTTTTTGCTACCCCATTTTTATTAGGAACATATTTACCAGGTAGTTTAATCTATTATACCTGCCACAAAAGAATAATTCATTCACTATTAGTTAGTTTTCTTAACTATTTGATATCAGTTAACTCTCCTAACAAAGTGTTGTGTCAACATTAATTGCCTCAGTAAGTATACACAAGATGAATTTTTATCTGATAAATTAGGATTATCCTCATTATATTTCTTGAAAAACGAAACACAGATTTACTACCAGAGATCAAGAAGCATTAGCTCCATCATTTTACATCATCCAGTGCAGCATGTGCTCTCAAATCACATTAAGTGGGCCCAAATTTTCATCATCATCTCACATGCATCAGACCTGTCTAGTACCTGGAAACTGTGGAAAACAGACTTCTTTTACCTAAGACCACAAAACAAGTTGATGCTAAAGCTGGCGTTTATGCTAGAGAGCTTCCTCGTGTCTTTCCTGTGCAGCTTCCTAGACTTCATAAGAAGCAGACACCTCCAGAACACTTTTACCTAGAGGTAAATGATTTTGATTACAAGGGTATGAGTGATTTCACCCTGGACAGGCAGCCGCAGTTGCAGCCTGGAAAAGGAGATGTGGGACAGGTTGTGTCAGAGGTGACAGCTCCAAAACCAGTGCTACCCACTTGGCAATGGCAGCAGTCTGCTTCTGGAAAAGCAGAAGCCTTCACCTCTATTACCCCCTGTAAGGTTTTTTAGTTGGCATTCTGTCTTGCTTGGCCAAGTCAGTTTAGAAGTCCTTGTAAAGTTTATTGAAGCAGACCAACAACAACTGTTTTTCTCACAGTACAGTTCCACAAACACTTTCAACTGGCCTTGCCAGCAGAATAAGTGGTTAGAGGTGTAAATTGCTCAAGCTGGTATCTGCCCTTCTGATCAGATGGCATAGTTGCCATACTGTCTGAATTAAGCTTTTAGAATCACAGATACCTCTCAAAGACTTCACTGAATGTTAAAAAGGCATGCTCAAGGTCAGCACGTGACATACAGATGTTACAGTAAATAAAAGTAGGTTCTTGAATGAGTAAGTGATAGTATTGTTTAACACTTAAGAGAATGCACTAGCAGATCCTGTATATTCTAATGCTTATGTTGACAGGGTATTTCTTGAGGTGCAGGCTTATGGTATTTTTGTATTGTGCCATCATTGGGCAAGTCCTTCCCAGAAAGGTGCTTTCCCTAAAAAGTCAGTTTAGGAGACCACATACCTCTGACATGAACAGTTCTGCATAAAGCACGACAGGAAGATTATTAAGATCTGAAGAACATTATCCAGATCAGGTAAACCTGCCTAACCACAACCAACAGGCAAGATCTTACAGTCATCAGTCTGCCCTAATTTTTAATGGAACAGGTGTAAAGTCCTAAAATAGTAAATGCATTTTCAAAGATAAACTATTCTGATTCTGGGATTTACTTCAAAGCACTTCAATTACCATGCCTCCTGCAAAGAGTCCTTAGTTTGTACCAGGGTGGCTTTAAGTCAAGCTGCTCCGGGGAGTCTGTGTGTTGTAGATGTTCTACAGAATTCTGCTTTTGGGTCTTGACAGATAGGTGAAGAAAGAAACATTTTTCTTTTGTCTTAAAATGTGTTTGACACACCTGGAACTAAATCCTTCAGGTCTTACCCTTAGAAGTTATTTGCAAACAGGGTAACTCATACAAAAAAAAGGTAAATACTTGGTAATTTACATTCTTTTGCACCTTCTGATGTTTCAGATCAACTCAGATCCTTTGAGGAATCTGGTACTTCACTGCAGAATACTGACTTCACAGAGTAAGTAACCACTTTCTTTACAGTATCATGTATTTTTGTCTGAATGCCCTGAATCTGGTTGTGAATGATGAGTGACTGCACAGATTACACTGACTCGTGCGCCCACAGCATCTCAGATTTGGCATTTTTGAGGGCACTATTACATTATGTGGATAAAGCATAGTTCTGAAAGGGAAATTAAAAGATGTTGTCTGACTTCAAAATACAAATGCTTCAAAAATACTTCAAAGACCACTGCAAATTTGATGCGCATTAATGCCCAAAACTTATTTCTTAAGTTTAAAAGTTAAATAAGGATCTACCAAAATCTCTAAACAAGATATTCTGATTCGTTTCAGGATTTTACCAGCAGCTGTGTTGAAGCAGTTGGAGATTTTCACCTTAAAGAATAAAGATCAGATTACTGATCAGCTACCTCTTCAGTTGCTGAGCTGGACTGTTGGAAGCCTCTCATTTAAATTCTTAGCTGAAAAACTGAATTTCAAGAAACTGATGGATTATAGCCTCTTCTTAAAAGGGAAACAATTCATTTTTTGAAAGCTCTGCCAAAAAATCCCAAATCCCCGAACATCAAGCATGCTGCCCTCCAATGGATTTCCATGTCTGGCTCAGCCTGCTCTTTTTAACCTGAAATAAGCAAAATACAAGTGGAGTCTCCCATAACTGATGCTAGTTTAGGGAACGGCGGTGTTTACAGCCACAGCAGCACCAGCCAAATCCCAGGGAAAGAACAGGGACGCAGAGCGCTTCATATGCAGGCAGGACCTGAACTCCATGTAACTTTTAGCTGTGTTCGGGAGCCTTGTTATTGATGCTAATGATGCCGTAATTAGATTCTAAACCAAATGACTCATTAGAGTAGTGAAGAAAGAAAAAAACACAAACACTGCAACGATGCTAAATATGCTTCTTTTTTTTTTCCTGTTTGAGTATTAGCATTAGATGTACAGCAGCAGCAACAACACAGTTGAATAAAAAGGGTTTACAGGACAGATCTATACAATCTTAACACAGGTCTTAAAACATTTTATTTCTTAAAATTTGATCCGGGAAAAGTTGACCACCATCATCTTTAGCAGTCAGAAAACCCAGCAGCGCAAACCGCCCGGCCGGTGCAGGGTAGCAGGCTGGCAGGGGCAGGGGATGAGCAGGCCGCTGTTTGCAGGGCATATAGGGCCCCCTTAAAGGAACTATGCATCAGGCCTCCCCAGAGCACTCTGGCAGGCCCTGGGGGCGAGGAGGAGGGTGCTCTCAGCAGGGGTTTCAAAGCTAAAGCGTTTCCCGCAGGAGCGCCCCTATCTCGTTGACGGGGAAGCCGGGGGGCTGCCCGCCCCGCCAGCTCCAGCCCCAGCCCTGCATGAGGGGGTGCGTCCCGCCCCACCACCGGCATGACCCAGTTACCTGTTCCTACGGAAATACTCCTCCCGCAGCCCCGATAGCCTCGCCTGAAGCCGGGCCAGGGCGGCCATGCTTCCTCCCTCCTACCCGCCCGCCCGACGCCGCCACCATGGCAACGGGACCGTACCACTCCGCGCGGCCGCGGGGGTGGCCCCCTCCACCGCAGTCCTGCCGGCAGGGAACAGCAGAGCACCGGCGGCAGCGGGAGCCCGGCGGAGCTGGACCGGGACGGAAGCGGAGCCCAGGCGGGGAGTGCCGGAGGGGACGCGGCGCCCCTGGGCAGCGGTCGGGAGATGGAGGGGAAGAGTCCAGGTGGTGGCGTCCTACTTCCTCCCGGTGCCGCAGCTGCTTCCGGGCTCTCATCATGGGGGACTGAGGAGCAGCGTTGGCCGCCCGCGTCCTCCCCTCCCGGCCCTCGCCCGCTGGTCCCCGGCGCTACCGCCGGCCCCCGCCCCGCCTCTCCTCGGCTCAGTCTCTGCGAAGTGGCGCCAGCCTCCCTGGGGAGCGGCCGGGGGAGGCGCCGGGTTCATGTTCCGGGTCGCTGAACCTACCCCGACCCGAGCTCAGGCGGCGAGAAAGAGCTGGTAAGCCCAGGCCCGGTGGACCGGGGGGCGCCGGGGCCGCTCCGCGGGGCCGGGAGGGGGGCGTCTCCGCCGCCCCTGCACTGTCGCGGGGCCGGTGTTTGGGGGTGGGGGTCAGGAACCCCATCTCCGCGCCCTGTGAGGGATTTGGAGACGTGGGGGAAGTGCAGCCCCCGCTGCGGCCGGCCCTCCCCGCTGCCCGGCGGTGCCCGGCGGGCTGCCAGGCCTCTCCCGGCCTGCGCCCCCGCTGCTGCCCGGTGCGTGGGGGAAGAGGCGTTGGTGCTTTCCTCTGCGCCCAAGGCCACCTCGGGGACGGAGCTGGAGGCCTGGCAGGGTGCCACTGGCACGTCTCAGTGGGTCGCTGCCTTGGTGAGTGAGCAGTGGGCTGGAGGGGCAAACTTCCTCTCGTTGCTAAAAAAGGACGGCAGGCAAATAATAGATGAAAACTTTTGTCACAGGCTTATTTAGTTTTTTGTGTGGATTTGGGTTTTTCTAATTGTGGTAGATCCTGCAAGGCTAAAACCCTTTGCAGTGTATGTTGCAGAAACATCCATTTACATGTGGTTGCTGCTCTGGAGCTGTTCTGTTGCAAACCAAGAATCAACAAGTGCAGCTGTAGCCAGTGGGCAAGGACAGTCTGGGTAGTTCTGCTCTGGCAGAGTTCACAGATTTACTGCTTTTTGTAACTCCATATACAAGCATAGCAACCCCAAAGGTCCCTATTGTTTTTATTGTAGAACTGTGAAGAGGGGAAACTGACAGAATAGAAAAAGGGAAAAGTGAGTTTTGTTAATAGGCCATAGAGATATGAAGACTGGGACCAGAGAAACTTGGTGAAAGCAAGATGGCCCAAACAACTAGCAGGGAAGCCTTTTGTTTCTTTCATTAAATGTTAGCTATTTTGTGATATCATAGGTATCAACTGATGTGTGTAACTTCTAGTTCATTCATTTTTATTAATGGAAGTGAGGAGGAGCATGGTGAGGTTTTGTTTGTTGGGTTTTTTTTCTTGAATGTTGATAATTTGAGGCCCTGAGGCTTTTTTTAGGAACTATGTTATGTATGCAGATACCTACTTGTAGAGTTCCCAGATCTGGAATAGATTCTCTTCTATGTTTTGATTTGTTTCTTTTCTGGAGTTGGGGAAGAGGAGGAAGAGAAAGGCTTAGCACTTTTGTTTTCTTACACAGGAAACTCCATTCATTCTCCACTTCTGCTGATACCACCACTTATTTCTAGTCGGTATTTTCATGGCTTCTTTACGTTTTTCTAAATGAGAAAACTTCCAAAGAGTGATTTATTTGCTAGAAGTTGTTTGCTGGTATTGCTAGATATGCAGATTTGCCTGGTGTAAATCTAACTTCTGTTGGTATAATTCAGAACATTTCAGAGTATAAGGTATACTTTAGTGGCAGAAGTATTTTTGTCTACTGATGCTGTATATGGTAGAAACATTGCCTAAGACATTCCAAACTTGTATCTGTACTCTGAGAAAGTTTTCATTATACATTTGACCTGTCATTTCCCTTAAATTATACTGTCTTGTATGCATGTAAATTTAGTTCCAGAGGCTTCAAAAATAGTGTTCAGCAATACAGGGTGTGGGAATTTGGCATATTCTTCTGTAATTGTTGTGAGGCATTAATGATTTTGCTTGTGCAAATACACTGCCCGGAGGAATTCAGTACAGATAGAATTAGTGAGATCTGATCTATAGGATTGTTAGTTTAGCAGTTCTGAAGGAAGACTTGTTAAAAATTTTGACTACTACTCAGTCACTCCCTTTTCTTTTACATAAGTTATTTCAGAAGCTGACTGTCAAAGGAAACCTGTTTGAGTGAGATGCAGAAAAGTACTTTTTTCAGTGTCTAATGCTTGATATAGAAAATTAAGAACATGTGCTTTCTAAAAACATTAAGACCCTAAAGAAGGGAGTGGATTGAGAACAGCCACAGGGTAAGAGTGTTCACTTTGGGTGGTAAAGCTCCTCTGAAGCTGAATGTTTCTCATTTATGTTGTGAATACATGTGACAGTTTAGGAATAGTTTGCATTTTGGGTACTTACTGGGCACTCTGATTCTTTTGGTAATGACTTCGGTGCTGTAGTATATTACCATCATTTGACAGTTCATGTGATTCTCCACCTTGACAATTAATTAATTAAGTCATACTTCTGAAAAGGGCAAGCATATCAGTAAATGGCAGCAATGGGATTGTAAGAATTGCTGCCCCTCATGATAAATTGCTCCAAATCTCATTTCTGGCTGACCAATTCATTTGTGTTAGAGCTTTATTAAATGCAGTTCTTGTCAGCATCTTTCTGACTGTATACCATTGCTCTGTACTGAACCTTTTTCACTCTAAAATATGAGTAGACTTGATAGTGTTTATTGTTGAGCCTTCTTAGATATGCAGCAACTGTAGGAAAGTCAGATGTACTTATTGCAAGTTTGCCTGGCCCTAATTTTTAGGGGGGTCAGCAACATAATTAATAAAATTCCATCATTCCTCAAATACTAATAACTTTTTGTTGTATAGGACAAGTGTAAGGAAATTCCAAAACCTGTCTAAGGAAGTTTCTTGAATACAGAGTTGATACTAAGAATAGTTGTGTAGTATATGATTGGAGGAATAAAATGTTGCTAGTAATTGTATGCAATTAAATGTATGGGTACCCTACGTTTGATATAAAAAAAGAGTTCATAGGCATTTCCAGCATTGTGTCTTTAATTATAGAACAATGACTTGCATTTTTTAAAAAACTTCTATACTTTTATTGCTTTGTGAAACTGACTTACATACACATGTAACTGACTGCGAAATAGGAGAGTTGGTGTACCTTGAAGATGAGAAATAGCCTGGGAATTCTGGGTTTGTTTTTCCCTTTTTCGGATAAAGACCTGCTCCAACATAATATCCTGACGTTTCAAGAACCCTCAATTTTTATAGCTGTTCACACTATCTTATATGGAACTCAAAATAATTATGTTTTCTGACATATGATTTCTGTAAGTTTCTGTTCTGACACTGTCACATTTTAAAACTGTAGTATAAACATCACGTTTGTGTTAAGTTTCTTTGGGCTGTGTGTCAGATTTGCTTTGAATGTGTTGCCAGTGTGTTGGCTCTTAGTCTTTACAGGAAGCACTGGGCAGGGTCCTCAGAAGTGGAAGAGTATGGGGATTCTCGGTAGGTAGCTGTTATGCCCCCCCCGCAATGATTGGTGTGGGGTAGAGTGCATTTTGGTCATTTTGTAGCTTTGTGTAGGTGGCTGTCCAATGGACAATGCCTAAGGACATCAGTAGATGTGGACTTGGAATTGGATACTTTGTGTCCTCCTCTTGGTGATGGCTGTTTGATGACAAGCAAATTTAAATAATCTGGGTGCGACTTCTGTTTCTGTATGCTATAAGCTTCTATGTAACGTAGGTTTATTGGTTATTTCCTAATCTATCATAATCTTTTGCTAGCTTTTTAATACCTTTAACTAAGTTGTGTTGCTCCATTTTGCTTTCTCCTTTGTGCATCCCATGAACTCGGATACTTCTCTTTTTTTGAATCTGTAAATTCTTCAGGCAAGGTGGTGAGATTTATCATCTGCTGCTCTCTCCCAAATACTTGCACCTGTTCAATCCAAATTTCAGTCACATTCAACAATAAAGCTGAGGTCTGAAAACTAACGTTTCTAAGGCTTTGTGAAAATAACTTCAGAGGTGGAGAACTGGGATTTAAATTAGTACCTGTCTGAAGATAAAGGTACACTGTGAATACAGCTGTTTTACAAGACATCAGAGAATCCGTATGGGAAAAGATTATAGAAAGCCAGGTTTTATAATCCCACTGTTCAAGGAACTACTTGATTTTTCTTGTGCTATTAGCTTGTGATCAAGTTGGGTTGTGAAGGCAGCAAAAATCAGAATTGATGAGACACAGATGCAACATAACTTTAGCTGCAAGAAACCCCATATCTAACAGGAAGAGGTGTAGAACTAGAATGTAAATGCAGCTGTTGGTTTAGTAAAAGATACTGCCTGTCATTATGAGTTGTGCAAGTAAATGAGCTTTCCTGTCAGCATGTGTTAAATATTTTGTGAGCAGTCAGAGCTCTGTATTGTTACGTGCTTTAGGTGGGAAGCAAACAAAAATGCTACTTGATTTTTCACTGAAAAAAGCAAGTGCCCATTATTTCCATTAGGAGTTTCAATATGAATATAAATACTGAGCAGAAGCTGTGTGAACTGTTTTGGAGTAGGTGAAAGCAGTTATACTGTTTCCTGCAACAGTACTTTTATGGTATATTCTCGTAAGGATTAGAGAGGAAATGGGTCAGCCTTTGGTGAACTACATTAAAATAGCTTCAGATAAATGTAAAGGTCAGTGCAGGCAAACTAGATTTTTATTTTTTTTTTATAGTAAAGCAGAATCTTCTCCTAGCGAAGACTTTACAGTTTATTGCTAGCTGTGGGCTGTTGCTGTAACAGCAGTTTTATAGCCTTATGTGAGTCATGCTAAACTATGGCTCAGCCTGTTTTTTTATGTGCCTCGGTATGTTGTTCTACATTCCTTATTACAACCTTTGAAATTTCTCATCTTACTGAATGCAGTTGATAGTCACTGGTAATGTCTTTAATACTACTTGTAGTTATTTTTCAACCTATTTCAAATGCAAATATTTTTGTTACAGTAACATCTGTGATGATGATTAAAATTACTTAATGGATTTGGAATACAAGCTTGACAGCTGGCTGTGAAAAATGGAGAAAGTTGCAACACTGATTTGATAATGCTGTAATAGAAATATACTCCTGAATTTTGGAGACAGGTTTCAGATTAACCATTCTATCTGGTTGCTGTTGGCATGATCTTCGGGTTTTTTTCTTTAATTATAGCAAGAGAAATCAGAGCTCCAATAAAATTAATCAGAAGAGATTTCTTGGACCTCCAGGAAAAGGAGTTTTAATGTGGAACACTGGCATGTTGAAAGTGCAATGTGAATAAAAAGCTGAAGTAGTATGTGTGTTGTATTCTCAGTCTATTACAAAGGATCTTCCACTGTCCCAAACTGATCAAATAATTCTCATAATCATTCTAAGGAAACATGTTGAAGTAATTATAATATTAATTTGTCTGATTTGTTTCAAAGGTAATGCAGTTGGCTGTAATTTTCAGGGTAAACAAGGTCGCTGCCCTGTACAGATCTAAGTTCAGGAGTTGCAATGAAGAGACTTGATAATTCAATAGAAAAGATTAATTGCAGGAGTGCAAAAGATTCAAAGTCATAGTCTGATGGAAATTAAGTGCCTTTACAGCTCAGGGCTTTTTAAGAATCGTATTATCCCTTTACTTCAAAAACAGTTAAGGGTGTTCACTCTTCTTCAGTTTCATCTTTTGATCTGGCACCATCTGTATTGAGAGCGTTTTGTGGGGGATTCAAGACAAGTGTAGATCAGATATATAAGTGCAAGCTGGATATATTGTGTTTGATCTTGAAGTATTTCATAGAACTAAGGCAACTTTGCCACCATACTTATGCCATTACATGGAGCAAATTGGTACGTCCACTCTAGGAGCTACATTGATTTTAGCGATATAGTTATTCATATGGATTAGGGCCACTGAATTGAACAAATTAATCATAAACTGTGGTATTAGTGTCCCTGTCTTCCAGTCTCCTTTTGCTTTGTGCTGCAGGGACACTAGCAGAATAGTCTGCAAGAGATTATGTATCTTCATATTCTGACAAGTTAGCAGCAGTCTGTTCATTTTGAGCTAAATGCAGGTTTAAGCCTACTAGTTCACCTCCACTTCGGTCAGTTCGATGTAAGTATCAAAGCCTGTGGCAGAAGGGCTGGACTGGCAGCTGGGGGAGTTGATGTCTCAAATTAACCCAAATAAATGCGCTGGAGTTTGTTTGCATCCTATGACTCCAGTTATATTAGTGCAGATCTCAAGGGCATCTCATTTCTCCTATGCACACCTGCAAGGATAGCTGTCTTCATGGGCTAAAGGGGCTAGTACCCTACCGATTGTGCAGTTATAGCTACTGAAAAACATGGGTTAATATATCTATTTAAGCATCATGCATAGAAGCCCTGTACAAATATACCTGGATTTGTCTCTACTGGTGGTTGAAATTCTTAGACAAACAAAACAACAACAACAAAAAAAAAACCCACCAAAAAAAAAAAACAAGGAAAAACTGAACAAAACCCCCACATGCCCCTGAAACTCAGCAGTAACTGAAACTTCAAAACCTCAAAGAAAGAATTAGTTTAAAATAATATTGATGCCACGTGTCTCAAAGTAATTTGTGTTAATTGGCTTCCACTTTTCTTTCTCTCTGAATGTTTTGAAAACAGTTGCCTCATTTGAAATGCTTTTCCTACTGCGTAGGTCTATTGCTTCTGAGAAGTATTTTTGTGTGATTATGGAGGCTTTGATTCTTGTGAACCAAATGGATTAAGGAGAAAGTGTAGCATTCTTCCAGAGCTGTCTGCCCCCTTACAAGGTAATATGATGATTCTGCTGTACTAAGAACCAAAGAAAATCTTAGGTTAAGAGGGAGTAATAGGACTAGAGATTACAGCAGGACAGAAAAGAGGTATGAGGAATGAATGCAAGTGACACAAGGAATTCAAAACGATCTTGTGTTTCTACCACAACCTGTGCTTTTGGTGATCTTGCAATTGAAATGTTAAAAATCAGTATTTCTGAAAATGGCTTAAAAGGAGAAAATATAAATTTTTTTAGGTGGCATATTTCATAACCAGCTTGGATTTCTTCTTAAACGTGCTCTTCCCCCATTAATATTTAAAATTTGTATACTGTGTGGTCATGACTGTCCATTCAGCCATCACCATTAACCTTTAACGCTGAAGTCTGTGGTGAGAGAGGGAACCTCTGTGCTACGTGTCCAGATTTTCTCTACATCTTCAACTCTACTGGTATGGGCAGAGAACTGTTTGATAATTATTTTGTCAATTTATATTGTAAAACAAAGTGAAGAGTCTTGCTTTTAAACGTCCTCTACACAATTTACTGAGTGTCTTCATGTTTATCAGTTGGTGTAATGTAGTAAACAGCATGAATGTTATTCTCTGCTTTACCTCACCAAATGGGATCTTCTGATGCTTTGATGTGAGAATCTATTGCTGTGGTTACAGAGAAGGTTCATAGCCTTCAGGGAAGGATTAGAGTTCAGCAGCAATCATTTAATGTCTCTTCTTTTCGTAATTACGTTCATGTAATGCATGGGTGAACTTACTGAAGAATATGGAGTTAAAGACATGATAAATGCTAGTGAAATTGGAGGAGGAAGGAGCAAAACATAAAAGGGTAAGGCCTTAATCAGACACTGTGTGTGTTTAGGGATACTTTTCTCTACACAAGCGTGTGATTCTATGGATGTGAGTGCCTACACGTGGTAGGAAACTTTGCATTTAATACTCTAGAATTACCTATAGCAGGGTATTCTCTCAACTTAATATCACTCCACAGAATCAATATTTTTTTAAAAAATCAAACATATCAGCCATTTGGAAAGACAGAATTAGTCACTATTAGAAAAAAAAGTCATATATTATCAAAGAATTGCTGTCTTAACTTCATTTTGGCATTTAGGCAGCATCAGGAGATAATTATCCTTAAAAATATTTTATCATAATGACAACTTTTAAACAGAGCTCTCTAATATACTATCAAGGAGGTATATTATGCATTTCATTTCCCATTCATAAATTTTAAATGTGTTCCCTGCCTGCAGTTAGAGTGAATGGTCTCTGTTGATGCTTTCACCCTGTGGAATCCCTGAAAATCATAAAAACATGATGAGGTGAATTATAACCGAATAAAAATAGTGAGATCAAAAACAAATGGGAGGGATGGATGCATACGCACACCCACCCACCCTTCTTTCCAAGACAGAGATTTGAGAAGATACCATTTAAATGGAATGTATGCTGATGTGTTGCGAGTTGCACAGGACTGGTTGGCAAGGCTTTGTCTTTCAGCAGAATAGTGTTTATAGGATGGACATTAAGACTACCTTGCCTAAAGTGACTAAAATGATTTTTCCAGGTAAAATGTTTATAGAGTTTATGCTTAACACCTCAGATTCATTTGTTGGTTTCTTGTGTGTGTGTTTTTCCTTGAAATATGCAGGCATTTCAGTAGGACTATGGAGGAACTGGTTCATGATCTGGTCTCAGCACTAGAAGAAAGTTCAGAGCAAGCCAGAGGAGGTTTTGCTGATACTGGAGATCATTCTCGAAGTGTGTCGTGTCTTCTAAAGCGACAGGCAAGGAAAAGGAGGGGACGCAAAAGACGTTCATTTACGACCCATCATCCCTGGGAGACTGGTCACTGCTTAAGTGAAGGTTCTGATTCCAGTTTAGAGGAATCAAACAAAGACTACAGGGAGAATCATGCTAATAAGAAAGACCATAGTGACTCTGATGACCAGTTGTTGGTTGCTAAACGTAGGCCTTCCTCAAACCTAAATAATATCAGGGGCAAGAGACCTCTGTGGCATGAACCAGACTTGGCTGTTGACAGTTTGGGAAACAGAACTTTGCGCAGGAGAAGAAAGGTAAAACGGATGGCAATAGATCTGCCGTCAGAAGTCTCTAATGCACTGACAGTAACTCAACAGCAGGATAACAGCAGAGATCAAGAAATGGACAATAACAATAAATCATACCAACACCAAGAGTTTTCCAAGAGCAAAGTGAAAAAAAGAAAAGTAGCTGCAGCTCGACAAGGACCGGAAATCTTGGATGAAGGAGTAGTTATAGAAAATGAAGAAGTGAACCAGGCAACTAAGGACAAAATGGAGTATGAGGAGCAAAAAGGCTCAGATGAGAACATGAGTGACAGGTTATTCTTTCTCTTCCTTTTTACAGAAGCATTGGATAATATTTGTTTGGTTTTATTACTGTTGCTTGTATTGGGAATCTTTGGATTTTTTTCTTTAATTCCAGAGTTAAAATGCATCAATAGTATCGTGTTTTAACAAGTTACTCTTAAACTTTTTACATGTGCTAATATATTGAGTTGCTCAGATTAAGGAGTTCAGCATAAAATAGTGTCATGTAGCAGAGGAATAACCATGAAAACAGTTTCTTGAAATGCTGCTTTCTAATTGTTTCAAGATTAAGAATAACACAATATACAAATAATGAATATGGGGGTTTTTTCAAGGTATTTCAACTGGTGACAGTTCTCGGACAAAAATTAAGTGTTTTTCCAATTTCTAGACATTGGTGCTTTGATTGTTATCTCTATTCATCAGAAAGGTTGTCAGTGTTTAGAGTCACCATTTAGACAGTATGTTCTTATGTGTCATGGGCATAAAAAGTCTGCAGGTTGCCAAGGATATACATCATTTACGAAATGCAAAAACCAATTTACAGTTCAGAAACACCTGAGCTTACCATTAAAAAAATGGGGGAATGATGACCCTTTGGGCAGTACACCTCATCCATCCATTCCAGACAGCAGTCATACTACAATGGTAATTGTTTCCAAAGTTCTGTTTTGACAACACAGTAAGGTGTAAGTCATTTTTCCACCATACACTAGGGATGTTACCTGCAGGGCCTGGTAAACTTGATTATGTTTATTTCATGTACCTGGTTCTGAATGCAGAACTGTCAACAAGAAACAGTTATATTAAAACATGTAATTTTGGTCAGTTGCTTGACAGCACTAGTATCTCTGGTTTTTCTGTAGGCATTTTATCTATAAACTCTTAAGCCTTTTCCTTACTGGAGAGGTAGAATTGAGATGCAGAGTACCCAGGTGCTTTGACCAGAGCAGGCAGATCGGTTACTGTAATAACAGCAGTATTGGAAAGTGACTAACTAGTTATTGTTGCAGAAGTTTTTCTAAGTCATATTACTTTTTAGACTTGTCCCTCACCTGCAAGCAGTAAGAAGCTGAAAGAGCTGAATGAATCCTGAGTCTTAAAGATTGTTCCTAATGTCTTAATTACTAGAGCAGAAGCAACCCTTCAGGGTGGTCAGTGTAACTTCAGACATCTCACTGACATTCAAGACAGGAGCGTGTTGTCAGACAGCCTTTAGAAAACTTCACTCTTTGATGATACTGGGAATCTGTTCCCCTACTTTTGATACCTAAAGACAGATGATTAAACATTTCCTTGGAACTAGGAACCATTGCATAGTTTATCATATGTCCGTGGTCTTGTCACTTTTTTTTATTTATAAAAGATTTTATGTTATGCTACAAGGGTAACAATTCTCCAACTCAAAAATTCCTTAGCTAATTTTTGGATGGAGAGAAGAGTGATAAATATGAAAATCCTCTTGTAGACTCCCCAAACTGCTACTTCCAGTTAGTCTGAATACCTTTTTATATTTTCACAAAAGAAACATTATCCATTTAAAAATTCATCTTCCTCTTCAAAGTGCTTAATGTTTTGTTACACCAAATGATGTTGTTTTGTAAATCATACTTGAAATGTTTGTCTCTGGCCCCAATAAATGGCCTTTAAAACCATTCTCATCTTCATAGTGTTTTCTGCTCATGCATATATCTGTCATTCCTCTCCATGTTCAGAGTGATGGTCTGTCATCCCACCAAATTTCTTGCAGTGGTTTACTGTGCCAAAAAGTTTGGGAACCACTGAATTAGAAAATTTGCATTCCATAACATGATTAGAAATCCACCATATGTAAGCCTCTCGGGTGCATACTGTATCTGAATATTCTGTATGTGAATAATGTTAATTAATCTAACTTTACTGAAATGCAATTGCCTCTATTGCTTGAGATGGTTCAGCCAGAACAATTGGACTCAACTAGCAAATTGTTCCTAAGAGTATGTCCTTAAAGTAAAAGTTGAGATTTTAAAAGGGAACATGACTTTTGTAAGACTTTGCAGGATCTGGAGAGCTAAAAAAGCAGCTTGGATAAGACTCATGCTTCAGCAGCACTCACTGGAAGAGAGGGAAAGAAAATGTGTGCAAAAGTTCTTTAATTTTGTATGTTTGTGTGCATACAGTTTTATTATTCAAAAGATGAGGGTCTTTGTTAGAAGTTGAGTTTGTAAAAAGAGAACAAAACCAATAGTTTTTAATGGGAATTAAACTGCTTGGATCTAAACTGTGAGGAAAAGTCTTCAGTGTATACATGAAATTACTTTAAAATAACATATATATTTTTTTGAAGTGCCCATTAAAAATGCTAAATGACATTTCTTTTGTAGTCTTTTATCTGTGTGTTTTCTAACACCAAACACAACAACAACCACCAGATTTTAAGTGAGCATTCAGGAGCAGTAGGAGGAATCTTCAAGCTCTTAAAATGTCAACATCTGAATGATCCCAAAGATTAATTCCTGTGCGGTTGGGTTTGGGTGCTGGAAATTACTTCCATGATCAGAGCCTCTCCTTTGCTCATTCTCCCTTGTCCTCAGTGCTTAGCTCCTTGGCCCGGTTCAGCCAAATTTGGCAGTGCATGGACTTCTAGATGGTGCTTGATTTCTCCAAGCTGTGGCAATTGTTTAAGTGACAAGAGGAAAAATTTCAATTGCTCTTCTTGAAAGAGAGCAGCAGTGGAACTTGGAGATGGCCACCCGCTGACCTGCCAGTGGCTGGTCATTCCTTGGGCACAGGCTTGGTGGGTAAACAAAGGTCACAAGTCTCACATGAAATCAAGGTATGGGACAGTTGACTAGTAGTAATAACTAATAATAAAATAATTTCTTTGTTTCCACATGCATAAAGCAAGCTGTGAAAGTTTCTTGGGGATAGTAGAGCTGTTCCTTCCAAGTTTTTGCTTGCATACTCTTATTATAGGACTAAAAGGAATCTGTGGCTTTTTTCTTTTTCCTGGAAGTCTTGCTGGAAGGAGAAATCTTGTTGCAAAACAAAGGAATTGGCAACATACAGTGCAAAATCATATTAAAACTGGAAATAAATTTGTAACAGCTTTCAGGTACTTCGATATTAATTTATTAATTCCAGAGGTTTTGAATTTTTTCAGTGAAATGACTGCCATGTAGCAATTACCATGGCTGTAATCCCTGCCCTATTTGACTGTGGCCTGAGAACAGTGGCTGCCATGGATACGCTGCTGTTACGGTTCAATTTTTTTTTAAAAAAAAAACAAAACCAAACAAACACAAAAACAAAAAAGCACAAAAAAGCACCAACAAAACATTATTATGTGTAATTTTCAGACTTTCAAATGGTTGTGTTTTCATGAACTGGCTAGTCATTCAGTAAGAATTATTGCACATTTAAAATATTTTTTTTAAAAAATAGTACACTGTTCTCAAAATTGGAAATTTTGATAGGGAAAGTGGCTAAAATACTAAGGTTGAAAGGATTTCCTAACTTTTTTTTTTTAAAAAAAGTACAATTAAACAAGACAAAAAACTCCAGGTAAATGGACAGGAAGAACCTGTGAAAACAGGATGTTTTTTCTTTGAGATGTGTGAAGTAAAATTGTGCACAATGCAATGTAAGAACAGTAAAGCCATTATTTTAATTTAAGTGTTGTATTTGTAATTAAAATGATGATGGGATGCTTGCTAGAGGGAGGTTGCTAGCATTCGCAATGTTAGGAAGTTCAAGTTTTCGTCTCACTTATGAAAGATGATTCCATTGTCATTGCATGCCTGTCATCTTTCTTCTGCTTGGGGCAACTGTGCAAGTGCCTAAGTCTGTTCTGATTATATTATGTATAAAAGATGGTATAAGTATTGCTTATACAGTAAGAATACGGATAAGCAGATGATACAGCAAAGATTAAGAACACACTCTTCAAACACAGAGCTCTGTGTGTGTATATACATATATTTATTAAAAAAAAATAGTCACTGCTTTGTCTCCTGGTACCATACTTGGGATGCCTCCCAAAGGAAGGTACAAAAGGCAAACACATGCTTATAATTAAATAAGAATTAGACTAATTTTATGTAAATCATAGTACAAGCTTTAAAAAATTGAGGCTTATTTTTGAGAAATTACCATTTTAAAGGAAATAATTTTCCTAAGTGTACTAGTTATTTAGAAATAAAAGTAAAGCTAATTCATTATTAGAAAGTAAAAATAATTGAGACAAGTTGAACTCAAATACAGGATTGTTGTATGTGTTTTGATATGAACAAGTATAGAAAGGTAAACAGGTCGAGTTCTTTTAAGTAGTTTGAATGTGACATGGAGAATAACCACAGCATTTTTAACTTGTACCTGGATTTGTGCGGTGAACAGATGCGATTTACTTTTTTCAAATTGTTCTACCTCTCAGCATAAGTAAAATGTAGCTAAATTTTGTTGAGAATATTACTTAGCAGAGCTACTCTGCTGACAAAAAATGAAATAAATAGTTTGAAAAAAATCCTTTCACATGAAACTCACCAAATTGTGAGCTGTGTTATTAAAAGACAAGTCTGTTTTACTATTTAGAGGTGTAGAATATATTTTGTAAGAGTGTGTATGCAGCAAAGAACAAAATACTTTACCTTTTTTCAAAATTAGAAGTGCGTTGATGTTGTATACACACATTTTAATTTTAAGGCTGTGATGAAAGTCACAAAAAAAGTAAACTGTACCTTTTTTTTTTTGTTATGATCATTGTTTGTACTTACTTCCTTCAGGGTGACCTTTATTTTAGTCTAATTGGCTACATTTGATATAAACTTTGTTCTTTATTCCCAAGTAGTATGTCATGAAGCAACGCCTTTTCCAGAATGTTTGCAAATGATTTTGAGAAAGGTAGTTTGATTTTCAGACTCTCATATTTCATGTACTGAAGGAAGGCTTAGGCTGCTTTTGATTGAGACTTTTCCTATTTTATTGAGCAGTGGTGTTCCAGGATCAACCTGAATTGCACAGCATAAGAAGGAAGCAGTGAACATTTGATGGAAGCAGATAATAAAATGCATCAATTGTGTCAGCACCTCGTTGCAGTCACATCTGGCTTACTGTCAGGGTACCATTAGATTCCTGTGGTTTTATGTGCCAAAAATAATATGCTTTGTAGTTAATGGAACTAGGATATTTGCAGTTTGATTAAAAAAAATCATCCTATTTTTTTTCCAATCTCTGTTGGGCTTAAGTTCAATCTGAGCACAGCCTTGTCTCCTTAAAATTTTACGACTGAAAGATCAATTGTTCTTTTGATCTGTTTCTTTCTTTTTCTTCTTACAGTGAATCCAGCAGTCTGAGCAGCAGTGATGCTGGTTTGTTTACCAATGATGAGGGAAGACAAGGTATTGAAACAATCTTTCCCTTCTCCACCCCTCAAACCACATCAGTTGAAATTCTGTAAGCGTTACAACTTATTTCATAGGTTAATTACTATATTTCAGTTGCTATTACTATTTTAATGAGTTAAGTATAGCTTGCTTTCTTGGTTTTTTGAAATGTTACCGGAGGATGTCCTGAATCCATGACTTAGTCAAACGCTGTCTTGAGAAGCGATCTCTCTAATATAATAAACTTATTTACAACTTGAGCATCTCCAAAAGATCATCTATACCAAGTTTTAATCCTTTGGTTGCACCAATTTTCAGACAGGACTCTGTGATCGTAGTACTGCTTCTCAAACTGTTTTTGAGGTGGCTTTTTTCTTTCTTCCAAGTTGATACTGCAGGGTTTTATAGTTCTTTTTCATTAAGTAGTTTGTTTGAAAAGTAGTTTCAAACAATTTTTTCAGGAGTCTAAGACTGAGATTAGAAGATGCATGCAGTTTAAAGTCTTTCCCCTCTGAAAATTCTTTAATATAAAATGCATTGAAGATTGAAAATTTTCTTTTACTATGCGTACTGTTCTTACGTGGTTTTATGTAATAAAGCTGTTGAGGGTGGAAATACAAGATTTTTTTTTCAGATTTAGTGTTTATTGCAACACATTCACCTGTATTATGCTAGCATCTTCGTGCCCAGCTCATAGACTAGGAACTCGCTGTCTTTGACAGTATACAAAAATGGGGCAAAAAATAGTCTTTCAGGTAATTAAGACTTGCTTTTCTGTTGGCAGTTCTAAGTTAACGGTAATGGACATCGTTTCTGTATGCTGTTTGCCACAGACTACCTGTGCGTGCAAGAAAACAAATCCTGGCCCATTCCACAGATCTAGGTTGAAGGAATATTGTTTGCCTTTTTCTCTTTCTAATGTATAATTCAGTCTCTTCTGTTTTTTTTTTTTTAATCTTCTATGTTAATGGTACAGTAGGGAGATAATTTTTCAGACTTTGAACAGCGGTGTTACCATCCTTGCTCAATGGTAACTTGTGTTACATAAACTGTAACCTCCCAGTCTGAGTATCTGTTGTCAGTTGTGCTAACACATAGCTTTTTTTGAAGAATTTAGGCTCTCTTGGAAGTTTAGATCAATCTTTTGACTCCAATATTTCAGTACTTTAAGTATTTCAATATGACGCGTCAAAAAGATTTGCTTTTACTTCCCTATATGAATTTCTCTTTGGACTTGCAATTTTTAAAACATTTGTCCTCTGTATTTTTATGTAACGTGACCTACCATATTTAATAATTGCATGCCTTTAAGTACCCTTCCAATGTATTTCTATGAATATTTTTGTCCTTAAATCCTAAACTAATTTAAATCTTTGAATAATATGTTTGAAAATGTCTCAGTTACTTTCTGTTTTTCTTAAATGTTTTGTGGGAGGAGAAAAAGGGAGATATCGGTGAACAACAGTGGTCTTCCATTGGTGTGGCGTTACCTTTTTAGTGTCGGTTCTTTACTGTAGATCTGCAGTTCTTATTTTTGACTGCTTGATATTTTTTGAACCTTGATTCAGTTTGACTGCAATTTTCAAGCAGAAAGCATTAGACCTGAAATCATATTCTTAAATATAAATAAAAAGAACAACAATAATTAAACTTCAGAAGGATGGTTTCGGGACAAAACATTTTTTAATCGCTGTTTTGGACTAATTTGGTGGGTATGATCAGAAGACCATTAGCTTCACACTGGATCTCAAATGTTCTTAGATTGCATTATAGCTTTGATTTTGTGAAGACTTTTCCGTGAAAGTACTATAAGAGATCCTACTGCAAAACCAAAATTGTTTATTTTCTAATAACATTTATTCCCCCCCTAAAGAAAGCACTAGTAATTTTTATCTTTGTACTGCCTTATGAAGTAAGATGAGGTTATTTTATCTTCAATTTATAGCTGTACTGAGACAAAGAAAGAAAGAGAATTAAGGAAGGAGAAAATAAATCTCATAAAAACAAAGGAAAAGCCTAGGTGAGGGAAACAAAGCTGGAAGAGGACAGGATGAAAAATGTATTAAGAGAAAAACTGGCTGATTTTCTTGTCCAGTTTTAAAAGCTAGACTCAGATTCCTGTCTTCTCAGTGTCCCTCCTCCAGGATATATATTCAGAACATCAGCATCTTGACCTCATTTGTAGTTCAAATTTTCTGCACTTCTGACTTCAGGTTTCTGCTAAGTCAAGTGGAGAACCAGAGATTAATGCCGCCTGATAAAATACTTAGTTTAAACGATGTGCCTGCCATCATTCAGAAGTTTGGGTAGCAGAGGACAAGAAGATCCTGTTCTCCAGGGCAACATTTGTTCATTTTGTGTCTCTGGGATTAAGAACCATATCTCATTTATGAGACAAATACTCTTTGTAAAACCCTAATTAATTCCCAAAGCATATTGATACTATGGAACAGACATTCTAGAAGAGAAAGTGATCTAAATCAGCAATTTCTTCAAGCAGTTGGCCAGTTAAATAGTTGAGTATTTAGTTCTGAACTCTGGAGTGCCTGACCTTGCAACTTCTAATATTTTTCCAAAATCATTTCAGAAAGCAAATGGAATTAAATTCCATCACAGTAACTGTACTCTGCTGTTCATAGACTCTTGGAAGAGTTTTGACTTTCATAATTTGATTCAAGAAAACCAGGTGTAGCTGTAATTGGGGGTAGCAGTGGGTTAATTGCTAGATATATTTTAATTGCCATCAATTGCTATGATAAAAGAAAATTGCTGAGACTTGAAAATCCTATGTTCAACTTCAAATATGTGCTGTGCCATTAACACTTTTTAAAAAAAAAAACTCTATACCCTTTTCCTTTCCAGCCTGCCTCTGTTCTAGTCTCATGGCTTTTTTGTTTGATCTGTTTTGTTCCCATGAAGTCCTCATATGAGCCTAGCCGTGCTTGTCCTCCTTTTCCAAGTTACCCAAGTGCTTACGTTAGGTTCTGTGAGAGGGCAACAGCGGCTCTCTTGCTGTGCTTTATCCCACTGTCATATTACTTTCCGGCAGAAGTAATTGGTACTCGATGTTTTTGCAATCCCACTGTGGCAAATGTATTTCTTCTGTGAAACATTGCATACCCTGTACAGTTAGCCAGCAAAAGCTCACAGATCATGAAAAATACTCATTGCAAGTACAGTCAGTGAAGAAGATAGCTGCTGAACAAACCTCCAGTGACTTCTTATGGGTTGTATTTTTTTTCCAGAGGTTTGTAAATTGGTAAACTTTGGGGCAAGATTTAATAAAGTTAAAATATTCTTTTGGGACTTTATATGGTTAATATATAAAAACAGAATCCTATGGAAGTGTCAAGCCCTTGAGTATGGTGGTGGGAGAACCTGCCAACAAAGTAATTGAAAGTACTAAACAGTGGCTGAAGCTTATGTATGAGAAATCCTTACGACTTTCCTTTCTTCATACTCCTTCCTTTGTTCCTAATAGTATTTTCATAAATGTCTGTTTTTCAGTTATTAAAAACATTAATGATAAGCAGTGTTACGCCCAGTGTAGAAACTTTTGCAAGAAGAGTTTTGAAACAAAAGGTCTAATCTTACATTGCGACCTATAATACAACTCTATTATAGGCCAAGCTAGTAGGATCACCTGCAGTTTAAAGGGACTTTGGAAGTTGAAAGGCACTTATAAAGTAAGTTAAGCTTTCAACACAGTGTTAACAAAATTGTAATATTACTCAAACACTGGTTGATGTTGTTGCTGTTTGGGGGGAAAAACAAAGTCCAATTGCAAGTATATTCTTTAATGAATTCTGTAGTGTAAGGGATGGCAAATAAAACATATTCTTCATTCTTAGTCCATCTACACCTACTAGTACACATGGGGAAATTCAAAGTTGTCTTAAGGCCTCTTAAATCATGACATGCAGCACTTGAAATGTCCTTTAAGATCGAAGCAAGAAGGAAGGAAAATTATATTAATAAAGTGTTAAACAGTTAAAATTGGAGAAGGTCAGGGAATGTCAGAGTTCCACTGTGGATGTGGTTAAGCTTTTAAAGATAGCTGTTCATTGTTTTATGATTAAACATATATTCATTACTGTGTCCTTTATGAAGATGACCCACTACTGATTCAGTATATGAGAATTCCATCCTTATGTCTTCTCTAGCGAGAAACTAATTTAGACTTCATATAGCATCTCAGCAGCTGCAGGTTGTCAGAGTGCCGTTGTGCCTGTATAAAGAAATGGAGCATGCAATGCTAAGTGTAATCACACCAGTCTTGAATTGTTGTGGTTAATTATTTTATAGTCTTTGCAGGTGAAAAAGAAATAACATGAAGTTGTTGTATACAACCTGAATAGTTGAAATCCTAAATATTGCATGTGGATCACAGAGGTGAACATAAAGCTGAGATCACGTGACATCCTAATTTGTTAACAGCACACCTGTACAATCGTCCTGCTCAAGAGCAGAGTTTGTTATTACATTGGACAGGAGGGGTGGGAGGAGGCCTTCATGTGAAGTTTTCAGGCTTGAATCAAAAGAGCTAGCTGCTTCAGTTGCGTGGTGTCCTGCTATCCCTTTTGCCAAGGCAGCGCTGCAGAGCACTGAGAGCGAGATGCAACGTACCTCTGTGGACTAGGTAACTTAAGCTTGTGCTTTCCTGAAACTGCTTGTATGTGTTACAGTGAATCTTCTGATGTCTCCAAATGATCATTACAGCTGTTAATAGAGGGATGGTGGGTTTTTTTTACCTAGAAAGAGGTACACTGGTCATGGAAATGAGACTAGCATCCTAGGATATTTACAGGCTATGTGCTATTGCTCTCTGTGTGGATGATGGAGCAGCACAGTATCAAGTGGTGTTTATAGGACACTGATGCTGAACTCTTTTTGTGGTAGCCTCTCAAAGTAGGTTGTAGTTGTTATAGGCAAGCACGTGTACACATATATGACTTCTTTGGAGGGTAGTCTAGCCATTTTGAAATAAAAGAAAACTAGGAAGAGAGGGGAAAACTCTTTATTTGTGTGCAGTGGAAAGCCTTATCATCCTGCATTGCTTTAGCTAAAATAAGATTCACGTGAAGCTATTCTGAATGTGAAACTGATGGTGATGCAGATGGGGTCTGTGTTTATAGAGAAATCCTAAGAAGCCCACATAAATCACTTTCTACAATTCTTTAAAGAGGAAGGCAAGTAATTTAACATGAAAGAGTAGTAATTAGATAAATATGTAGACTCAATAATATAGAGTGAAAATTAGGAAAACAGTAATTAGGGGGAGGGGAAAGCTTACAAATAAATAGAGCCAGGAACTGAATGCCTTGAAATTTTAGAATTGAAGTTGACATTTCTGAGCCTTAAATTGATTCTGGGGTTTTTTTGGTAGCGATCAGTACAGTAATAATTGAATGTAAATTGCTTTGAAGTAATTCCTTCAAGCACTGGCATTACCCACAAACAAGTTTGTTGTATTTTAAATGTGTGGCTGGGAGAATGCTTGGGCTTGGTGATCAGTTTCTGGACATCTGGAGGTTGTTTTACCTTTTCTGTAGCTTGGAAGAATGCAGTACTTTGCTGTAATCTTGTGCTGAATCAGCATCCCTAATAGGAAAGGACAGTAGTGAATCTTTTCAAGTATTGTGAAGTCAGAAATGTTGCTTTGAATTTGTAATTCTCCTGAGTTCATATTTGCTGTGGATACTGTGTTGCCTTTTGAGAGCTGCAAATTAAGTAGATTAAAAACAAGTATTTGGTTACCAAACTGTTGAGCGGGGAGGCCTCTGTGTTACATTGCCTATACATACGAAGTCAGGAATTTATTAAATGCAGTGGTCTTCCCTGACCCCATTTGTAAGTGGCATCCCTTCAAGGTGGAGCAACTAGAAGACAAAATGCCTGTGGGTGCTGTCACCTGGATAAGAGTAGTAGTAATAGGCTTATGTTCACCTCAAGGTGGTAATATGATTGAAGTAGTCGGAGGATTCAGAGCTGTTAGAAGTGCACAAACAAGGAAGCTAAAAGACAGGTATACTGGATGCTGGTGTCACACGAGGAAAGCCTACCAGGTTTAGATCATAAGTCTGCTTTTGGCAGTAAGCAACATAAGTGCTTAGGGAAGTGTATAATAACAGAACAGATAAGATACCTTAACGGGTAGTTGCTTAACATAATAATATTCTTACCGCATAAAAAGGAAAATCAATTTTGTATTTTTTCACAGATAACTCTTTTTGTGCATATAAATGAAGATACAAGTTTCCTTCCATAGCCACTGTTTGCCTTATGCTGCAGTCCACCAACCCAGTCTTAAATTCTAGTGCTTTCTTCCAAGACTGCATTATGTACTTCTTACAGGCTTCTGTCCTCAAGCCGATTGTGAAACCCAATCTCAGAGTTCTGTTCTTGCTTTCATAGCTGAATTATCTGTAACAGGACTTCTTTTGAGTTCTTGATAGTATTTCTTATTAGTCAAGGTGTCTAGAGGTCTCATGAGAAAATATTCAGACAAAGTTTGTCTACATAAATGTTTGGAAAATCAAAACAAAGGAGTTCAAACTTAATTCTGAACCACAGATCAGTCTAATGAAAAGGTGTGGTTCTTCCTCCACCACCACCAGTGTCTCTGTTCAGCACTCTTAGACATCTTCCAAAGAACTATACCTGCCTGTAATGAAATGAGGAAAGAATTAACGGTGAACACCTTTGTGGAATGGCAAACCTATAAATGAGGATTAGATTAAATGTGGAGAGTAATCTGAAATGCTTCAGGAATGCAAAGAAAACTAAATCTTATTTGGACCTGTGTATCACTTTCCACCTTTGTTTTCCCTTTCCTCCATCTAAAGTTCCCTGTTTCCTAGCCTCTGTTAATTTTGGTTTTAACAGTGATCATTAAAGATATAAGGATCACATTTCACCTGCAAGTGACCGGTGAGGGGCCTTAATTATTCTATATTTTCTTGAAGTACTTGTCCTGATGAATGTTTACAGCCATTTTCACCTGTGCTTGGTCTTGAAGTATTCTTTTCATTGCAATGATTTATTTGGAGTTATTTTCCCTCAAATTCTGGCTTGCATTTTCATTATTTGTGTTTTCCCATTGTGAGGTTGAGCGGCAATGAAATTTTACACAAATGCTTTTTGTTCTTGAAAATTGTGTCTAATAAAATCTTGCATTGTCTTGGTTAGTTCTGCCTGATTAAAAAATGCCAAATAATTTATATGCAGAAATAGTGAGGCATAGTTTGGATAAGTTGAAGTAGAATTAAAATATACAACACATACTTTGAAATCTAATTTTGGGGTGTAGGAAAGGAAATTTTCGATGTCTTATGAAGATATTTTCTGATCTCTGTAAACTACCATGTTTGTATAAAAGACTGTGTTTCAAAACAAAAGTAACTATTCTTAGTTGCCAGTGTGTTTAAGATCAGATTTTCAGTCTAGTCTTACTTTTGACTTTAAATCCAAGTATTTAAATACTACATCTATAAATATTGTCAGTAAAAATGACCAGCTTTGTGTTATAATGCAGTATAATTCTCAATCACACGATACTGTCAGTTTTCATTTAAAATCAACTTTTTCAAAACTTATTTCTAAATGAACTTAATCAGATTAACTTCATTTAGTCACATCTGTTCATGATTGTTTTCCCCTTTTACTAGCCATACAAATCATGAAATTAAGCTAATTATATACCATTATCAGCTGCAAAGAACTAGTTTCACAGTTTTATACCTTTTAATTCCCTGCAGGAGATTAAGGCTTGTTTTTTGTTAATATGTAAAGTGCAGTAACTTAAATGGATTTCCCTGCGGTTATTGCCAAAGGTTTAACTAGTTTATTATTGTTTTTCAGTATTGTAAATTGGTTTTAAAACATTACATTTTATGTGGTTTCATTGATAGCAGTGCTTGTCATGCTACTGAGAAACGTTTTCCAAATAGAACTGCTATATATGAGTAATTGTTACGCAGCTATAAAGAAAAAAATAATTGTTCTGTCAGAGTGTTTATTGATGGTAACATCTGATTTTTCTCTCTTCTGCTCCTCCCTGTTTTTTTGGGGGGGCTTGTGGGGGATACTGGCTGGCCTCACACAGGTGATGATGAGCAGAGTGACTGGTTTCATGAAAATGAATCTGGTGGAGCATGTGGAATTACGGGGGTCATTCCATGGTGGGAACAAGAAGACTCCACAGAACTGGAGAGAGAATTGCCTGATCCAGTCTTTGAAAGTATCTTAACTGGTACTTTCCCTCTTATGTCCCGTTCAGGGAGGAGAGGTAAGTAGTAATCAAGCAAATGCAAACTGTAGAATCACTTGGGTACAGTAGAAAGAGATCTCTGGATTATACAGAGTATGTAAAATGTTAACAAGATCTTGGAGTTAGCAGGTTGTTTCCTTGAACTGTGATTTTTAAGATATCATTAGAGAGAAATAAATCAAAAAGTCAGTTATTAAAGTCAGTGTAAAGCTTGGCTCATTTTGATTAGCCTACCCTTTTTATTTGTTGTCTCAGTGTCTGCATAGAGGATTCTTAAGTATGATTTAAAGTGCATTTTTGTATTTCATTTTGTTCCTGTCCACTGTGGTAATGTTCAGAAATTCTGTGGAAGTTCATTAATTCAAAGGCTGGAAAGGCTAGTGTGACCATCTGCTTTGCTTTATGGCCAGGCCTTATTGTTTGTAGTGAAGAGGGAGGGGTTCCATTAGCACTAGGATTGAGATTGTAACTTAGAAACTATTTTTTTTATTCTTCTTTAAAATACTTTAGTCACCTGTGGATCCCAGTGTATCCAGTGGTAAGTTGTACCAATGTTAGATTGCATTTACAGCTAGGAACCCACGCTTGTCTAAGGGCTGAAGTTGTCAGACCTCAGCTGCCAAAGAATTCTGTTGTACCTTCCCTCTGCCACAAGGATCACCTTTCACATTCAAATACAGATCTCTTGTGTGAGCAGTGGTCAAATCACTTTTAAACTACTCTGCACACAGAAAGTACTGAATTTTTTTGTGAGGCTTATTTTCCAGGTGCTTGGAATTGTTTCTGAGGACTAGATCTCTGCATATTCACCAGATTTAACATTTTCTAGTACTAACAAAGTTGTAAGTGACACAAAAATCACTCCTACTGTAGTTCAGTATGCTCTGCTTGTGCAGGTAACTGTGCATAGAACCGGGATGGCAGTATGTGACAGTACAGAAATGTTCATTTTCATGACAACTTAGCCTTTCCCTATTTTGCCCATTCTGTGCACTTTGTTTCTACCAATACAATGTTTGACAATATTAAGATGGTTTTGTTTAACTAAAGTCAGATTAATAGATTGGTATGTAAAGTTTGATTTTATTGGTTACGTGGTATAGGACATATTCTTAAATCAATTTGTACTTCTTTTTTGTAGGTTTCCAGAGTAGATTTAGTCATCTTCATGGAATGCCAGCAAGAAACATAAAAAAGGCTTCAGGAAATCAGAATGCATTGGTAGGTGCCTTTATTATTGTAAGCTTACATACACTATTCTCAAGAGTTTTATGGGGTTTTTTTTGTAAAAAAAGCATATTCCTCTCATGCGTGTTTCCTAATGTTGTAGATAGCTAATGAAATGCTAAGACTACATTGCCACTGCTGCCTGATATTCTGCGTCTGCTTTTTTTGGTAGTTAGGCTCTTCCCACTGCAATTTTATTGTAATGGAATACTTGCGTGTACTTGAATGGTAGAAGCAGTCTGATACTGTTTTAAGTTTTTTCTAAAACTGAAAGCATTCTAGGATGGATTGTGGTACAGTTCTGACTTTTCTCTTTTTTTTTTTTTTCCTCTCCAAAGTCTGCTTTGAAAAATCTGACCTTATGCTCTTTTGTTTGCTTAATTTCTATGTGATTGGGGAAAGGGTATATTAAAAAAATTTAAAACAAGTTAGCAATGCACTTGTCATAGACATCATGCATTCCTTCAGACTGGGTCCGTTTTAAGGCTGCGACTACAAATGAAAGATGTTTGGGGTGTTTTAGTGCCTTCAGCTCTAGGAGCAGTGTTTTATAAGTGAAGGAAAAAATCCAACTGTCCTTGCATTCTTGTACAGTCTAATAATTGGATTTTCCCATAGCTTTTTTTCTAAGACAAGGTTCTAATGAATTTTTAAGAATTTCTTCATTGGAGGAGGGCATGAGAAGAGAATTTTGACTTTTTAAATTACAATGTTAAAATGTATTCATTGTAGCACAGTGAAAACTTTATCAGAACAGTGTTTGGAAGAGAAGGAGAATGTGGGAGACTCTTTCTCAGTGTGTAATAAACATATTCCAGCATGATAAATACTGCAACCTCGATGTTCTTTATTATTTGAGAACATTGTATGTTTTCAAATTTTAATTTGCCTAAACAAAATAAGGTGCTTCTGAGAAATGTAAGAGCTATTATATAACCAGAGAATAGAATGAGATTGTTAGAATTTAACTCGTTCTGAAAGGGAAGGGTTTTTATAATTAAAGCCCCTGTCCAATAATTTCCATTTGGAGCTGAATAAGATTCCTTAAAACCTTGGCCTGTGATCTCTGCTGCTAGTGGTTGTGAATTAGATGAATGCTATCTAGTTCTTGGTTTCCTATCTACCTATTTTTATTTTTGGTTCAGTGCTTGCTTGAGCATATCTGGGATTTGTAGCCCATTTTCTAGGCTTATTGCAATTTCACTCTGGTATTTTATAGGAGCTATTATAACTGATAGGTTAGCTTCATGGTATTGATGATACATGGCTTAACTACCCTAAAAACTGCCTTTTCTTCTAAATTGTAAAAAGGTGATTAAATTTCAATTGATGAAGATATACTGTGAATGCGTATATACAATAAAAAATCCTAATGTTTATTTTCTGCTACGCTTTCTGGATTGTCCTTAGGAGCCCATTTTGTCTTCCAGTCATGATATCTCATATATAAAGATGGGATCATAGTTCCCTTTGTAACAAAAACGTAAGCTGATCTACTAAAAACTGATAATTCAGTTACCTCCAGTTATTAAATATATCTTAGTGTTGTGAAGCAAGGTTGATGTGTGAGTGTACCTTCTAAGCCACTATGTTTAGGCAGGAATGCATATATAGAATGGATGTGCAGTTGGCTCTTCAGATGCAGTTTTTTGACCACCTTAATGACTATTTATGTTTGTGGGCACATCTGCTGCATCAGTCTTTGCAAACATAGCTATATAAGCCAGAGCTCATGTGCTTCCTTTTGTCAGTGATTGCTTCTTAAAGAAAATCTTTTTTAGATACTTCAATCCAATGACAGGAAAAAAAAAAAAAGTCATTTAATACCTGTGACATCTGATAACACAGAACAAGAAGTAATTACTGCTATTAGATGGTAACAGTGAAGAGGAGCAAGAATGCTTTTAGAAAGATTAATATCCTGAGGAGAGAACACTGCTGACTGAACTCATTGAACAGTTGTGTTGTGAATTAATTCTTTTTTTAACAGCAAGGAGTCTGATGTCTGTATCACTGCTTTTACACAGACTTTAAAGGGAGAAAAAGTAAAAAATGGAGTTTCCTACTGAGATACACTACCTAAAAGGCACGCACTATATCCTGTATCTAGGAGATGTGAGTATATGGTTAGCCCTTTGCATACAGTCAATGTGTGTTTTAACTTTTTTGGAAAGTTTAGTTGAAGGTTCACAATTATAGCAGCTAGCAAAGCCTTGAAGAGATTAGTGGTTTAGGGAAAGCAGAATTAATAGCTATAATACCTTGCTACATCATCATCATCCTCTGTCAAAATGGATTTCAAGCCCAAGTGTTTGGGTGTTTTCTTGTAAGAGAAACATCAGGCTAAGAGTGTGATTATTACTTGCTATATACTGAGGAAACTGCCAGCTTATGTTATTTTCACACCACGGTTTCCAGAAGCAGCGGGAGCTGAGAATCAGAGGAAGAATGCTGCATTTTATGGGCCAGTTAGTGAACTTTAACTTGAAGTAGCCACAGCTGGCACTCAGATTCTGTCCAGATGCTCTGCCTGCATTTCATTGATGAGTTGCTTAATTTGAACAAACTCATGGGTCTTTCTGTCATCAAGTGTACTGCCTTAGAGTCAAAATACTTTTTTAATGATCATATAACACTGGACGAGCAAGAGAAGTAAAAACCTAGCATGCAGATACTATGAAAATCCTCACCTAAAGCAATGTGCAGTTTGAATGTGGTGTCATACAGCAGATAACAGCTGAAAAAACTCAGCAAGAAAATGGAAGAAAAAATAAATTGATCACAACGGGGTTATATGCTTTGGATTGTACAGCTTGTGATAGGCATGTTTTTTATGGTATCCCTAATTAAATAGTTTATCAGTCGTATATTTTGGCATACAATGATAATGCTGGTTTCTCAAGTCTTCATTGCTTTTAGTGGCAGCATCATTTGTAAAAGAACTTTGTTTGAAAACAAATAGAAAAACTTCTGACTTTTCTAATACACTGTGCTTTTGATCCTGCCTGTGTGAAGTTGCTAGCAGCAACTTTGTAATTATAATCAGATACATGTACTTTCATACCATACCAGTATTTAAAGTACTCTAACAAGGTATATTGCCTGAAATCTTAGCTGTGCTTGGTTGAACTTTGCAGTTATATATGACCCGATCAATTATTCCCAACCCCCACATTCTTTTGTAACACAAAATTTAAACAATTTAGTAGTGTTCTGTGAATGAAATGCTGATTTCTTAGGAGGAATGCTTTTTCCGTCCAGTCTTTTTTCTGTATGTGTTTATAACTTGCACATTATTTATCTATGACTATATCTCTGACCTTTCCAACATTTATATATGAAACTTTGGTATGTAGCAGAATAAAATCAGAAATCTGACATTTTAGATGCATTGGAAATGTGAAGATGCATTTCTATAATGCAGAATACTAGGTGAACTGTTTACCTTCAATATATAAGGCCACTGTACTTAGCTCAGATGGATTCCTGGGGAGCTCACAAAAACCCTAATTAAAGAAAATAAAGAGTTAATAATTACAGCAGCTGAAGAACATGACTACTTCTTCATTTCCTTCAAAATATTTTGCCCAGCTTAGTACTCGATGACTGAAAAATTTCACTTTTGTTCACAACTCCTCCATATAAATAATTGAAGGTTTTAAAAATCAGTGCTGCTGTTAGCTGTTCCTTGTGCGGTTATGGAGTTCCTTCCCTGAGACAGGGAGAGACACTGTAGGGTTTTGTTTGAGGACTCTTGTGTGTCGTCTTTTCCTGCTTTGGTTCCCTGGCTGGGCTGGAAGCTGGAAGTGATTTCACTGGCCTAAAGTGTAAAAAACACGACCAGTGAAAAGGATGCTTTCTTTCAGCTCTGCCAATTTTTCCATCACCTCTGTGTCATGGCATTTGATTTCATGATATTAAAGACAGGCTATTTTAAGTCTTGCAGTCCTAGGATAGATTTTTCTTTTTTTTCCTTTTGCACAGTTACACTATTGAGCTTGACTATACCTAGTTGTAATTATTCAAAAAGTACATAAAAAATGAAAGTTACATTTCTGAGACATTATCTGAAGGTGTTTGGGTATTTCTGTCAAATCCTGTGACAGTTTTTCAGAAGTTCAAAGATAAAAGAGCTTTTTGCAAAAAAGTTGTTGTCAGATAACTACTCCTCTATTGATGTGAGGAGAAAAGATGTATTGAGCTTTTTGTTAACTGCTTTCAAAATGTAAAATCAAACCAAATGTTTCTGCTTTCTAAGTGCTTTGTAACTGAAGAAACAGCTAGGTGTTTTCAGGATTTTGCTTGTCAAAATATTTTGGAAATTGAATGAAACAGTACTAGGTAAGAAACCTTGTTACAGATCTAAGGCATGTTCCCTTGGAGTAAGTTGGGTGTTGTTTTTACAGTATCAGTGGATGCATTGCAACTTTGGGAAAAACACTGTTTCTCAAGGTAAAGTTGATTTGGTGTTGCAGAGGATTCTTTTACATTGGATGTGTGGCATACAGTCAGATAAAACACCAGTCAGTTTCAGTGAGGTGCGTGAAATAATGTGTGTGGGGGGGTTTAATTATTTTTATTCACTTAATGACTTCTATCATTTGGAGTGATAGTGTCTATGTCAGACTCTGTGGAAATATGAGTGGTATTATATGATGCCTGTTAACAAAATGAAAGTCTTGTTGGATTCCAGACTTTCCACTTGTTCAGGATCAGGAATATTAGGCCTCTGGGTCTGAGGACGACATTTGGAAAGCTTATGCTGCTAAAGCTGCAAATGAATTTTCCTTTTAGTGGGTAGGAAGTTAGGGGCTTTTGGGTTTTGTAGGGGGGGGGGGTTATTAAGATTTTCTGTCACCAAAAATATTTTCACCTATTTAAAGCATTTCTTGCTGTGTTTTTCCTCTTATTTTTTCAAAATTTTTTCTTGTTTGTAATTGTCTTAACTTTGTATCTGCTTATGCAAAATGTAGTGAGTAAGTTATGCTCTTTTATCCTCACTTTAGTTAACTCAGTACTTTAGTTTTACACCATAGAGGGAAAAACTTTCTGGAGGAGTGGGTGGTTTCCTGCAGTCATGTGCTTCCTGCAGATACAGATTTCAGGCAGGAAAATTCAGTTTGTTAGCAGAGGATGTGCTGCTGGGATGGCAGTTTAGGCCCCACCTTCAATTCTTCCAGTGTTCAGTCACTATTGGCAAAAATGCTACAATTTTCCCAAGGAATGAATCAAATGGCACTCTTCTGGACTTCAGAACTTAGACATGGTGAAATAAGTTTAATTTATGAGAAAAGGGGAAAAACGAAAAGCTTCTGTCAATTCCAAAACCCATTATAAACAGTGTAGGTTTCAAAAATGGAGCATAAATATTGGGGATGATGTTATCTGTGATGTTCTTAACTTCATGTATCTAATATTTTTTGGGAGAACTGCTTACTGTTCTTATACCTGCTATGTATTTTGCATAGTAAGAAGTTCTTTTTTTTCTTTTTTTTTTCCCACAAATTAATTTTGAAGTGCATTTTTGCTAAAGCTTTCAATGATGCAGGCTTAATATAATTTGTTCCACCTCTTGTGGTAAGCACCTGATGGAAGATTAGAAGCTTCTTAGTGACTTCTGTTAACAGCTTAGCATACTTACTAATCAAAAGCATCATAATTATACCTGTACCCTTTTTTAGAGTAGGTCAGTATTTCTCAAAGTGGCTGCCATTACTGGTAGTACCAGTGGTGGTACCCGTACTTAAGGCACACTTAAATATTGTGATTGTTCAAGGCCGAACACTAGAATTAATCAGTTTTGTCAGTGTAGTTGTCATTGGTACAAAGTATTCTGAACTCTACCTATCGTTTATGAGATCTGAATGGTTTAGTAAAGTCTGCCTTACAACCTATGTTTGTTTTAACCAACAGTGGTTTTTGTGTCACTTGTAGTTGTCTAATGAAAATCTGTGATCATCTTTGTGTCAACAAACCAGTAAACAGGCACAAATACTACACAGCTTTTCTGTCTCATTTGGAACTGCAGTTCACTAGCCAAAAAGGAATTACAAGTGACTCAAATACCCAGTGTTTAGATTTCAGAAAATCTAAGGTCGGTCAGTTTTGTTACTAGTTCTGTCACCTAAGTGTAAAACTTCCCTGCTTTAACTAAAATAGCTAGAGAGATGCTCAGCTAATTTTTGATAGCTTTAAAGGCACTAACTGGTGAAGGTAAGCATGTGTTTGGTTTATTTGTTTCTTCTATATCACCTACCTTGTACATTAGTATGTAGTCTCGAATTGGGTGTGTCCTAGTTTCACTCTTATGAAACGTATGCCGATCAAGAAAAAAGGTAATAGTTGAAATGCAGCAAGGAATTAATAGCTGGTAGAGGTCACAACTGTAGCTTATTGACAAAACAAAGATAGCTGTTTCACTAGTTATACCTACAAGATACTCTGTGGAACAGAGCTCACAGTGTTTTTTTCTTGGTATGTTTCACCTGCTGTGAGGATCAAAGCACACCTTTAAAATGTCAAAGACTGACTTGTGTCTAGCTAAAGTGAATGTGATGATGCAGTCTCTTTTCTTGGACTCTTATTTCAAATATAGTGTCAAAACCAGCATTCCACTTCAGCAAAATAGTTGCCCTCCAGCGTTAGTTTTGGAAATGCCAAATGCACTGCTTATTTTTTAAATGAATTTGTGGTTTATTCATGGTGACAAGTGCTATGAACTGTTAGTCTGAGCAGTATTCCTTGTAGTTCACCTTAACCCAACCGCTCAAATGGTAGTCATCTACCATTTCACTTAAGTTTGCTTTTAAACCAGGGCAAATAGCATAATACTACCCCTTTTATTCTTCACTTAGTGACTGTCTTGAAAACACATTTAATACAGTTTTGCAGCACTCCTCGCAGATAATAATGATTTTTAAAACCTCTGACTTGAAAATATGAGGCAGCATAATTATTCTTTGTGTTTTCTGCGCTTATCACAAAGAAATCCCCCTTTCTGGTGTCTGACTGTGTGAAATGCTTCTTCTGCAGACATTTGGAATTTGCTTGTTTTGACTTCCTAAGTCCATACTAGTTCTTTTGATCTTTTATATTTCAGTGCAGTTTCTAATGAGAATATTTTATCTTAAAATGTAATTGGGTTTAGTATCTTTTCTGCAAAAATTTCACTCAGTCGTGTCTCTTCTACAAACTTCTTGACGCCTCAGTGGCAGTGTTTTGGAGGATTAATGGTATAACAGCATCTTGTATCCGGAGACAAGTTAGGAGTTTTATTTCCTTGTACTGAGCTTGATGGGGGAGTTGATCATTTAATGCTGAGAATAGGCAGAAAGTCGTATGTGTAATAGGCAAGGAACACATGCACAGATACCATGGCTTAGCTGATGAGCAGCATCTCGTGTTGTAGTAGCATCATAAGCATCAAGTAAATCATGACAGTGATTTCAGCTAGCACACTGTTTAGCATTTTTATAACGGAAGGCAAGTACAAGATCAGATGCAGCTCCTAAACTGTTAGAAGTTTCTTGCTAGTTCAAACCATAGTAACTTATTCACAGGAGTAGGTTTTCCACTCCATAGGAAACTTTGTCCTTTTGCCTAGAATAGGTGGTGTGGAAGAATGAGAGCTACCAATAGATGGAACTTGAAAATAATCCGTCTGGTTTTTCAGTCACGTTTCATACGGTGGCCATCTGTAGGGAAAACAGTGGCCCTTTAGATACCTGATGGAAGTACTAAGCCTATCTCTTAGACATCTAGATTAACTCTATTAATACTAACCACCTAGATTTGTTCAGAGATACACGCTTTATACTCAGATGCACTCGTTTGTTTGCTAGCTCTGTTCTAGCTTTATAGAATACATATTAAAAATATTCTTGTCTGAGAAGTGATCAATATCATTTGGCAGTTTATCTTTCAAATCATTACTATGAGGCACAGATGGGAAATTAAAATGTTTTAATCTTGTTTGATTTATAACAAAAGCAAAAATATAAACCACAACGTAAAATGGTGGTGGTGGGGTTCTGTATACGTTCTGAGTTCATATGGCTTGTACCCCGAGTAAGAAGCAACTGTAAAAATAGTGAATTCAACTGGATCTTTAGTGCCCTCTCCAGCAATTTGTCATGGAGATGTGTATATAAAATAACTTCAAAATACAGCACCGAAAATAAAGTAGCAAACACACATGATGCATTGGGTTGAAATGGAATCGCACAAGAAAATTGTTCTGCTGCTTTTGTAATGTGAGATATAATACAGGAATGAAGTGGTACTTCTCTGCCATTCTGTTTGATTACTGTGACTTTAGTTAGTCAGATGTAAAGACAATGTTCTATAACCTGTTAAAAAGAACCATAAAGAAGTGGAGCGAACCACGGTTGTTGTAGCCTAACTTACCAGTGACTTAGCTGGGAAATGGCACGTTTGCTACCATTTTGATTCTTGAAATAAGAAAATCGAATGTGCATACTGAGAGTGTGGTTTTGAGGAGGGAAGAAAGTACTCAAAACTTCTCAGGGGTCTGCCAGTTCTGATCGTTATAGTGTGGTGTTTACAGCAAGTGAACATGTAACTGAATGCAGGTAAGACCTTTCTTTCCAGAACTGTAGGCTTTGTTTAATGTGTTTCTGACATCTTCAAATTGAAGGAGTTGCACAAGTGAATACTTTCTTAAACATGTTCATCCAGTATCAGAGACTGAAATGCTAACTTTAATGGTAACAAGCAATTCTAGAATGGAAAGGTCATTTCTTGAAGGCAATCAATAAATTAATAATGCTGTGAGTTGTGATGCGAGTCACAGGAAAACTTGAAGCAGCCCTGTTTGGTGATCTCTTGATGCGGTGGAAAACCTTACATGTAATGTTGGTATGATCTTTCCAAAACATTGTGATCTTTCTGGTTTGTGTGCACCTAAATCATTTGTCCAATTCCTGAATGACATGACATATATATCAGAAAAAGAGGACAACAAAAAAAAGTTTAGCCATCAGCACACTTCCAACTAGAGTTGTTCAACAGGCTGTTGGCCCTTGCCTTTTAATTACTGTCCCTTCAGTTAGGACACAGCAGCTGCTTTTTTTGTCTCTTTGCCATGTGAAGTGTAAACTGTTGTAACTGATCAAGTGAACTTTTGCAGTCCAACAGTTCTGATAACTGTTCAAAATCTGTTCCACACAGCCCCTTGCAATTTGATTCAGCAAACTATTGCTTCTGATGATCTTTTTGCTGTGGTTTGTTTTTCCTTGTCTCGCTATTCACTTCAGCCCCTTGTTTGACGGGTGGTTTTAAAACCTGCATTCACAAGAATGAGAATAACTTTCTTACTCTTTTGTTTCTCAACCTTGACTTCACACTCCTGCAGATTATGGTTTTAAAGGTCGAGGAAGAAGCTTACCCTCAGTTCAGAGAACTGAAAACTGTTTATTTAGGCAGTCTTTTTCTTACTGTGGGCTGATGGGCAAACTCTGTTGCAGCTGTCCTGCTATAGATGTTTGGGGTTTTTTTAAATGCCTGTGAAATTCACTTTAAAAAGCATTAGATAAAATATACGCCTTTTCCCCTTCTCCCTGGCCCCTTCCTGTTGGAATGCTTAGTTCTAAAAGACTTAATGTTACAAAGACCTAAACAGATACTAGGTTTACAGTAGCTTGCGAGTTTTTTTCTCTGTAGAATATAGTCAAAGTAGAGGAAAAGAAATCTTTTTCCTGTTTTATGTCATGCTGTTCTGCTTTCAAGAAGAAAGCATGCATATGGCAATTGAGAATTAGTTGCCATGCTGCTTTCTCTCTTTTGTTGATGTGTTTTCAAAATCTGGAATCTAATCATTGGCGCAGGTCTAAGGCAATTTAAGACAATTTGCAGTACCTGGAATAACTTTAAGAACATTGTCTGTTAGAAGTTACCATAAAGCAGCTTTCCCGTGCAGTACAATATAGCACTTAAGGGAAAGATGGGAAATGACTGCATGAAAGTGAGGGAGGTTTTTGCATAAATAAAAATTAGCATTTCAGTGTTAAGTTGGACATAAATATTGTAAAACATATAAACATACTGTTTTCCCTTGTTCAGGAAATTTATCTTTTGTCAGATTATTGGGAATAAAGTATGTAATAGTCACATCATATATAATATTTAAAAACTCTGAAGGATTTATTAAAGTTTTCTTTGTACAGAAACTGATATCTTTATACAATGAATACCCCTATGTCAGTGATGTATATGCATATTTTCTTTAGGGTTTAATGTGATTTTTTTTGTTTCAGTAAAACAACTTTATTTGCATAGGATGCTTTACTGAATCTTACATTAAATATTACTAGAATGTGGAAAATGTTTTAAAAATATTTGGGGGTTGATGGATTAGTACTCTTCAAAGGGAAACAAAACACTAAATATTTCTAATCCTGCATTATTTACCGCATGGGTGGTTAAATGCTACTTTAAGCCCCATAAAATTAAAAGGGAGAAATCTGCCAACTGTAGCAGGAATTGGATTTAGGAAGAGTGGTACAGAGCCAAAATATTGCTACAGAATTAAATGTCAAAAATCTTCTTTAATAGTAGATATATAGTTCACAGTGCTTGGTTATGATTAATACATTTAATCTAAATCACTGAAAGTTGCTCTCTCCTTTTCCATAAAATACAATAGGACACAAATCAGTTTTACTGTAGGTGGATAACAATTGGAAAATAATGCATCTTCCCGCCCAATAAATTGTCAGTTATACCTTTTAACTAAAATCGATTCATCTTTCCAAAATTTATTACAATTTCTAATAATAAATCTTTTCAAATGTTTATTCATTTGCTTTTTGATACATTTGTGCCACTTTTGCTATGGTCTAATGTTTTTTCTTTTGATTCATTGTAAATTAGAAAATCTATTTTGAGTCAATTTTCTAGTTAAGAAGTTAAAATCTATAACCTAGCCATTTTTTCATAGTCTCCTTTGCACATTTTAATACCCTTGAACTTAGATACAATCCAGTAAATTCTGATCAGAAGGTGATTAAAAGACTTTTCACTGCAACTTCTTGACTGAGGGCCAGATTCATAAAACAAGTACTTATGAGCTTGTTAGCTGGTTTTCTCCTGCACGTCTCCCTGATTCAAAGAGGAAGATCGAAACAATTACAGCAAATGAACAGATACATAGGTTTTGGCCAAAGATTTTTGGTATGGATGATCGGAATTGCCCTTTTGGATTAGAATCCAGCTGTGACCATGCAGGGTATGATAAGAGACCTCTTTTTGTTGTCCCTTTATGGCAGGGAGACAGTAATAGTACTGGAGCATGCTAAAGCATACTGTGTTTCCCGTTCTTTGTCGTGGCTGTGACTATCCAGGGCTAACCCCTTCAAATGTGTTCATCTGCCCCTTCGCATTCTTAGGAGTAACACTTTCTTAAGAAGGAAATATTTTAAAAGGAATTTTTCATCACTTCCTCTAATGATTGATCTCCTAATCTGCGTGGTGAAATTGTGTTCACTGTTCAGCAGTTTCCTGCTCTGTATATAATAAAATATGTCAGAGAGGGATAGTCTTAATTTTTTACAAAATCTCTGAATAAGCTTATTTCCTGTTCTGATCTAGTTCAACAGTGTGATCTGTTAGTCAGTTTTCTGACAAGAATTACGTATTAATCTATTATGTAGCCATATCAGATTTCTTAGCCACAGATCTGTTTTCTTAATAACATAAATGTCAGTGTTGGCAGAATAGAGGGAGAGGGCTAGAAAATGTTTTGAACATAACTATGAAGAAAATTACATTCATAATTTGAACTTGATCTACAGTATCACTTATTAGCCAATTTGTGTAGCTGAAGGCATCTTGGGTTTTAAAGTGATTGATTTCGGAGTTAAAAAAATCATTTGTGTGGATGGATTGGAATTCATTAATTTTACTAATTACACAGTGAAGAAAACAGATGTTTTCTTAGGCAAAGATCAGGCTTTAATTACGGGTCTTACCTGCTCATCTAAAAATAGTGTCAATATGTTCACGTCTCCCTCTCTCTCTGAAGTTAATTTCTTATTTTTATATGGAAGTCTATTATATATTCGTTAAGCCTTACTCTAATTGTGTACAAATAGCAGTCTGGTAATCAGAGTACTTATTAAGGGGTGCATATATCACAATGTGTGTATTTAGAAAATTCTTTTAAGTTGGGTAAAGATTGCCTCTTCAAAATGTCAAAATCAGTACTACCCAGTATGACTCTTATTTCCAGTTATAATAGCGTGTGTTACAAAAATAGTCAAAAACGCTTGCAACAAAGCTGAGTTTCGAGCAATTACACAGATCTGTCTAGAATGTTCTTAGGACTCTTAACCCTGAGGTATGTACTCTATAGGACAATAGCCTGCGTGAGGAAGGTAAGCTACCCACAGAATTAGAGGAAGAACCTAACAGTTATAGTGTATGTTCATTTTGTCCTTTAGCAAATTGTTGTAAATACTTTGTCTGTTCTAATTGCTTTGAATATGTATGTGTCACTGCCATGGGGCGGTGGAGGTCACCTAACTAGTACTAATAATTGGCAAGATCTAGAAAGACGTTACCTTTGAAAGGAGCATTTGCAACCAACAGCCTGAGGATGCATGATCTGTAGGAAGAGTAACTCTGCTTTTTTGCCACGTTCTTCGTGTTTGGAAGCAGTGTATGAGAGGGAAGAAGCTAGCAAAGCGTCAGTAAGTGTAGTTTATTTAAGGAATGTTTAATGGAGTAAACTGACACAAGGTTGTAAATAAACGCCGAAAAGGAACAACTGCCATATCAGAAAAACTTGATCATTTTCACTTTATGTTAAATCTAACTTCAAAACATAATTTTCTCAGTACTTCATTGTACTATCCTTTCGTAGATGTTACTATTTGCCAAGATTTTTTTTGTTTCAGAACGTGCATGTGTTGTATGGAAAAGAATTCTCTTATCTTTTCAGTGCAGATGTGTTTTCTTCAACATCAGAAGACTGTCCTATAGTGAGCACAATTTAAAAAAAAAAAAAAAGTTGAGACATGTACAGTACAGCAACACAAAGTGGCAAAACATAAGCAGAGTCAATATAACCCATTAGCAGCAAACTCCAGTGGCACTCCAGATGTTCCATTATAATATTCTTTCTTTCAGATGTTATGGGGTGGGAAAGGTGTTTTCTAAAAAACAGTCTGCCTGGCTGCTTGGGTGTTTTTTCAAGGTTTTGGTCAGGGGGATTATTTTGGGTTTTTTTCTGTGGAGGGAAGTTTGTACATTACTTGCTTATTTCAGGGGAATTACTACTGCAAGTGTTATGGTCAGAGTTGTTGAGCAGTCTTAGTATGCAGCAGACTCAAAATCTCATGAACATGGAAAGCTTCAGTATAACTGCCTGCTTTTAGTTGTGGTGACGTGCTGAGAGGTTGTGAGACCTTAGAGTAGATTGTTAACCATTCAGCGTTCTTTTAATGATAGGTTAATAGATCTGAAACTACTATATTGTGTTAGATTTCATCCATTGTATCTGTAGTCTGCCAGGTTACCATGTAGTGGTGGCGAGAGTAGAAGATACGTAGAGTTCAAAGAGAGGTTTCACTAAAATTCTAGAAAAACTATCCAAGATTATTGCAGACTAGTGATGTACTCTTTGTTACTCTTTGAGAGAAAATGGTGACCTTTCAGTTAATGCTGGGGTTTTTATGTCCAAAAGTTCTGTATTTTTGGGATGTTTTTCTTCTACAGTTCTTCCATTAAATTAGTAAGGCAAAGAAACTTAATCTCAAAAGAAATGAAATGGGAACATTGCACTGTGAAGAATGTGTTTGAGTGAATAGCGCTGAGTACTCATGGCTATTCTGATAGGATACTAAACGTTACGATACTGTTCAATTTTCAGTTATTCCTTTGTTGCCATGAAGATCAACTGTAAAAGTATTATTCTTGAAAGGACATTAATTCTTGCCTCCTGTGCATGGCAGTGTTTAGGGAACAGATTAATGTTTAGACACTCTGCTTTGGAAGGTAAGTAATATCCTTGAGGTATTGTCCACCGTGCTGCCTGTGGCTTTCGAAGTGAGTTACTGAGTGCACCTGTTTGTTATGCCTTCAGAAGAAAATACACAGGCTCTCTTGTCTACCTTAACCTAAAGGGAGATAGAAAACTGCCTGGAGATTCAGGTACATCTGGTGTCCCCTTCAGTTTTTTTGCTGTCTTGCTGGAGGAGCTGGAAGTGGCCAGCCGTGCTGTCAGCACATACATAGCCCAGAGGTTGCAAATGGCCTTGACTTGCGCAAAATAGATTATTCCAGTAGGGTGACAGAGCTGGTCGGCTGTTAAGAGAGCTAATCAAAGCAGACACAGACCCAAGTATAATACCAGTTATTAGAAACTCTGCTGGCATAAGGCTAATTAATTGTAAACACCTAAAGCATTCATTTATTTCTTTATCAAAATTATCAAACTGGTGAAGTGCCCACAGCTGGGGAGAGGTGGGTCTTTTTGACCTCACTTAACCTTTCTAGTATAACTAAGAGGATTTGTCTTGGCAGCCCCCTCTCCGAGGGGAGATTGTTGAAACCATTAATGATCTGTCCTTTGGCAAAATGCCTGGCACAGTTTCTCTCAGAGCAGACTCTTTAAAGCTTTGTACGTTTTCCTTAACGCACATCATCTGACTCCGAGTGTTCTGAGGAAGGTGGTGGTTCTTGTCTAGGTTTGTACATCATGCTGAGTTTGCGTGGCTGTGTGCTTTGTATTTATCAGTCCTTTCGAGCCATGTGTCCAACGTTGTTTAGTATCACCTAGGTGGTGTGTGGCCTGATATTGCTTGTTGCTGTTTGAGCATCAGCACCTATACCCTTCAGAACTTGTCTCTCAAGAAGAATTTGGAGAAGGCTGGCAAACCGCAGGCACTTTAAGTTTTCTCTTGCAACAGTGATAATCCAGAACTGGAATCCTTGTTAATTCTCTTGGTGCCAATTACACCTGGTCAAGGATCTCCCGAGTATGGCAGGGTCTCACCTACTGTGTGGCAGTGGCTGATTTGAAAGCACTCGAGGTTAGATAGCATTGTTGGCAGGCATTACCATCAGATTTTGTCATATGCAGCAGAACCCCTTTGGGATTGTCCCAGTGTTTTGCTGTGTGCTTTGTTTTAATTTGTTTAGCTTCCAAGTGAAGCAAGCTGACCTAAAAGCTATGAATTAACACCTGTCCTTTGCTTATGATCTTTGTGTGTCTTTCTCTTGCTGAGAGATGTTCTGGCCAGGTATTGATCAATTGGTGTGCTCTCCTGGCTGTGGATGTTTCCGAATTCCATATGTATTTTTATTTACACTGGGAAACAATGACTTGTTTTTGTGGACAGGAAGAATGGGTGCTGTTTCTAGGACTTTCAAAAAATGAAATGCATATATTTACTGTGTTAATTTCACACAGCAGACTCTGAACATCCATGGTTAACAGGTTGAAGGTATAACAAAATGCCTGTTGACAATATATAAAATGCAATTAGCAAATAAAATTCTTCTTGACCATCACAGAGAACTCTAGTTTCTTAAGTATTTCTGCCAGCTGCCACTTTTAAAAAATCCTTTAGCAGCAGTAACCTTAGCTCCCCCTTCCTTTTTTTTTTTACTTCGGTTTTTTCCTCTGTTCCCATTGATGCCCAAAGTTTCCTTTTTCATATCTACATGCATACAACCCTCATAACTCCTAACTGCAAATTTGTAAAGAGGCAGCATGTGATGTGAATTTTTCCAGGCTCCACGTGTGAGCTGGCTGAGTTGGTGCTGATGTCTCACTGGAGAGAGGGTGCTGGTTTGGGTGTTCCTGCCCATTAGGTGTCGCAAATGCAAACTTATTTTTATGACATCTCTCCTTTTAGAGCCAGCTGAAATTTGCTAATGGGCTTAAAAGCTAGTGTGAGGGAGTGTGCTAGGAGGTCAAAAGTTGCAGATAATTATGCGCGTTTCCTTTTTCTCAGAAAGCCATGCTAAAAAAAATATTTTGTGAAAGCACGAGTAGAACAATTATTTTTATGGAAAAAACAATAGTAAACTGTCTTAACAGTGATAAAGCTCTGGGTTAGCATAAAGGATATAGTATTAAGTATATGTGTATATTTACTAAATTCCGTGGTCCCAGGATAAACTTAACTATCTGTTTTTAAGACTGGCAGCTTTCTTGCTTAGGGGTGTGTTGTGGGCCAAAACACAGCTTCAAGCCAGGGAATGTCAATCACTTTAATTTATTGCCATTTAACAACCTTTTGATTGCTGATCCTGGTGCTGAAAACCAGAAACATTCAAACACTTAAACAAACCCACCTTGCCTTGGCTCCAGACACCTCTCCTCCCTGCTTTTTGATCTCCAGTCCCCTCGGTGGGATGGGAGTCGGTGCATTGTGGTTCCTTTTCTTTTGCTGCTGTTTGTTTCTTACCAAATTGCTCTGGCACAGGTTGCCCTACCAGCTCCAGTCCCTTCGGGGTTGTACCTCCTCCTCGGTCTTGTCTCCAGCCCTTCCTTGGGTGGCTCATTTGCTTCAGCAGTTCTGCTGTACTGTCTGCCCTCCTGTTTGTCTTGTTTCTCGCTTGTGCGCCTGTTCACACATCTCTTCTCTCCCAGTATCAGCTCTTGTGTCTCCTCTGTTAAACATCTGTCCTCTTCTGACATTTCCCTCTGTATTCTCCTGTGCATATCTCCTTCTGAGTTTTGCATCCCATTCCTAAACGCTTTTGTGGAAGCACCAGGGACTCCTCTGGTTCCATTTTGGTGCACAGTGGGTCCATTTCATCCATCATGGAGCCAAATGGTACCGACTGTGACTGGCACAGAGCAGCCCCTGGGCACCTCCTGTGCAGGTCACCCCTGCAGTCTTCCCTCCAGCTGCCAAACTGCTGGCCAGCTGTGCCCGATACAGGGTAGATAGCCTTGGTTTGGGTTTGTATATGTAGGTCCTTACAGCGGTACAGAGAGAAACTTGAGGAAATGGAGAGGGTGAGAAAAGTTACCGATGGGTTTTTTGTTTGTTTTTCATTTGTTTATTGCTAAGGTTACTTAGACAAACTATATGCTTCAATAAAATGCCTTGGAGGAGTTAAAATTAGAACTGAAAACTGAGTACATAACTAATACAAAAACTCTTGTGTGCTTGGATAAAAGCTATGTTTAATGTACATAATTACTAATACTAATCACACTTTAAGAAAGCAGTGCAAATTCTATGCTACTGGTTTGTTTCTTAACAAGGAGAAAGTAAGTAAATTTCCAAGTACAGTGGTTAGCTTTTAAAAAAGCTATGACTTCAGTGTAGAAAATTCTATAGTTTTAGTAAATATGCTCACTATACCTCTTGTGATTGTATGTTACATAATCTTCCAGCAGTGACTATACTGATAAAATCTCATGCTTTATAGAGGAAAAAGTCTCTTTTGAGACTGTAATCCAGATTCATAAAGGCTAGACTTCATCAGTTTCTTCCAGTCTGAGCCTAGTATTTTCTATTCTTTAGGTATCTCTGAGAAATTAAAGCTAATAAAATCTAAGGAATGGAGTCTTGGGTGGAGTTAACACTGTAAATCTGGGTTTACGTGTCTGTGGGTCTTCATATCTCTGTAATAGCTAATAATGCCCTCCCGTTTGAGAGGAATGCAAGAAGAAAATACATAGCAAGTTGTGGAGAATGTGTGCGGGTTATGGATTATGAACATGGGATCATGTAACTTTGTTATTCATTTTAACTGTTTATTTTTGTTAATTTCTATTATATTACAGGACCAACTTCTCAGTACTGTTTGAATGGAGAGCAATAAGACCTAGTGAAGTTGTTCATGCAATATATCTGCTTTTAAGCTATTGATTTGTGGTAGTTTGTGAATTTACTGAAAAGGATTCAAGTAGCATCTTGAAAAAAGTGATACTGGAATACTGTCAGAAGAACCTTGAAATTGAATTACAGCTTTAATATTCAAACCGGGGCATGTATTGTTATTTGTAGTATATGTAAAATGACTTTTATAGATGAAATTTAAAATCGGTGACGCAGAATAGGGTTTATAGTGCATGGGCTTTAAGAAGAGCAAGGGAAGATCTTTGATGTAGAGCATGTAGCAGAAAGATGCATATTTATTAAATAAAGGAATTTTAAAATGGGGGTATGGTAAAAGGTTATTCTTTGCTTGTTATTCAGATGATAGTCCGTGTTGCCAAAACAAATGCAAAGTGTTTCTCTGTGCTTAAGTAATTTATTAAATAAGTATTATTTAATTTACTAAAAACAATTAAAATCCTGCAATATTTATCTTGTAAAACAATGAAGAACAGTCTTGTCAAATCTTTGTGCTCGAGGCTTTTATTTCTAGCAGTCTGATTCTTCGTGCTGTCGTGTCAGTATTGCCTGTGTTTCCAGTGAGGTGCTGTGCTTTCTTCCCACCCCTGGCATTCTGTCTGAATTGTCAGACTTGGCCAGTTGGGCGCCTCTCTACCTGGTTTAGATGTATGAATTCCAGAAACTGCAGAAAATCTGTGTAACGTTCCTTAGGCCTCAGTGGACACGTGCATGCTAGCGGGGGCAAGCGTTCGGAGAGGCACGGCATAAAGGACTGGCGCAGCAGCCTCCATCGTGCTCTATTTCCCATCATGTAACCCACTGCACGGAGGCACGCGGTACGTGACCACAGACCATTAATCTTCCTATATTTGGTAAGAATGTTAAGAGCTCTCTGTTGTCCAAATATGAGCTAAAAATGTTCTGCTTTACTGTCTTGTTTAAGACAAAATAAGCCAGAACCACCCTGTTTTCTCTTGCATCAGTCCTGCCTCGGACTACCTCTTAGTATCACTGCAGAGGCAGGTCTGGAAGAGGAAACAGAGGGAAGGCCACCTGCTGTAGTGCCAGATATATTGTTTCCTGGAGTCTCATTTCCCACAAACATTTCATGACATTTTCTCTTCCTGTCTTGTCTTCAGCGTTTTTGTGGCATTTTCTCTTTGGGTCTTCTGTCAGTATTCTTTACAATCATAATTTCCTTCTTGACCAGCATTGTTTGTACTGGGTTTGGTAGTAGTTTCAATAAATCAGTTTATCACAGTAAGCCTAATGCTTACTTAGACATCGCCATCCATTAAAGAGCGGTAAACGGCAGAGACTGAAAAGCACCAGCAGACTTTGCCTGGCCATGTGTTGACACTGTAGCTACTTTGGAGCATTAGGAGCTCTGGACTTCAGAGACCAATTCAAGACATTCATCCCAGCCAAAGGGATTTACATGGATTGCAGTATTGTAACCAGCAACCCTCTTGCATTCAAAGTGGAAAATTCTTAATACTTTTATAAAAATCCTTGGCAGCTTACCAGGAAGGGTCAGATTTCTTCCTCTACACGAAGTACAGCAAAACTTCTGTTATGGGACGGGTGTGTGGGCTGAGAGAGAAAGCTGGTTTTGAAGATAGAACCTAAATAATCAGGAAGATGTTGCAGTTGCTTTCAGTATGCTTCTGATGTTCTTCACGTTCAGTGGCAAGAATATGATGTGTTCTTTCTTGAGTCTTCAACTTAAAATGCCGTATGAGAAATGTTTTTAAAGAACAATCATGATATCTTAAACACACCTCTCAGTCATGTTAAAGGATACCAGGTCAGCTTGCTGGGCAGTTACAGCAGTTGGAAATACTGTGATTTGATTATTATAATATTTTATTTTGGGGTTTGCACATTCCCGTGGGGTTTAGAGGCAATTCTTAAAAAACCTGTTTATTTTCTTACCCACAACCATATCCCAGGAGCCATTTATGAGTGTTTATGTATTTAGATTTTAACTTCAGGTAGGAGTTAGTTACTGGAAATGAACATGCTACTCGTCAGTGTTTACAGGAAATGGAGAGGAAGAGAAAAGAGGAAAATTTTCTCACTCATCCTAAGATCCCAATTACTGAAATCCAGTTTGAAGGATTTAGTACTGGCTCTTGATTCTAATGTTCTTTACTGTATTTACAAGTAAAATAATAGTCAGTCTTTTACCAGTCATCGCAAATTTGGTATAGCATCATGGTGAATGAACAGTTAGCCTTATTAGCATTAATTTGTCATGATCGAAGTTGTAGTCCAATTGCAAATTACTCCAAACTTGATGAATTCGTTTGCAGAAACAGCAGAAACTTTGGTTATATGCTAGGCTATAGCAAATAGGGCAAACATAAAGAGGGGTAGTAGCACTGCCAAGAAAAATTTTAGTCTGGACAAGTGGTATGTAATGAAGGTGATATCATTGTTTCTAAAATAAGCAATTATAACTTTATACATTTAAGACTAATGATTTCATTGCTGAAATAATCTCTACAGATTTTTTTTTGGTTAAGAATGGTTTATCTCCCTTTATCACAATTACCTTTCAGTGATAAAGAGCACAAAATGAGAATCACAAATAACTGTTATGGAATATATTAATTAACACTTCTTTAACTTAAGAGGTTCTTTAAGACTGTTCCAGCTTGCCTGCTCTTTCTCCTTAAATAATTACTCTTTCGATACATAGCTAATAGATTCCTCCCTCATCCCCTTTTATTAATGATTTCCCACAAGCTTTTATTTTGAATTTGCTAAGAGTATATTTTGCTGATGTAGAGACTCTTAATTTTACCATAGTATGTGTTTTAAATTAAAAAAGAAAAAAAAGCTGCTGCTGTTTTTTTCTCTGTATGGCATTCTTTAGTCCATGTTAAAATGTGAAATTGACATAATGGATTTTAGATTTGTAAGTTTTTACTGGAAGTTTGTTACACTTAGTACATCTAAAAGACTAAGTTTAGGAAAGGTAGCAAGGTGGTTTTGAAGTTGCATGGGGAGAATGTGTGGGGGCAGTATTATACCATAGGAAAGAAATGAGGAGACTACTTACACTTGAGACTTTTAGAGCTGGTTTTTTCCTCTTTTTCTTTTCTCCTTCTGACATTCATTTTACTGAAAACTGCCTGGGTCTGAACTTTATGACAGTAGCAAATACGTGGAGCGGATTGCAAAACAGACGTACTCAGAGAGTTTTGGTATAGTTTTTCCATGGTGTCCTTTCCTTGACTTCATTGGGTAAATTCGAGCCAACAGTAATAAGAGTTCATTTCAACATGTTCATATTTTTAGCTAGTACATTTTTCAAAAAGTTTATTTTTGTTGTTACTTGTGTCTGAGCTTTGCATACATCTTGTCTTATAGTGTCAAAAGTACCCAGCAAGAAGACCTCTCTGATTTGTATGTGCTAAGTGCTTAGATTTACTGCTTCAGTTTGAACATTTTAAATTAAAATACATCGCTTGTTCCAAATGTATTGATTTATACATCTTTTGTCAATATTAAGTAGAACAACTTTTCCAGTAAGTTAAAAAAGATCTGGCAAGGCAGGTTACACTTAGTGGATTGGTTTAAGTTTGTATTTCTGCATGTTGCTTGTTTGTGTGATCTTGCTCTTTTGCCCTTTACTCTCAATCACTGTTACAGGTATTTGTAGTGTCCCCTAACTGAGAAAAGATGCAGCCAGTTGCGCTGTGGATTCATACAAAATTGCAGTCATTCAAATGTGACCCTTCTTAAGTTTGGTTTTTTTCTGAGTTTTCAACTCCTAACAAGTACTTAAATATGAAAATTCTGCCTAAGGTTAGGATTTTTTTTAATACATAAAAATCTTAAAATGGTCTTCAGAGCTCTTAAGCTTAATGGTAGTGTAATAGTAATGAATTCTCAAAATGACTGCTTTTACTGTAAGTGCTCAAGTAAAATGTTAGTTCTATACTTTTTTTGACATGGCAATATAGTTATCTCTTGTCCACTTCTTGTCATCAGCCAGCTGCTTGTGCAATAGTAATTTGCTTTTAGAATATATGTACAAGATTTACCAATGCAAATAATATTACTGCTTCTCTCTCCTTTGTGTTCTTGCACCTGAAGGTTAAACTGCTTGATTTGTCCATAAGTAAGCAAATGAACAAGTGTGTAGTAGTTGATGGGCTACAAGAGGCATTCTCTAACTTTGTTAAAATTTCTGTGTCTGTATCTGTGTATCTGCTCAGCCTATTCTGCTGATTGCTGATGTGAAGAGGAGATGAGATGTAAAGCTGGACATAACGTTCGCTAGTGCAACATCAATCTGGTGCAAATAAAAGGAGGATTGTGGGTTACAGCCTTTTTTTTGTCCATATACTTAGTTCATATAGTAAGTTCATATAAATCTTTCCAAATGCCAGGTAGGTCCACCTGGGGACTGACCAGTTTCCCAAAAAGTGATGATGTGTGTTTTGGTTTGAAATACTGTCGTTCCAGTTGCTTAAACTCTAGAAAATCACAGAGAGATTCTTTGGTAGTGATGAATGCAAGTAGGGTTTTTTTTTTCTGCTGAAGAAGAAACTGGCAGTCATTTTTTTTTTTTTTTCCCCGCTTTTAAAAGGTCAAAATTCTCTGTTAATATGGTCTGGCTGTTATGTATTTATTGGTATTAAACATGCATGTTACTGAAGTTTTAAAAGCAAATATCTAAAAACTGTAGTAATTTTTTATCTGAATACTTGCAGCAAGTTGAAAGAACAGATTAAGATAGCAGCTACTTCGTTTTAATTGAAGTCATAGGAAGAAAAGGAAAATTGTAGAAACAGTTTCATGGGCTTTTGAAAAATCTTCATTTGAGCTATGTTTGTCAGCAAAGTTGTAGAGAAACTTCTGGAAATTAGGTACATAGTTTCTGTGTTCAGGACTAAGCTGATAGTGATTGCCAAAGCCTTGCATCAGTGGAACATGTAATCATGCTTTGAGTCTGTAGCATTTGCTCTGTACACAGGCAAAAAAAAAAAAAAATTATACCAGAGCTGCTTCATATCCATAGAGACAATGTAACTTAGAAAAAAAATTCAACAGGTTTCTCTGTCTCTGCAAATCACATTAATTGGAACTCCTAGGTATCTTAGACTCTTTGATGATGATGAATTGAAATGCATAAGTAGAATTGTGTAGCATCTTTTCTGAAGGCATACTCTATGGTGTTGGTACCTTTATTTTTTCCAGTAAAATAAATGTTTTGTTGGGGAGGAGGAGTGTGTTGTCCTTTGTCACTCTAGTAGAAAACCAATTTTTTTCTTGCCTTTACCTGGGTTTTCTGTGGAACTGAGGTGAGCTATCATCAGATTTTTCTTCCTTCCTGTCTCATTCCAATATCTTCAGGTAATTCCTAGTTAATTTGACAATCCACTTAAATTTGACAGTCATTCAGATGTAAGGGATTATGAAATACTTTAAGTTTCTTGAAAAGAAGTAGCCAGGCTGAGGTGACAAACCTAAATTTATTAATTCCCTTGAGGAAAGGCTTTTGGCATAAACTCAGTTATTAACATAAAAGAAGCCCATGTGGGAGTAACCTTATAAATGCTTCATCATTTGATCAGCATTTGTGCCTTTGTTAGACCTCAATTAAATGTCAGGTGTAAAACCATAAGAAACCAGTTGGAGTTGCTTGTTTTGTTTCCAGTTTCCTTTTATTTTTATCCAGAATTCATGATGCACAGGTAGAGAGAGTTAGAATAGAAACTTCAGAAGCACTGATTTTATTGATTTGCTGGCAGTTCAGTTATGTTTAGTAATCAGTATTCTCTGTTATCCTTAATGATTTTAGGCAATGTTATTTATATTTCAGTTCATTGTACTTGAAGCTTTTTTAGTAATAGAAGCCATACTGAGGTATTTTCTTTTATGTGGCTAGACCTGTGGCTGTAATGACCTTTTAAGTCTTGCTTTTGTTTTTTTCTGAATAATCTCAAAAGTTGTGTTTTCCTATTTTAATAGAGTCTAAGGTTAAATTTCCCTGAGGTACTGATAAAAGATAATGCCAAGAAAATTCTTGGCAAATTTTCAAGAAGGGCAGGTCCCTTGAGTTCCAGGAGTGATTGGTCAAGGAGGAAGCAGGCATGCTTTTTGGTAGCCCAGAGTAGGAATCGGCTCTTTGCTAGGTTTAGTCATGTGAAGCACAGAACAGAAAAAGTAGTAAGTATACTAATTCTTTGGATTTGAACTGTACATGAAGCACATTTACATCTATGAGCATTAATAAATATTAAATGAAATAAATTTTGTGCATGCATCTTCATACTATCATTTTTATCTCTCACTTCAAATATTAATTTCTAGAAATTCAGTGATTTCATTCCTTCTAATTTCCTCTTACATTGTACTATGTAACCTGCCATCCTTAGTGTTTATTTGGACCAAATAAACAAATTAACTAATACAGTGTTACTAAGTTGCTTGAATATAAGTTTCTTCCTTTGTTTTGCATAGAAACAGAGCTCATGGTTCAGTACTGCTGATCTTGGAGAAAATTCCACAGAAATTTAATACTTTTGCTGGAAACAAATATTTTTCACTATTTAAAAATAGCGGCATTCAGGAGATGTGTTTGATTCAAAAGGGAATTTGACACAACCTGTCCAGGGGATTTGCCATATTTGTCAGTAGTACTAGCATCCTCAGTAAAATACAATTACAACTTCATTAACCTCATTATTAGCTTCATTTACACTGACTTAAGTCCCTTATCTTATACTAAGGAAGTTGTATGTCTATGAACTTGGTTGCCAAGTTTTTGTATGTTATTCCATATGGAAATACACTCTACCTTTTGAGTCTGTGTTTATAAAGAAATCAGTGATGATTGTAGCCGACGATAAAGCCAGGTTGCAGCCTGATAACTCTATCAATCAAAATAAATAATCAGTAAGAATTCCAGGTTTTCCCTTTTTTACATTACTGGGGTATTTAAAAAGGTTTACAAATAGGCTATGAAGTTAACTTCTAAATGACAAAAGAACACTGACTTTGAAGACTGCTACATTTACCTGAGAAATGTTTATGGTTTCATTTATTACATTAAAATAGTTCTCAAGAACTAAACGTTTAATTGCATTACTTCATGACATTCAGATAATTGAGGTTGAAGTGAGTTTTCAAGTTAATGTCACGCCATACTCTTGCCTTAGCGGACTCCAACACTATTTAGCATTTGGCCTGGTTTTGTGATTGGCTGCAAGACTAATGTATGTAAGTGCTACTTCAGGACATGATCAGAGTTATAATACTGTATTCTGTATAGTATATTCCTTTCCCATCTTATTTTTTTTCAGGCTTTCTGTAGGGGGAAAAAAATAATAAAAAAAAAAACCACAACAGCAATGCTAGCTGTATACTCTGTCATCTGCTTAATCCTTATCCCCTTCGCATTGTCAATACTCATCTAATTCCACTTTAACAACAGTAATTGGCTGATGGAGTAGCAGATATAGATTTGTTTTCCTGATGACTCCTTGACTTTTTTCCTCTGGTAATACTAATAGAATTCCAAATCCTTACTGGTGTGATCATGTCATGAGTAGGTCAACAGTCATGTCAAGGTCCTATTGGAAACTTCATAGCTAACATCTTAATTTAGACTTAGCTATCTTCTTCTCTTGTATGTGCAATTGTAAGCAATTCTTTCAAGTATCACACTCATTCCGTTATAATGCAATTCATTTGATGTAAAGGGAGGCAGTTCTGCATGTGAATTGTTTACTGAACTGTAGTTGGTCACACACAAATTCAGTAAGCCTCTTTCAGGTGCGATGCATTATCTGAATTATGTCAGGAGCTTGAAGGAAACAAAATATCGCTTGTTTGAGATTTTCAAAGTTATTTCAGTCTCCAGTTGATGAGAATTGAAATGGATGTTTTGGGTTCCTAAGACTTAGGAAAACATCTCTGCAAATTTGAAACGTAAGGGCTCCAGGGTGGCTGAGTTGATCCACTGGTTTCCTGCCCCTGCCACCAGAAGGAACTGGCTTGCCTCCTCGTTTCTTGCTCTTTCTTTAACACTGTCGTAGCTTCTTAACCCCATGTCTTACCTGCTCCAGGCCATCTGCTTCCTCCCCTACAGCTTGCCACAGCTCTGAATTATAAGACTCATTTCTGAGCTGCCTCAATTCACCAAAACAGGACGTGGGGGTGGGGAAACCCAGACTTTTGCGGTTAACTTTCTGATCTTTTTAGTGAACTGGAAGTGATCTGGAGAAGGTCAGAAACACCAACTCCAAGGAATGTGAAGCTGACAGCCGGTGGGCAAGGGGGGCTGTGGGACAGCTCTTTTTAGCAATACTGAGTCATTTAGGACAGACAGTTTCCTAGTGGGGTTTTTACCTTTAGGTTTTGATTATGTAAGTTAAAATTGAAAAATAAGGCTCTGTGTAGTTTAGAAACCTGTCTAGGTTTGATGGGCTAATGATAATCTTTCTGATACCCATACGCTTAGTTTTGTCTTTTCTATTACCTATTACCTGAAGCCTCGTATTTGTTTTGGGCACCCAAGTGTATCCAGTCTGGACATGGGAAGTCAGCCTTGTTTTGCCTTTCATGGCCTTGAAGCAACATGGCACAAGTTTTTGGTATTGACTTGAGTAAGAACAAAGTAGACTGCATATGCTCAAGCTGTCAGAAAAACCCGTAACAACTGATTAAACACCTTTTGTCTCTTAAAGCATGTCAGATTTAATTGAGTGGTTAAGAACCAGTTTTGGCAGAGACTTAATCTCACTTAGTCTTTTGGCTAACTGATTAATACTCAATATTGAAAGGGTGCTTGCAGTCTCTTGATAGAGATTTATGCACTTGACCAAGTGCTTAAATTTTACAGGGAAACATTTAAATTCAAGTGCTTTGGTAGTCCTACATCAGAAGCAATGCCTATCCTGGGAATTACCACTGTTAAATCAGCAAAGAATGTTAACCAGCCAGAGTCTACAACCTGGCTGGCTGCCTTATGAAAGCTCTGTCTTTTTATCCTCTGTCCAAAACGTACAAAACCTTCGCTTTGTGAAGCTGTTGACCAATTACAGTGAAATCAGCCATTAACACTTCTCTGTCTAATGTAGTAGCTTGTCCTCTTAATGTTTCTGCATGAATGATAAGTAGAAAGCAGAAAGGGGCAGGCATGAGAAGAAAACCTCCAAAACAGCATTTGCTGTTTAGCAGGGAAGTTATCTTCAGTATTAGGTTTCTTGGCGCCGAGCCATGCATGTCTTTGACATCCACTTTAAAGTATAGGTAGGTCCCAAAATTACTATGCTTTCTGAGCATCTCGCTCAGTATCTGAAATGTGCTTATGGAAACGTTCTTTTAGTCTACAAAACAATAGGAACTGCTTTGCTGGAAGTAAAATTGCATACTGTTTCTTGAAGTAATGCTGTGTTATGCTAAGTATTTTCATTTGATTATGTTGTACGTGTAGTAACAGTTAATACTTGATGTATAAACAAGTGGAACTTGAAATTTTTTATCTATGCAATAAAAGGTATAATCATATTCATTGGTCCAACAAGGTAATTCTTGTAACCAGTGTGACTTTGGCTTTAATAGACCATTGCTGCCTGAAGGAAACATGCTGCCATTCCACTGTAGACGTGCACAGACACTGTATAGTAATAGAGCATCATTTTTGTGTAAAGTAAGGATATCATCTACTGGTTTGGAGGGAGTGGCTGAACTCTGTTCCCCCGTTTAAGGAAAAATATGAAATAAATCATTGTTCTTAAACTCAGGTGAATCATTCAATGTTGCTGTTCTCTGCATTAATAGTATCTGATAGTCTGAGTGTTAATCACGCTGGGATATGAATACGGCAAGTAATGATAAACAAGAGTATTTTGAAATTATTTTTGTTGTTAACCTGAAACTCATAACAATCTTGTCCAAAGAAAAATCTGGATATGACTGTGGTACAGTTTTAATTAAAAAAATGTTTTACTAGCTTCTTTTACCATCAGCATACCAGTCTCATTTCAGTTGCATTTTCCTCTCATTAATCATTTTGCCTGGAAGACCAAAATACATTTTATTTATCTAACTAGCTGAGAATTCAGATTGGAGGCAGTGTCTTACTTCATCATGAGCGCAGCTGAGCAATGGAAGGTGTTGCCCAGAAGGCTGTGTAGTCTGCATCTTTGGCAGTTTTCAAGACTCTGCTGAAGAAAGCCTCAATGACCTAGTTTAACCTCAGGGCTGAGGAGCGCCGGGTATTGGACTAGAGACCTCCTGATGTTTCTTCCCACCTGAATTGTTAATTGCTTTCAGCCAATGATCCCATCCTAAGATCCTGTTTGGGAACTGCCAAAGATCATAGTTTTCTAATTATATTTTCTTTTAATATGCATTCAACTCCCTTGTTAAAATAATTTTAGCCAACCAGTTGTCAGATGGACAGGAGAATGTAACTAAGGCTACAAGAGAACAACCAAACACTTAAAATATACATAAGTGTATTTCCTTATTACAAGCAAGTCAAGAAATTACTAAATGTTTTTAAAGGGTAGCCTTTGTTTTATTATAAAATATCTTTCTGTTGGTATATTCTATGGAATATTTTTAGTATGCATGAGGTCCTTTAAAAAGTTACCAAATATTGTTTCAAATAATAAAACAGTTAAAAGGCTTTTTGACTTAATGTCAGTAGTGTAAAAAAAATATTACAACTTACACTATGATGATTCATCCAAACTTATTTAGTAATGTCATTCTTTAAGGAAATGTTTTGTTGGGTGTTTTCCTAATATATACAGCTTGTTGGCTGTTGGATTCTATTTCCCTCTTGTTCAAGGTTTATTCAGGAGTATGGCCCTTGTTTCAGTAAAGAACTTGATCTTCTACCTTACTCTTCCCCTACTAGCACCCTGAAGATTAACAATTTATTCAGTATATTAAGGAGAAGTTAAATGGAACATCTGAACTGGTTTAGCAGTTTGCAGTCCCTAAAGGAGAGTGTAAGAGAACGCATGTTATCAGTTGATCCTGCTCCTTTCCACGTAGTAGAATATTTCAGTGTTTTACTGAAATTGCTCAGCTTGAATTTGTCCACTTGCTTGCACCATCCCTCCCCTCGCATTTCAGTGGGTTGAATCAGCTCACTCTATCCCAGAAATGGCACAGCTGGTGGAAGGTGGCATGCAATATAAGAGGAACTTAGGAAAGGGTAGATTAATAACTTATTTCGCCTCTCCAGAACTTAGGTGGTTCTGCTAAAAAAATTTTTTTGCATTCCAGAGCAAGGCTAGACCTAGCCTAATCTAGAAAAGATAACAGTTGAATGAAAGAAAGCAAAAACATTGGCAGATCAAACTTTTACTGTTTTATTTGGAGAAGTTCATTAGTCACTTCTAACATGCTTACAGCTTGGGAATTTTGTTCCTTGTGGACTTGTCACATGCTTGTACTTTTTTCTTTTTCTTTCCTTTTCACAAAGTAATAGGTACTTTCCAAATGTAAAAAAACACTGTCCCTGCCACAAGGAGATAAAAATATACATGCAAAGGAGATTGAGGGAAACAGTATAGCAGGGTATTTGACTGTTGGCTGGTAAATAAGAATAAGCTGATTTTTTTTTTAATTAACTTGTCAGTATAAATCAGCTGGATTTCCCATGGGCGGCATGGCAGATGAGGGTCTTCCAAAGGGAATTAACTGGAGGAAGGGTGAAAGCTGTACAGATGAGTTGATGAAAAATGTTCTGTGCACAAGAGACAGGACGAAGTCAAAGAAATGCTAATGCTAGGAGCATTAAAAAAAAAAAAAAAAAAAAAAATTGCAGAATCTGGTCTCCATAACAAGGAAGAAGGAGATGGCATGAGAGAAAACAGGGGGAAATGTGTATGTGGCATGAAAAATGATAAAGGCTTGAATAAGATTTTGTAATATTGGTGGTAGAATTGAAATAATCCTGTAATCTTTGAATCTGAAACCTAAACTTTTGCCTAAAATGAGAACAGCAGGCAAGGAGGGAGAGTGGGAAATCTATCACTGCTGGTCACAGTTTTGTAGGGTTATAAAAGGTTTTGAAAACAGGGACAAGGAGCAGACAGTCTGGGTTTTGTTTTGTTCTTTCAGAACTATATTAGTATTGAGATGTCTGGGTGAGGTTTCAGGGAAGGAGTTGGGATCAGTGTTAGATGAAAGCTAGCAAATGGAAGATGGGCATATATGAGAGGTACTAGCATGGATGTTCTGGACTGCAGGACCTCAGCTACCTCAGTTTTTCAGGTTGCAGAGCTAAGCATCCTCTAGAGTGTGGACCTAGCTTGGTGTAAAGCCAACAGATGCTGTGAGTAGCTGCTGAAGGCGGACCCCCTCCATTTGATTCAGCTGCAACAGAAATCAGCTGAAATGCTGTTCAGAGAATTCTGACTGTGGTACTGAAATTACTTCCCATTTCAGACAGGCAGAGCCCAGGACCAACGTGCTGAGCACACAGGAAGACTTCAGTTTCTCCGAGGATTTCTACATAGCAGAAAGTTCAGGGAGAATGTGTGTTTCATAGGGAAGTCCAGGTTCTTGTGTGATGTGCACAGCCGTGTTCTATTAATGGCATTGGAGATGGTGACTAACAGCAGTGATGGAGCTGGTTCTGGAAAAGCTGTTTCATGGGGTCTGACTCATAAGAATTTAATTTTGGAGCCTCAGCTCTTAACTGAAGCCCTTGCAGAGATAGTGGGACTTTCAAAGAGTGATCCAAAGCACTACTGTTAGCTCCTGTCACCACTCTACCCCTAACACGTTTGTCTCTGTTGGTAGAGGTTCTGCATTCTGTATACAAGTATTTTGAGAAATGATGTAAAATACAATTCTTGCATATGTAAAACACCATTTGGTTTACACATTACCAGCATGACCAAACCAATTTCATTTTGAGCATACTTTTTTCAGTTATTGTGTTAAAAGAAACCAAAGTTTCTGTGAAGTTGAGGGAGCAAGTTTAGGAGCTCACTGCTTATTTGCTTGCTTGAGCCTGAATTCTGAATTGCCTTCAGAAATTTCTTCGTGTGTTTTCATACTGTTGCAACATTATTTTGTTTTCAAGCCTGATTTTAATGGTGGTATAATTAACAGACAGAGTACGTTGATGCAAAAAAAGACATCTACTGGTTTTGACACTGAGAATTAATTATGAAATAAAAGACAGATTTGTGCTCAGGCTAGAATTAGCCTAGCAGTTCACGATATAAGCAGTCACCTTGGAATCATGTAACAAAAAGTGACACCCTTTCTTTTACTATAGGCTAAATATATCTTGTGAACTTTAGTTAGATAAATCATCTATGTGTCAGTTCTATCTGTTATTCTATTTAATTAATTTGGAAAATAGTTGTTGCTTTGCTCTGACAAGAACAGAGTTCATTTTTGTTAAATACTTTAAGAAAAAAACTGGTTATGCTTTTTGAAGTGGTTTAGATTATTATCAGAGAGGTTGTTCTTTCTTACTAGGAAAAAGGTGACATTCAGCATATCATTGGTAGCCAATTTTAAATGAAGTAAAGTTTCAAAAGAGTATCTATAATACCGTTTTTCAAACCCTTTAATTAGCTTTTGCATGGAATACCTTACACAAAGTGCTGGCACCGTATTTTGCTCTTGTTCCTTGCAATTGAATGCAATTTAGATGCCTTTAATGCAACTTTCCTTATTTTATGGCAACAAAGACTCCTCCAAATATCTCATGCTGGTTAATGCAGGAAAACATTGTGTTAGTGTGTTAATCTTGAGTGCACAAAGAACCACTGGAGGGTAAGAGGAGGGCATCTGTTGGATAAGCTTTCAATATGATGGGAATGATAACAGACCTACAACTGGTGCAAAAAGCAGCTAATCTTTTACAGTATGTGATTAAAACCAACGCATATCTTCTCTTCAAAATTTGTTTATTGATGCTGAGGGAATAGCCCTGCGTTTCCTAAGTAGACAAAGAATGAACTTACTTTTGAGAAACTTGGCCATTCATACTAGCTGTAGTGACCGTTTTAAGTTTTTAGGCCTACATGTTCTGGGTGGGTTGTTTTTGTGATGGATTGTCACTGTGATGGACGATCCCCTACTACCTCCTCTCTGTATTTGTCAGTACAATAGTAGCTGTAGCAGTTTTTAGGCTTTTATAGTAAGAATTCTTAGGAAGATCAAGAAGTTGTAGGTCATCTTGGAGTTTTGCATAACTAATGAAAAATCTTCTTTTATTACCATGGAGGAGTGGTTTTGAGGAAGAAAGTGAAGATGCTAACAAATCAGCTATGGAAATCAGTAACTAATTTCTTCATTTATTGCTAAATAACATAGGACAGACACTTGTGCGTTTTCCAGTTTCAGTGTTATTGACATCCCAATTCAGACTGGACCTTCCTTTAGAAGATGGGGATTTTGAAAGATTTAGAAGACTTTAAGCTATTGATGTTGCTTCAGAAAAGGATTTAACAATTGTGTACATTTTAAAGATGACTAGCAATTAAAGTATTTACAAAACAGGATCTAATAGTACATAAACACTTTCCTAGGCCATAAAGTACGGTAATTTTCAGACATTTATGTTACCTTCTGCTTAGTTGGCAGTGAAGCCACCAGGAGGTGCCTGTTGATTATTCTGCAAACTTCAAAATCTACATGTAGAGCTAGCTGACTGCTGCCAGGAAGGGTGCTCTTAGGGTCTCTACAGGAATCTTTAGTACATGTACTAAGGCGGTCTCCAGAGCTCTAGTCAAACATTAACTATTCTTGTGAGCAGGCAAGCATTACGCTAAGACTAGAAGATTTAGCTTAGCATACATCCAGGTTTGTGGGAAGTTAGTTCTGCCCCACAGTCCCTTGCTTAGGGTTGTTTAAGAAGATGCTTGCATTTAAAAAAAAAAATAAAATCCTTTGTGTGCGTGTTTTCTGAACATTAACAAGACAGATATAACAAGCTGGGTTTAATTGGACTCTCAGTTTTATGCTCAAACTTGTTCTATTTAATAATGCTTCCATTAAGCAGCGTGTATCATTTTAGTTACCAACGCTGGTAAAGTTTCCTTTGGGCTTATAACAGATACATGTGTATTCATGTATTTGTCATAAAAATGAAGGAAATTGAGGCTTTTGGTGTCAACTACAGGAATGAAATGAACGTGGAATGGAATCAGTTCCTTGCTCATTAAATCCAAAAGCACCTGCTGTATTATTTGGCTGTAAACCAGAAAAAGAATGGTTTAGTTAAAACTGGGGGAGGGCAGAATCACTTAATCAAATTTATACAGCTTTCTGAAAGTTACTGGAACTAAAGTAGTTGGTGATGTAATGTATGAAGTCAAAGAGTATTTTGCTATGCTGGAGAAAACTGATGGAAACATTCACTTGGGGTAAGACAAATGGTATTAAATGAGAAAACACACCATGAATTGCAAATGGAGCTGAGTTAATTTGTTGCTACAGTAGTGTTGCCCTACTGTTAAATGAAGGCTGTGTAATTATCTTGCTGGCAGAGATAATGTCAAAACCTCATTTCTTCTTACATGCCTCATTTTTACATGAGGGCTAATTGAGCTGCAAGGTGACAACTGATTATATATAGCTATCATCAGGTCCTCTTGCTCAATTTGCAAATAATGTTATCTTTTTTAAGTGATGATTTTTATCACATGTCAAATTAAGGCATAAAAAACTTTTTAAAGCTATTTTAGTAATTTGTAGCATTGCATTTCTGTCACTATTTTATTTATATTTTTCAGAATTAATTCTTCCTCTCAGATTCTTGACATCTTTTTACTTGCCATCCCTTTATTTAAAGTACAGACACACATGTACTAGTCACTTTTTCATGCTTCTTGATCATTATGAATGAGAAGGCATTCCATAATCTGGCCCATTAATATGTTAAGTTTTCTGTTGAGTTTCTTGTCTATTGGAAATGCTGCTGAATAATTTTTGTTAATAAATGTCTAATTTAACAAATAACCTAAATTGAAAGCTTTTCTTTATGCCCAAGGATGCTGTGTCAAATAAATGCCCCACTACCTCTCTTTACCAAGAGGCCAATTCACTCTGTCAGTGCAGAACGAAAGGCTAATGCCATTTGGCCTGCTGCTTTTTCTTGGTCTGCTCGGTCTTTGCTTTAACAGATGTAATGCAGTCTCCTTTCAAGAGCTCTGCATTTTTTGACTGTAGCTACATTTGCAAAACTAAAATATAAACAGTTCATTTTGCATTACAGTAATGTAAAGGATTTTTTACATTACATTAATGTAAAGGAACCTGGATTTCCATGTTCCTGCCCAAACGTGCTGAGCTACAGAAGCAATGTGTGAGATGAGCCTTGAGAACATATTTGGAAAAAGAGAACTTTAAAGATCTGACACTAATCCTGGAAAAAACAATATTTTTGCAACTCTTCATAGATTCCTTGCGTTATTTGGAAATACCGTTCATAAACTGGATGCAATGTATTTGACAAAGAATCTAGTCTGAAATGATCTCAGTGTATTGATTACACTTTCCCCTTGTGGATACCACTTGTACTTAAGTGGAACCTGGAAAGTTTGATGCCGTTGTAATGACTTTTGTAATGTCAGACTCTTACCAGGGGGTTGATTATAGTCTAAAAGGTATTTTGTAACAAATCTGAAATACTAAAATATTTTAAATTGTAAAATGAAAAGCCAGACGTTTGGGGTTGCATTAAATACATTTCAAAAATGAAACATCATAGCTTATTGCTGATTGGAGTTAAATAACATGAGAGACCCTCATGTTTGCTGAAACCCCATATGTATTCAGGATTCAAAGCAAATATACACTTTGTTTCTCACATCTTCTATTCAAGCTAAATATGTATTTTTATTTTTTATGTAGATTTACTCCTTCATCGCACATGATGAAGTTCAGCCCTGACTTGGCTTCTAAAAAAGTGAAATAATGATGCAAATCTGTTAAATAAGCAGTCTCGTATTTTACTTTATACTAGGGAATAGCAGAATAAAGCTTTGCTTTGAGATTAAAAACCTGAAAAGTGCTTCAGTATTTTCTTACACTGACATGCTTTTCCAGACTATTTGTGTAGGAAATTTGTGTAGTATAGGAAAAGGTACTCCTCTTTATTGGAAACCTCGTGATGGAGACCTTAAATCATTTTACTTTATTAGGTAGTTCTGCATTTGGAAATTAAATGATGCTGCTTAAAAGAAGAAATTACTCCAAGACAATTCTCTGTCTCTTGCTTGTCTGACATCAGGGGAAGGGTGGGAAAAAATAATCAGAGAGCTTCTCCTGGATGAAAGGAGTTACTTGAAAGTGAAATGTGCAAATCCATCAGTGATATTTTAATAATGCTGGGTCATGTTGAGTTCTGAATAATTTAATCATTTGGTGTATGTTTGCACTTCTGTATGAGACTTTGTTGGAAAATACCTTTTTAATGACTGACTTGAATCCTGAACTATTTTTTTAATAACCTCAATGTTCATGTGATGGTTTCATAAATCTGAGAGCGTATAGTAAGTTTCTACTTATGAAATTCTGCGTAAATATAACACGGTTCTCCCTCATGCAATATAGCTAACGTAAGAACTGAAAGGATGCTACTGATCTAACAATACCAGAAAACTTCCTTTCTCAGGTTTAAGTAGCATACGTAACCATTAACCAGGTCAGACTTACATTTTATTTTTATGTGTTGAAAGCTGCACCTTTTGAATGACTTCTAGGTAGAAGCATTTCTGCGGTGTTTATTTACTACTTACTGTGTGGTCCTAGTTAACCCTCTTTACTGATGACCTTCAGCCCAGCTTAAGCCTGAACAGAATTTTAATTTTTTTTCCTTCACGAACCCACTTGACTAAAACCTTGACTTGTTCCCTTCCATCTTAAATGACTGCCTGCAATGAACAGCAAAGCATTACTTTTGGTTTCCATATATTGAGTTTTAGGGGTTTTAGAATATTGTGGACGTTAGAGAAATTGGTGGGTTTTCTTAATAATATATCCTCGATTGCTAATAGACTATAACGTTTCACAAGATTTTCACTCTAGATAAAGGTAGTTGTTCTAATAATGAAAAAGAAGTCGGTATTGACAGTATTGTAATAAAACCAGAAAACACTTCAGTAGGTGTAGTGGGGATGGAGGAGCTGGTGAGGAGCCAGTGGTGGTCTCAAGGCAGCATTTGTCTGCTTGAGTATTTACCAATACCGAAGAAAACTTCAGCGGTGAGTAACCGGTTTCCACTTTTAAGATATTTTATGCAGTAAGAAACCCATGGTAAAAGTACATGGTTCTTTATATGGAATTATTTTAAGTTACTTGTTTTAGATTTGTTTAACATTAGCACATTGCACATCGTGCTGTTTTGTACTCAGAAAGCCTGTTTGAAAAGTATTGTACTTAAGATAACATTAATTCTTTATAGATACATAAAATAAATATTAGTTTACAAATATAGAAGACTTAGGACACTGTCTCACTGGATTATGAAGCAAGTGTAAAGTTTTATTATGCTGTTACAGAATTAGAACTTCAGGGACACTGAAGCATGTGTATATGTAAGTACAAACAAAACCTGGCATTCCAGAATGTCCAAGGTAATGGTACCAGAAGTAACACTGGTGGTATTCACTGCAGGTGCTCGTGGGGACTGGCTGTGGGTGCTGGGCTGCCCTAGCTGCTGACCTCATAATTTCCAGAAGCAGGTGGAGGTGGCAATTATAGCTATGGCCACTATCTTGAACCTTCTGTAGTAGGTGATGAATTGTAAATGGCTAGACCGGGTGCACAGCAATAAACTCAAATAAATCTTCAATGTGTAATAATGACAAGACTGAAAGACTGGCAGTTTTAACAAGGCTGCTGTTGTCACCCACTTTACTGTAGCCTTGATATCCATCATTATCAGCTGGAGCTAGCTCAAGAGTCGGACAAGAAGGTCTGAAGAAGGATGAGTTGTTTGCGCTGAAGCGTCCAGTAGGTCCCATCTGGCAGAGAGTAAATGGGATTTTTTTGCCTGTTCACTGGGCCAGAGCTGTCCATCATTTTGGGCAGATATCTGATCACTTCATGCTGTGGGACAATATGGCTTTGTGCTGTTTGGTACAGCAATGGCAATTAAAATAACTAAATTTTTCATTTATTTCAAGCTTCTGTTTTACCTTAGCCAAGGGTGATCCTAAGGAGTGATCTTTACATTAACAGAGCTTTTTACGTCTCTAGTCAGGAAGTCAAGTTAGACCAGTCAAAGCCAAGTTATTGAAAACTTTTGTAATGCAAAAAGATTTAGAAATGCATGCACAGTGGAGAGGTTTGTCTGTTTTTTCCTAGTAGCATGTTTAGACTACTTGAAAATATCAAAATAACACACAAATTGGTGAAAATGCAAAAACATCATAAATAGTAGCAGGGTTACTTAGCCCCTGGCAAGTTTCTTGTAATTACTATAAATCCTAATTGTCTTAATGCATCTTAACTTGATACTTTTCTCTACCAAGTACAACTCTGCTGGGTTTGCATCACATGTGTAGCTTTTAAATATATTTATCAGACAAGCATGAAGGATTATTCCAAAAAATGTTGTATGCCAGAAATAAAATGTGAAAACTGAATAGTGCTTAGCTTAACGTGGCAGCTTATCTAATATTCGTTTGATCTTTAGACTTTTCAATGAGATCATAGGATTAATCAGCATAACATGTTAATCAGCGAATCCCAGATTGATTCCCCACCGCCTTAGAGGTATAGCACTTCTTCAACAGAAGACAATTGAGATTATTGAATATTAATTTATGAAGTCAATATAATTGCACTTTGTATATTTGTTTTGTACTTCTCTTTTAAGATAGTTGCAAGAAAAAAATTCCATCGGATGTCATCATTTTAAAATGAAGGCGATTTTATTAGAGGTTAGAATTTTATAGTATCTGGATTGCAAGCTGCTTAACAGCAGTTTCTTCTGTAAAGCTGTCTTATTTTGCATTCACGGTAGGTTCTTACAAAGCTTAATCCTGGCTTTAAAAGATTCAGAGTTGTGAAGTGATGCATTATAGATATGTGGAGTCAGGTGTTCTTTTAATTTTAAAAGTATTAACTGCAATGGGAGAATATAATTCTAGCTTGTATGTTCTTTTGTTTATATTTCAAAAGTGTTACACTTTATACATGCCTCAGCTGTGTGATAATAAGTTATTTTACAAACATTTAAATGTCTCTGATGATTAAAAGTCTATAATGCAGGTTCAATAGCTGATGTCCAGGCCAACTGACATACGATCATTCATTATTTTTTTATTTTATAATAAATCTTGAAGCCTGGAGGCGTCAGACCCATGCAGATTTCTCTGCATTTTAGTGTCTTGATGGAATAACAACTTCCAAATTTAAAGTAGCAGCATATTGTATTCTATCTCTATAGGCTTAGCTCGAAACAGCGGTAGTCACATGAAAATATATGTCAAGAACACTGTTTTCTCATATTGGAATTTAGGCAATTTGTTTTCAGTCAGAGAGCTGTTTCTAACCTATTTTTGGAGCCCCTCTGTGGCCTGACCATACGTTCTAACATAATTTATGGTGGCACTGTAACATATGGACTTTTCATCATTGTCCAGCTGAAATCCTCTGTTGGATGTGGATGCTACCCCCATACACAGGCTCCCAAGGCAGGTGTTTTAGAGTACTATTTAGTTTTGTGTAAGCTGAATTCATCACCGTGTCTAGCATGGTGTCAGGGTGGTGCTGTGCTTTTTCTTTTTAACAGTAGTAAGATATTTCTTGTGTGTATTCTGTCTGCAAATTGTCAATTACATCTGGAAATTTTTAGCGAGTAAACTAATTAATGATGAGCATGAGCATTGTAAGACCCCAAAGCTTCAGGTTCTCATTGGGCTGGGCAATACAGAAGTAGAAAATAAAAGTAATCCAAGACCTTAGGGAGCTTTAGAGTGTTAAATACTTACGACTAGCAGAAGCAGGAAACAAAAATATTATCTCACACGGTATCACTACTTCAGTCACAAGGTATTGAAACAGTATTGTGTTTGCAATAGGTGGTTTTTATTCCTGTTGCATCTTGGTAGGATTGGGTTGGGGTTTGGATGTGAGAGCATGAATTGAAAGAAGAGGGAGGATATCAGGGGACTAGTGTGGGAAAAACAAAGGGAGGATAGTAAAATAGAATGGGAAGAATTGAAGAATTTGGAGACTAGTCACTGAATGCAACTAAATTGGAAGAAATAAAAGGGTTTTTTAAAGTGCTTTTTTTTCTTCCCTGTAGGAACTGATGTAGCAAATATTGTGCAGGTGATATCGAGAATTTTTTGACAGTGACTGGGAACTGTAAAGTGATGTAAACACTAGTAGTTAAATAACATTTGTTAATGTTGTCTAATACTTACCTTAAAAAAATTGTTATAAAAATGTTTCTCCATATACCTGTGCTTCTTAAGGACTATGTCCAACCAAACTGAAGCACTGAGAGATATTAAAATTAAATTACATTTGAAGAAGGATAGTTCTCGTCATTCCCAAATTTTTTTCCATTTTGGTGTCTTCGTTTTCGATGTGTACTAAATCTCAATTGCACTGTTTAGTAGATTAAGGGATTTACTACTAAGAGGATAGCAAGACTCAAAAGATGTAAATGCCTATAAACTACACTTCAGTAAATATTCTGCTGGTTTCTGTTTGATAAAGGAAAATAGAAATAATTTTTTAAAAATCATTTGTTCCATTCTATATTCAGTGCATGTGTAGGTCATTGGGCATTTCACCATCAGGCCACAAATAAGTCCCATGCAGAAATACACACAATTAGCAAACAGAGATGCAACTGAAACAGTTTTCCTTGCAGAATTTAGGCATTTGGGACAGGGCTGTAGGCAGGTTCCTTTCCTGACAGCAAACTTAGATTTCAGAGCCGTCTCATGAGACGCTTACCTAAAGCTGCATAGCTGTCCTGGGAAGCAACGCCGGTGGTGGTGTGGCAGGAGCATCACCTGTTCTTTGCGTCACTCCTTACCATTCATCGTACAGAACAGGGCGGGTGCAGGCTCTAGGCTCATGGCCCATCTCTACTAGCAAAGCTCTTCTACCCTTGTTTTGCATCTCTGCAGCGAGCAGCTTACCGTGCCGTATGGGCACCGTTCTCCCGCTGTCGGTGTGTCACTGAGCACAGCGCAAAGCAGGACTTGGGGGCAAGAAGCAAAACAAGCAAGAACGTGTGCTGTTGGTTGAACTCCTAGATTTTCCCTTCTAGAGTTACTTCTGCAGTTTCTCCAGTGACTGGCTGTTATAATGTGTGAATCTACATATAGGACTGTCTATACATGTTTTTAATTTATCCTTCAGTAAAAAAAAAAATACTTTTTCATAAATACTGTGATTTTGTACACTAATTCAAGAATTAGAAAGTGACTGTGTAGCTGCAAAAGAGCTGGCTTAGGGTCATGGAGGTGTGACGCTTGGGCAGGAAGAAATTACGAAGTTCTTTTCCAACAGAACTTTGAGCACGCTTCAGACCTCATTTGTGAGAGAAGGGTCGTCTGGATTAATACCTTTAAAGGAGTTTCAAGCTTTCCTGTAGCAAGTGCTGTAATAAGCCTCTACCTTCTTCAGGTTGGTTATCTGGCTAGGTTTTCTATTAAAAACAAAACAAAACAAAAAAACAAAACAAAACAATAAAAAAAGAAAAGAAAAAAGAAAAACCCACCCACACAGACCTCTACTGATACTCTATCATTAACTTGCTCTTAGAAATCTGGACTATAGTACTCTTTATAAATAGAATCGGTGAATGCATTTAGTTTGTGGTTAAGTTTTCTTGTTGGTATGGTGGAATGGGGGTACTGCAGTGATGGGTTCTGAAATCCTGCATGTGAGGTGCTGGCACTGGCCGTGAGCCCAGCACCGGTGCTGGCACTGATGTGTTTATTGCTTGGACCGCAGTGGTGTTTTTTCTCTCTTCTGCAGCTTCAATTCCCTGGGGTTTTTTCAACAGCAGAGCTTTTAGTGTGTAAAGCATTAGTACAAGAAAACTGTAAGAATTCATAATTTTGTTTGTAGAAACCTGTTTCGTGACAGAAATTACACTGGCAGCAGTTTCTGGCAGGGTCTTTCCAGTCTGCTCTCAGCAGGAGGAGAGATGTTTTCATTCACCCTCTTAAAACTTGCAACAATTGTTTCCATTTTTTCAGCTGTTCCAAAACAAAAACAACTTTGTGCAGGTATTTGAAACATTGTAACTATCATGGCTATTCAAGAATCTTGAAACAGGTGTACTCCTGCTTTGTTTGGGTTTTTTATCCCAGTTGTGCTTATATTTTAAAAAAACAAATAATGGTAACCAAAGAATAGATGGAAACTTATGGTCATGCTTCATTTGGCCCATTTGGTACAGATGTGTTGCAGCTCAACTTAGTTTTTCTTTAATATGGGAGAGCAAAAGCACCTTTTATAATATGAGCATTTCTGCACCAGAAACTCTCTTGAAAATACAGTTACACTATGAAGCTCAGACTCTTAATTCAGGTATTATTGCAGAGCTTTTTAATTGCATGACTGGCCTGTCATTTTAACTGTTTGCTTTTGCAGACAGGTATTTCTAGAGGAAAAACATTCCATCATTTAAATCTCTGATATGAACTGGTTATTTGGATGTAATCCACAAGATAAATTGTGAAACTGGAATCTCATAACATGGTCTTTCATCATTTCAAGCAAAGTTTCTAGAAAGCCTGTGTAATTACACATGATAATTGTATAATTGCACATCTTAATTATTATATTTCCTCCTTATCAAGTTATATGTATTTGCACTAATTATAGTCCCAAAATGTTTAATTACTAAATTATAGTTGCATATTGGGGGGGGGTGGGGGGGTGGGGTGGGGGGTGTGTAGCTCTAATCTGCCAGCTGAAAGCAAGTTTGTAGCTAGCATTTTACAAACATAGTTTTGTTTAAAACACATGTATTTACCAGGAAAATGATGGTATACTATTGTGGCGGTCTTGGTTTGAACAGAAATAAGAAAATGGTTGACTGAGAGAAATATTCATGATGGTATAGCTAAAGACAAAATTGGTATATACCAGCAGATGGAATAGTAGAAAGAATGTGGTATACAGTATTGGGGTTTTAATTGTTATAGCAAAGCACAAATAAAACAAGTTTTTATAACCAGACATTATCCATAACTTCTCTTTATCCCCACATCACACAGTCCTTCACTCTCACCTCTAATATTCCAGTATCCCATCTGGGCTATCTTTTTTTTTCTTTTTTTCTTTTTTCTTTTTTTTTTTTTTAAATATATATGGCACTCCCTTATTTAATCAGTGTGGAGAATGCTCCCAGCCTTTGTCATATCAGTCAATAGTGTGTGTCAGTTTGCCTTAGCTTTCGTTCTAAATCGTGTTATTTGGCTGTCTTGCTAAGAAACAGCCTCTTTTTTTTTTCTGTCTTTTCTACACAGTTTTAATCTTTTGCTCAGGCTCCCATCTTTCTGTATTTTCAGTTACAGTTTCTTGTCTAGCCTTGACATAATTCTTGCCTGTTTATATACATCTAGAATGTGGTTAGGAAGATTGTTTTTGTAGCCAAATGTCTTTGCAGTATCATCCTTCCACTGCCTTCCCTTTCCCAATCTTTTCAGACTTGAGGTGCTTTTCTTTAAGATCCTTCCAGATCTATTTTTGTAGCCAACAATCCAGTACAGCAAGGTATCTGACTTAAAAAATGTGTTTTAAGATTCTCACCTTGCTTTTGGGAAATTTATATGAGTTTGTTGTTAGTTGTTTTTTTTTCTTGTGCCGTGTAGCTCTGTATACAAGGTACTAAGATGACAATTTCATCGTGCTGCCTTGTGGTTCTTCAGGTATCTTTAATATGGATGCAGTCAAACTGTCACTTTAACACCAAAAGCAAAGGCAGTTCCTCCAGTATGAGGATGTGGTCTTCAGTCATACTTGCTTGTATTGTCACTTGCCTTCTGTTTCAAAACCACAAGGTCGCTTCTTGGGTGTTTTTCTATAAAGCCGAAGAATCTCCATCCTTGGGCCACCCGATGCGTTTTGCTCCAGCGGTCCATGATCTTATCCTAGGAAAATTGTTTTTGGTCTAAATCCACCTTCTTGCAGTCTTGACCTTATTGCTGTAATAATCATAGGTGAGAATTTATGTGCTTTTCTTTGTAGTAACTTACTCTCTTTGAAGTCCTGTATGTCATGCTTTTCCTCTGTCTTGTTCATACTAAGCCACCAGTACGATCTGTGAGTTAGGACTTTGGTTCCTCATATCTTATCACCACTGTTCAGGTGATGTGTTCCCAGAAGGTGTCCACTTCGTGACATTACTGGTTGTTTTGTAGCACATGGTTTCCTCTGGTTTTTATAAGAAATGGCAGTGAAAGACTGGAGAAAGCTTTCACTGTGACAGTTTTACAAATGTCAGTCCATCCCCTGGAACAGAGTTTTGATAAACCAGTATTTTCCAAGGAGGGGAGATGGGAGTTTAACGGAATAATTGAGTCACCAAAACCCAGCAGCCGCTTTCAAAAGGACAGCTTGAGCTGTGAAAACTGATCTGTCTATACTTGCCATGATAGCATCTTTCTTTTACATTGCCTGCATGCCAGCTGCTCTTACCTACTGGGTTTTTTTTACCAATTTTGCATTCTTAGCTTTTTGCTGTTTAGTATCTCTGTCAGACTCCTGTGGAGTGCCTCTAGGAATATGTCTATTGGAAGAAGATTCCCCATATGTAATTATTGCTGAAGATGATCAGCTGTGATTTTAATCCATTATATATATACTAGGTGGTGTATTGATTTTTGACTAATGATAACTTTTAATAGACCTGTCATGCAGTATCAAGTCGGATTCTTTAGAGAATTCTATAGGCTTAGATGTACTTCATAACCCCTCTATGATGCAGCAAGTGTATTCACCTTAAAACAGTTGTGTTATCTCGGTTGATGAGGCTTAAGACGTTCTTCCAAGCATGCCAAGAGGATCACTGTCGTGTACTGTGTTTATTAGAAAGAGATGGTGTTTTGCACCCAAAACCCAGCAATAAGCCTTACTGGTTTTTCATGAACGCAGTTTAATGTCAGTAATGCTTCTGTGTGATGGTAGTTGTATAATTAACACCTAAATGAATTTGGAGTGAGATTAAGAATAATTCTATTTTTGCTGGAGATCGTGTATGTGTTCTGTGAGAACAGGAGACTTTTGAATAGGAAAAGTAAACAAGCGATCTATTTTTTGTATATCTCAACTTCACGGAATAGATGTGGACAACTGATCTGCCCTGATAGTGGGATCTTCAGTCACTGTTTCCGTGGGTGAACTCTTGGTCCTTCCTGCGCAGTCATTGCTGACAGTTACTTAGTCTTGGTTTTCCAGAAGAAGTAATCTTTCTGCAGTTCCTAAATTATAGCCTGTATTCACTCTACTACATAATTGCATGTTTATGGAAGGTGTACTCTGACACCAGTTCTTAAATGTCTCATTTTATCAGTATTGCAAAGGAAGATGTTTTTACGGCTTTTAGTGATTAGGTAGTTCTAAGATTGTTATCAAGAAAACTTTAAAATTAAGGGATTATTTTCAAAAAATCAGTTTTTACCCTTTTGATTTTAAGAATTTCCTCATATGACTGGTGACATTGAAATCTACTCCTAGTACATGTTTCTGGTTTTAATTGGAATAAATTTTGTCTAATAACCTTTTATTTGTGCATGGGAGATGTGACATAATGTACTTCTAAATATATACTTCCAAGAAAATGAATCTTCCTCTATCAAAAAGACATCAAGACACACACACTTGTGCAAAACATTTTCATTTGTGCTTTTCTTAGCTGAAGTAACATACTAGTATGTGAAACAATAAAATTCTCAAAATACGAGATTAATTTCACATGTTTTTATCAAGGCCATATTTTGTGGAGGATACAAATCCAGAATAGAATATTTGAAAAACATTGGGAGACTCTTCAGATACATTGTGCTTTAATTTATAATGTATAATCTATACATACTGTATAAACTATATAAAGAATCAAGCAATCATGTCTTTCAGTGTTATCTATTGCCATCATTCCCCATGCATTGAGGCTCTCACTATAGCTATTACTATAAAACGTTCCCTAAGTACATAAAGGCTCTAATCGTTAAGATTTTTATTACCAGCCACACATACAGAGCTGCAAATTGCCTTGTTTCAGATTTATTATGTATTACTCTAGAAATTCTATAAAGATCAAAAGAACTGATTACAATGTTGACCTTTGCATTAACTCATCTGAATTTAAATTCAAGTGTTTGATTTGGGAAAATAAGTCCATTTATCATAGGTCTGCTACTGAGGGGATTGTGCAGCCCTGATTGGGAGTGCTGAGACCAAATTTATTTATTGAACATGGGCTTGAAAATTGTTTGTAGGACAAGAGGAACAAAAGTTTGACCTGCCGTTGTGTTGCACCCAGGGAACAATGTGGCAGCTGCCCTTTTCAAATATCTAGCAGTCTGTTCTTGATGAAGAACCAAAAGATGCTTATAGTTTAAATATATATATAACTGCTTTGAAAATGGAAGCCAATGAGCCTTTTCTCACCATGAGATAATTAACTGTTTAATACAAATGTTACAGTCTAGCAATATGGAAGGAGACATGCGGTATTCTGGATTTTAACATTTCCTTTTTCAAGCTTATTTGAAGTTTACTGTCCTGGAAACATAAATATTTATGAGTGTACATTTTAGAACTGGCTCCTCAGCTAGGAGAAGGATGGTAGGTTTATCAATTAATTAATTGTAGCTCATTTAGTGTTCATATTTATACTAGCTGAAAGGCTAGTCCCTTCAGAAAAGTAAATAAAAGAAATTGGAACTAATAGAGCTGGAAGTGTATCTGTACAGTATCTGTATCTGTACAGAGTCTCTGCAGCAGCATTCACTTTCTTGTGAAATGCTAAAAGAGGAGATTTTGTCAAATAAGTGCAACTTACACTTTTACACTTTAAAACGTCTGATTTGGCAGTTTCATAGGCTTAGTCTGAGGTGTCAATGTGCGAGACACATAATTTACTACTTAAAAGTATTTCTACTCTGGTTTGGAAGAAACGTTATATTTAGTGTAAGTGTAAGGTAATTAAATTCAGTGAATGCAAGTCCATACCTGCTCGTCAGGTAGTGATAGCAGGTCTACAAACAGTGTGCCATGCAGTGGTGCACAAAGCTGTCTCTAAAACAAGACGTTTGTTGTCTTTACATGGGCGCATTCTGACCCTTAACTTAGTACAAGCAGAAATGCTACAGTGACGATGCACCCAGTACATTTGTTAACGATTTATTTGATTTTTAGTTTCCTGTTAAGGAAAATATACTGAATTGTTTCATCAGAAAACGCTTTGGTCGGGAATGTGCTGATGTCACAACTATATCCCCAAATGATTCTATTAAAAAGAGGGGACAAGTGGAAATGAAATACCATTTCTGATACAGAAAAAGGCTTGTTTGACACATGGGCTGCAGCAATCTGGACTGAAGTCACTCCGAACAGTCAGCAGGCAGGGCAGACTTCAGAAAACAAAGTTAATATTTGCTCTAGCCCTGAAGAAGTGCGTACAGGTATGTTTAAGACCTCCAACAATGTTTGATTTGGGAGCTTACTGTCAAATGAGACATTTTTATTTATGTATCTGAGTTATATGGCTGAGAAATACTAAATACTCTCAGTGAGAATGCATTTTGTGTATATTAAGAAAAATCCAGCTTTTAAGATGTGTATAGCACGAAGTAAAAATGACGTTGACCCTTAGGGTTCCTCGGGCTTTCCATTTCCAGAGGGCTTAAAGATTACCCATCCTATTGTTCTGCTGCTGTGTGGCATCTTTAAAACTTCATGTTTTAAACTCTAGATCTTCACTTCTATGAGCTGAATTCAAGTGATGATTCAATAATAGATGAGGACTGTTTTAATGCTTGCAAAGTAAGTACATCCTGTCCTAATCAGCCTGAAGTTTTATGGATTCTGAAGTCAGCAAACTTTCAAAACAATCGTGAGGCATATTGTCTCATCTCCGGTATTTATTCCCCTTTTAGACATCTAGCGAGAACCTAAGTGCTCCATTAAAATGAATGGCTGCAGCTTTGGGGGAATTAGCAGGGCTTTTGTTTGGTTTTGCTAGATCTTTTTAGTCAACCACACATTTTGTTATTTGCACGGTTGTCTGCAAGTTTGTTTTTGCTATGTCAAGAAATGTGTTCGGAAGTTGGAAGGAAAGAGCTCTGTTTTATTAGGGGTGAGATTTTTCAGCTCAGATGTTGTTAGTCGTTTACTTTCATGAGGATTCCCAAGGAACTGTGAAAACTTCAACTTCTAGGAGCTGCTTTTCCAGAATTGTGTTTAACTGGGGGGCGATGAGGGGCTAACACTGAACCTAAGCCTCAAGTTTCTTTATTGAGGATTTTTATTTGTAATATTTTACTTGGTTTCATCAGTAGTAATTTTGAAACCCTGTCACAAATCTCTCACAGTATTGTACCCGGTTTAAAAAATAAATATAATAGAAACCAAAAGCATAGGTAGCCGCTTGTATAATGGAAAAAAAGGGCAATTACTTCTCCATAGATCAGAATCCTTAGGCACGTTGTGCAGAAAGTGTTATTCGTGGGGAGGCTAGGTCTGTTCTTCTGCCACGGAGGCATTCGTTGGTGGTTGACTGATGTCACGTAGAAGGAGACAGGCACTGAAATGTTTGGATTTAGAACATTGCTCCTGTTTTTAAACTGCAGTAATTTACAAGCGTGTAATATATTTTGAAAAACTCTGTTAATGCAGATATACCTACAGAAACCATTGGTCGTCCCACCCCTTTCTCCCCTACCTAGGTCTTGTAAATTTTGGAATGTTAAGTCTGATGGTGTAATGAATAAAACATACTCCGGTTGCCTAAGGATGATCTGGAAGCATGTCATATCTGTTTTCAGGTATCAAGGATTTTTTCCTCTGCTGTTGTCTGTTCATACGTGTATCATTTGACTTCTAAAACTAAACCTTGGAGATAATATTCCCCTTAAATATTTTTAAAGGGCAGAAATTGCATCAATATTTAGGTTTCACAAAATACAGTGGTATGTAATTCTTGAATCAATCAAGAGCACTGAAATGCATTCTTTGCTTATGTTGCCTTTTATTAGAACTGTTTTTTCACACTATAAACTCTTGCCATAAAGGTGAAGTCCGTTCAAAGAATTCAAGGGGCGTGGAAAAGTCCCACAACAGGAAAGAGGAATAGTTCATCAGGGTTAAATGGTGCTATAACAGTGGACCATACAAAATTATAGGAAGTAACTTCAGAAATTTTAGGCTACAGTACAAATGGGAAATATACTTTTGTTAATTTTAGCCACAAAAATCTGTCTTAAGTAGTTTGGTATGAAAACTTCTGGAGCTGATAGGCTTTCACTTTGAATGAATTAAAACCATAGTTCTTTCCCCGTATCTTATGATAAAGTAAGACTTTCGTTAGAGGAGAAACTTTCAAAGCTGATCTCACAGGTCTGCAAGAAAAAGCAGGAAATAAAAATGTAGTGGACTGAAGTCAAAGATATTTCTGCAAAGGTTTGTCTTGTGGGAATAGGAATTTACCTGCTGCTTTTACCCTGGCACCAGAGATTCAGGTAAACTATTTAGGTGTGGAAGGAGTTAAGTATTTTTAATGGTGTCTTTAAAAAAAACAGCATTTCTTTGTGTATCAGCTTGGGTGAATAGGAAATTTTCAAGGTTCAGGACACTTAATATTGTTTGAACCTGATTTAGTTGAGGTTAAGGATGAGCTAGACAAAACTGGAGTAGGTCAAGTATGCCTGTGTCACTCGATTTCAGAGTTACTAAGACTTTTTTTCCTAAGGATTGTTGTGTCTGTTGCTTTTCCAAGAAGGCATCTTGAACCATGCAGCTAGTACCACTTCCCCACCACCCCAAGGAACAGGCACTTCCTCAGTAGTTCCCATCTTTTGATGCAGTATCGGACAGACGACCTCTGATTTAATAGTAAGCCGAATCATTGCTTTTGAATACAAACTGCTTTGATAACTTTCCAGAATTTTCTGTACGTATTCTTTGTTCAGTTGATTATTTTCCTCAGCACGTGGCTATATGCAGGAAGAACTTGAAAACGTTCCCAGATATTTCATGGCACTTACAGCACCTTTTCAGCGAACGTGAATTTCTTGCCAACACCATTCTTCCTAATTAATATATCACTATGTGTTTATGACTTTTAAAGTTATTTTTTTAAAATAACTCAATATGTATTTTCTTCTGTGCTACTTAAATATTTGTGGGTCGTAATGCCAAATTCAGATGGCTCTTTCCATAATTTTTTTTTCTCGGCCACCTGCACAATTTAATGCTATCGAGGGTATGATATACACAACAGTGCTTTCTGCCAATATATACAGTTTCTTGAATGCTGCCACCAAATGCAATTTCTTTAGAGATTCAACCAAAGTTACAAGTGTGCCAGTTTGTTGGGTTTTTTTGTTTTGAGTTTGTTTGGTTGTTGGTTGAGGTTTGTTGTGTTTTGGTTTTTTTGGGGGGGGATGGTATCCATTACTTGAGCTTTTTATTTTCTCTCACTCCTCTTAAATTCACTGTTTCCAGTTAAGCTTGTGGAATGCAACATTTACCCTGTTGGTATCCAGTTATTAACAAAATAAATGAGCTTTGTCTTGAACAGCAATTTTCATTTTTCTAGGAGAAATCTGAGCATCTTATTAACAGTTGGGAGCTTACCACACTTTCTAGTGTTAAACCTACCTGCAAACCAAACCAGGCCTATAACATGCTGGGTGCTCTTAATTCAGCCTCCATTCTGGTACAGTATAAAGTCTAGGTGTTTGGTAGGAAATGGAATAGCCCATCATCATAGTATTGCTTCAGCAGCTAAATAAAAGGTACTGATCCAGAAACTTGTGTTTATTAAGCAATCACAGACAGGCATTGGCAGCAAATGAAATGCAAACTTAATAACTCACTTTATAAATTGTGCCCAGGATCACACTACAACCGACTTGAATGGCAAGTGGTGGGTTCAGCGAGGCTTTGTGTTGGTAGTGTTTATTCAACCATCTTGGGGATGGGAAGAAGATGAGTCAGGTTATATTAAGCTGGTGTCTTCAAGCTTTGAACAAAGCAGAGAGATTCACACAATTCCCCAAGCACCATTTCTTGAAGGGATAGTCACTATTATCTTTCAGCAGATTCTTGGGTTTTATCTTGCAGTAGAATTCTGTGAAGGTGTGCTTTTCCACATACAAAAATACTTTTATGATATTCTCTACACATGGTACCTTCTCCTTTCATTTTTGCTCATTTTCCTCTTCCTTCCCAAACTAAAATCAAATATGTATTCCAGCATCCCATAGAAGAATGCTTACTTTTTGTACTGGTAGTGAAAATACTTCCCTTGACTGAAAGTGAAGTTTGCATCTTGGAGACCATCAGATTGACCCAGAAATAGTCTCTGAAAACTTCCGGACATGTAGAAATTTTGAGCACCAAGGCTGTCACTCATAGCTGGATGCAATGTATTTCCATGTCCATACTCTTCTCCTTCCATCTCACCTTGGCTGTTTTCTTGGTGAGTTACATCGTGCTCTTATACATCTAAGTGGTAAGCTTTTAGGTCAATTTGTCTTTATTAGGGACTAAATTAACTCTGTGTGTCTGGAATAACATATACATATAAATGTAAAATGTCAGTATTTGGTTCAAGATCTTCTCTGTGACAAAGACCCTCTTTTTGGCTTCTCCTGATTTTTTTTCCTCCCTTAGTAACAGGGAAAATAACTTTCTCACTCCTCAAGGGCTGCTTAAAATTCCCTTATCATTTTGCAAGGAGTTGCTGATAGCCACAGGCTGTGATTCTGTGAAGTATGGTCTCTACCCAAGGTGGGTGGAAAGTCAGTCTTCTCCAGGACCTGGCAAAATGTGCTTTACAGCTTTGCATGTGAAAAAATGATGTTGCTCTCTGTGCCCTGAAACACATAAAATACAACAGAGAGAAAAGTGTTCTTTACTGGATTCCCTGTGTAGTCAGGACCCAACAAGCCAGTTACTCCTCTTGTCTTTATCTCTACCACGATGCTTCATACGTAGAGGGTTATGCATTTGGTAGCCAAAAGTTGCCTATACATGGTTTTATCAGGAATTTCAGAAGCCTGAGGCAGCTAAAGTGTTACATAGAGACCAAAACTTACTATTGCGGATCTGGCCAAAAAAATAAAATTGATGCAGCCAGAGACATTAGGGGAAAGTGAACGGTCTTTCCCCCATGAACAAAATAGCATAAAACTACCAAGGAAATGCACGTTGTGTGCCAGGACAACACACAGCAATGGTATTTCATCTTGCTGGAGGAGTGGATAGCGGAGAGAAGCTGCGTTCTGCTCCTAGACCACAGGCTTTGCCTTCCTTTATGAATAGTGTTTGGGGATGGCTATCATTTTAATGCATTACAAATGTAAATTACTATAAGGAACTATGGGCTCGCCCTTAAGAGTGCACTGTGATGTTTTCCATTATGTAGGGCTTGATATCGTACAAAGAGAACCTTGGAACACTCTTACTGATAAGGAGGGATTTTGAGAGTAAGATAATACAGTTTAGTCTTCCAATCAAAGTTAATGGTGGCTTTGCAGAATCCATTCATGAGCTTTTGGTAGGATACATCTTTAGTATCTACATTATGTTAGTTTTGAAATGTCATGTGTTTGATATGTTTGATATTCCAGTGTGGGACTGCTATCAAGCCTAACAAGCTTGACAGTTTCTTTTAAAATGTATGAGTGGAATTCCCACTTTTTTTTTTTCTTCCCTATTAGAACCTACTTGTTTCCATTTCTTCTGTAATAGAAGTCATGAATTATTTACATTTGATATTTGAAGGCAAGATGATGGAAAAGCTTGAGAATGTCCTGCTAGGAAAAAATATATTTATTGTGACGTATCTTAAAACTTACTTTTTTTCTAAATCATTTTGCTTAGGGAGAAAAAAAAAAGTTATCTTAAGCCTGAATTTAGCTTGACCTTAAAAGTACCCAATGAAAAGTTGATTTCTGAGCTTCCAGCTTGCTTATGTTTATCTCTGCTGGCATTTACAATTTGGAACAATGGTTATAGTTAGGCGCTAGAAGTTCAGATTGCAGAGAAAAAAGTGGGAAATAAAGGATTTCTAAAATCTACCAATTGTGCAAGCTTGCCCGGTGTACATGTGTGTACAGGCAAGCGCAAAGTAATGAGAAGTGTCATGTGTGTACATAATACTGTCAACAGTGAAACTGGCCAGCTTTGTACCTGAAACTCCCCTAAAGCCTTTTTCCTGCTGTTTCACCACCTTCTGGTGAGAATTTCACTTGAAATGCAGGAAAATTGTTTTGTGGCCACTAATTATTTATATGTTGCCTAACCTGAAGGGGAAAAGGTAATTTTATTTTAGCAGTTCAAGTATGTAAATTTTGTAAGGTCTGTTACTGATCAAACTGTACAAATTTTAAAAGGTATTTTATCCCAGATATTACCAAAGTGTAATGTTTTAAACCAAAATTTTCTGATACCTGAGTTATTTTCTTCATGTGGGAGGCTGTTAGTATGCTGCTATCTGCATCCCCTTGTGCCTAGTCTTCCTCTTGTCACATTCTCCTGAAAATAGTTTAGATGCTGTCTGGCTTGTGTTTCCCAGGCTGTGATATAGCTCGTTGGGTGCCCCTGTGAAAAACAAAAGGTAACGAGGTTTTCATGCAAATGAAACTTGACTGGTTGAAGACTTCAAGACTGCGCAGAGCTGCGGGTGCTATGATAGGAAAACATCCCAGCCGAGAGGGAGACTTAGCCGAGCAGGTCGCTTCTGCCTACCTCTGTCTGGGGCTGCTAATCCAAACTGCTCTCCCAGTCGCTGGAAGCGTAGTGGTGTGGAAAAGATGGGATGGAAAGAATGGGACCTCGCTGTACCATCGGCTGTGAGCCTTCCATCAGTAAGATAACACTGTGGCCTGCAGTGCAATGCAGAAAATGGGGCATTCTCTTTAATTGCAGCGGCTGGCCATTTGTTTTTCATTTAGCTATAATTTATTAAACTAAAATCCCTTTCCCTTTTGAAAAGAAAAAGGCATTACTTGCAGTTTGCATTCTAATCATAGCATTTTTCATCTGGTTATGGATAATAGTAACAATCTAACATTAACGTGTTTAAATATGTTCATGGCTACGTAGATTAATGGAACTGATGTCAGCATGTTTAAAATTAGTTTTAATGTAAGAGTAAAATGAAAATACTTTTTAACAAGTTATTTGGCTCGAAGCTCCATTTATACGGTGTATGTTTCAAGCTAATAATCAGGGCTTACCGTGGGTCAGCATGTCATATCCCAGTGGTGTCTAGTGAGACGGAGGGTTATCTTCTATGTCAGCTAGATAACCCTGTGAACAGTTTTGAGCGGTGGAGATAATGGGACTGAATTCTGAAATGAGGTAGAACTCCGGAATGGGGCAGAATTCAGAACAGGAGCTGGAAATCTCACACAGTACAGCGCGGTGTGAGCACCGTACGGCTGCTTCTGAAGGCAGTCACCTTTTGGCATCAGTAGTCACTTATGTTTTACAATAATCCTTCTTGATAGGGTACAATTAAAATGTGGGAGAATGGCAAATCAGGTACATATTCCTATAGCAAAGAAAGGTGAAGTAAAATAATTACTTCCTTGCTACTGGTGCTATTTTGTTTATCTAATCATTTTTTATTTGAACAGAGATACTGCATGATAAATCTAATAAGTATTTTTTCCGTGTTTTGGACAGCTTTTACTCTCCTCTTCAAGTTATGCTGTCCACAATTATTGTGTGTTAACAAATTAATTATGGTTTATTCTTTTAATAAAAATGTAATTTTTTATGTACTTTGAGGAAATTGTAGATCGGCTTTGTGGCAATAGACACACTTCCATACTTCAGGTTTTTCATTTTTTATTATTCTGTATTTTACTGGTTTTAATTTTATAAATAAGAAATTTATTTATAAATATATTTATAAATAAAAAAAAAGGACAAATTTGTTGCACATTTATGAGAAGAATAATTAGATTGTCTCTGGTTTCATACCTTCTCAGATGACGCAATAGGCTTCCTAATTGCACGTCTAAATCAAACCAGTGATACCATAATTGAGGTAATTCAGTCTTCATACAAAATGTAGAAACAAATTATAAACTGCTTGAGTTTCAGGTTTGTTTCCACCTTCAGAGCTACCACAGTATATATATACTGTTGAATTCCTTTATCAGCTTTTGGAAAATGGACTTTTGCATGTATATATTTACAGTCTAGATATCGACAGGTCTTGGGATCACCGGTATTAGACGTGGTTTTTCTCACTGTCTATTGTATCATTCATCTCATGTTTGCCGTCAGTTTTAGCCATAGCATAAGTGAATTATTTAGCACTGACGAACATGCTCTTTCTGTTAGCATTTCTTCACGCAGCTGATAACCACGGTTGTTACTCATAGCAAAAGCTTAGTGACTTCTGTAGCCTTTGGTCAGCCAGTAGAGGCCACTCATAGCTTGCTACTGAAGCTGGGCAGTCATTTGAAAATGGGGGGTTTGTGTGCAGGGTTGGTTTTTTTAATCCGCTCTGAGAAACCTTGTGCTGCCACGAACTGTCATAGTATGACTTGTACCTGCACAGAGTTCTGTTATGAGTAATTCTGCTTATGTATGTAAATGCATTTAATATTGACTTTTTTCTGTTTCCTGTAATAAGTCCCATGGCAGCAGGAATAAAAATCACCTTCAGTAGTATACCTCAAGCAGTCTTAAAGAAAATGTTTTTTGATGACATCCTTTGTTGTTGGTACAATCTGTACTGTCTTTATATTACCTTACTTTAATGAAGTAAGGGAAAAGTATTACAGATTACTTTGCTGAGGGAAGGGCAGGAGGGTCTTGTTTGTCTGTTTTTCACGTTTTTCTCAAACGAGGAACTGAGCTGCAGAAAACAACTGACCAAAAGTCAAAACAGCAAGCCTGCAGCAGAGTGAGGAGTTGAACCTGCATCTCCCAGGGCAAGGCTGGTATCCTAATCGCTGCCTCGCTCCTTCCTACTGTCTGTATTGCCGTGTGGGTAACTTCACTTAGTGACGATAATTTTACAAGTAAAAATATTATTTCTGCATTTTAGATCATACTTAACTCATAAGGATACAGTCCCAGCACTACTGAAATCAAAATCCTGTTGACTTAGTGAAGCTTTCACCCTAGAATAAAAGAGACAGCTAAACCATCATAATAGAGACTTTTTTTATACGCAGTATATTCCTGCAGCATTTAATTAGTAGCTCTATGTACTAAGGAAAAATTGGTTGCATTTAAATAAAATTTCTTGAATATTGTTATTTACAGACTAGTGAGGTAGCAAAATTTTCGCCATTGTTTTGTGGGGTTTTTTTGCCATAACTAATACAGTTCAGACAACTGTCCGGAAGATTTTCCCTTTCCTAATATAAAAAGTGAAAAGGCGGTGCTGTGTGGTGTGTTAATGCCATCCTGAGGATCTTACATTTGCCTTTTACCACCAGGTTTAACTAAAAACAAAATAAAATCTGGTTTATATTTCTTCTTGAGACTTACAAATCAGCCAGTTTGTTGCAGTGCTGTGAGCTGCTGTTTTGGCAATGGTGCCACATAGTAGTATTTCATATTAAATATTAGTTATCTCAAAAGCAGCTTTCTTACTGACCTCCTTACAGATGGGACACTTACACGTTTCATTTTACCTGATACTTTCTCCAGACACCATATAATTTTTTTTTTTTTTTTTAACATGATACACGAGTACTTATTTTCTCTGCTTTAATAGCTGTTCCGGCATCACCATATCACATACGTAAAGGCAGCATGTATGCACTGATGTATATCATCACAGTGCATCATCACACTTATTGTGTTACCTATTCTACAGTATATAAAAGCTTGTCCCTTTGACAAAGATTTAGGACAAAGCATAGTCTGTAGTATTTTCTGCTAGTGTTACCCTTTAAAACAAACAAAAAACTTTATGCCCAGGCCAGTCACTTTACAAAAGTCTTTTTTGTTTAAAATTTATAATTATTTAATTTCAAATTCATGTTACTATAAAAGCAGAGAAAAATTGTGTAACAGCGAAGATTTACAGAGAAATTCATTGTTCTGCTTTTGTAAGTCAGAAAATTTTCCATCTTTTCCTGAAGGAGCTGTGTTTAATAGCACTTTCCACCTTTTAATCTCTGATACGATAGTGGGTTTTTTTCTATCTGTTAATCATTCAATTGAAAACCATATATGAAGAGAGAAACATATTCTGATCAGTTGTGTGAAAGGAAATTTAGAGAAAACTCTTAACAGTGTGTGAAACCACTGGAGAGATTGAGGAACTGGAACATATATTTTAACTCCAAGAAACTTAGTGATTCACATTTTACCTAGGGTGCGTAGGTCTTTTTTTCTTTGTTGTTACTAAGAGAAAACAGTAACACATGTACAGGGAGATGTGTGTTTGCTTTAGGATTAAAGTCCTTGTCTTTTGACCTATTTTTCTCGAGGTTTTGCTCCTTCCTTATCACTTGCGTATATTTTGCAAGCAGAATGGCAATGATCCATTGATTTTTGCAACACTGTGTTAGTAAGGGGCCGATTTTCAAGAATTAAAATTAGAGTAGCAAGAAACTGGAACAGAACTATTGTGCCAGTGAACCATGTCTTCATGAAGACTTCGCTGAGTTTGACTGAGCATCGTGTAAAGTTAACCTGTACATTAAAGAGATGCTTCTCTGGAATGGTCAGTTTGGGCCCTTCAGCAAGAGTGCGCTTCTAGAGGGAATAAAAATGTGATGGTAGTGTCAAGCTAGGGTTATGGCAATGATTCAGTAATGTATACTGTGAAAGCTGGTTTTATTTTCTTAGATTTTTATTTTGCTCCAAGTAAAAGAATTTGTATCTGTGGTTTTTTTAAAGATGTATTTTAAATCCAGAGCTTTGTTTAGTGTAGGTGCTTCCCAATACTTCTAGTGAAGAAGGGTATAAAATGAGTGATAACAAATTGATGTCTGAAATTATGAAAAATAGCTTGTAATCAGCGCAATAATACATAAAGAATACATTTTTCTCTATCTCTTCCCTTTAATACAGTTTGATTTAATTTCCTATAAATTGGCAATTACAGAACTGTGACTTATGGGAGTGCCATTGTGATGCTGTAATTTCTAGTGCAAAATCCTGTCGTCCAGGATATCATTTTAGTTGCGCTTTGTTTTGGACAACTTGTTTTGTGGAAAATGCTGCCTGAAAAAATCAGGTTTGCTACTGAACTTTTCAAATTGTATTTGTCAATATAGTGTTTTTAGGGAAACATACTACAAATATGTGAACCCAGAAAAAAGTATGTTTTCTTCTTCTGGAATTTTAAAGATTTTTTTAGTATAATTACTTTTCACATGTATTAATCTGTTGTTGATCATAGCAGTTAATTTATAGAGTGGAAAAAGGAACATATTCTTTCATTTAGAAAAGTGGTTAGCTCATTTGTGCAACTAGCGTTCAGCAAAATTTTGCCGCGGTTTTACTGCGTTTGCATACTATGAATGTGACATGCCGTGATGGCTAAGTTAAGCATTCAAGTCAAATGCTTCCATAATTATTTATGTGGATTCTTTAAACACATCAAAATTATATAGATTGGAAAAGACCTGTAATATCATTGAGTCCAAGCATAAACCTAACACTGCCAAGTCTACCAAATCATAGCGAGGAAACAGCATCCTGTAAAACACGAGCTTGGTAATGTCTTTTTCGCTGCATGTGCTATGGATTATTTGGCATAAAATCCAATTTAAAATACAAAAGTGTCATTTTTCGTATTTAAAAATCACTTGAAATTTAAGAAATTTATTTTTTCAGTAATGGAAAACATAGCTGAGGTACAATTATGAATAGGACACAATCTGTATTTTTTCAAAAATGTTATTTCCTAAGCTAAACATAAAGAGGAAGTGTACTTGTTCACTTGATTGTGTGATAGCATGGGGAAAAATAAGGGAAAAGAGGTATAGCTGGGTATGCATTTTAAGTATTAAGAAAGTACTGTGTTTGGAACACATCCGTACATCTGTATCACCCTTAATAACATGCTTTAACTTTTGGTCAGCCCTGAATCACACAGGCTGTTGGACTAAACGTTCATTGCAGATCCCTTCCAAATGAAATAGTCTTTTTATATTATTAGCACTTAACAACAGTTGCTGTGCTCGACGTTGCTGCAGAGTGAAATCCTCTCTTGTCCTTTTTCTGTTTAATCCCACTGTGTTTCCATGTATCACTTCTGAAGTTTGTGGTATGTGGTATCTCAGGCAGCAGTGTACTATGTTGTGTATTTTGATGCAAAACTCCTTGGTCTTGAATACTTTTCTATTTTACTGTGTCTTATCAGTATAGGTCACAATTTCTCAGGCAAAGCAATCTTTGCAAAACAGGATTCCTTTTTCTCTGAGTTGTAATACCTGTGTTTCAGGGACCCTCTAAACAGTATGCAGCCACCACCACCTTGTCTTATTCAAGCAATAGTAAAAGGACTTGCAGCCGGAAGAAATTAAAGAGTTCCAAAGATAACCCTAAAGTTTATTCATATTAAAACAGTTAAATCAATTGTAGATTACGGTATCTCTTGGGCAATGTGTTGCTGGGGAGACTTTGCACAGGAGGAAGCTGACAAGCAAGGAGGGTCAAAGGTTTCCCTGGTTTCCCTTTACACTCCTACTTATTTTCTGCTTTATGCAACTAAGCCACAGGACAGATTGCAACTCAGTTGGGCTGTGTGAAGACCTGTGGTAGTTCTTTTGTACTTTTTGAAGGTTGATATTGTTCCTCATCCTCTAAGACATCATTCCTAGTCATTTGCTACATCTAGTAAACTTTTAAAAAGCAGATATTCTTAAATAGAGGAAATAGAAATACTTCCAATTTTTATATTATAGTTACCTATGTTCCAGTATGGTTATGTTCAGTTATGGGGTAGTACAAGTTCTAGAAACACAGACTATTAAATATACTGCTAAAAAGCTTGAAAGAGGTTATTGGGCGTTTCCTAGGCCTTTTCATGTCTCATAGAAATGAACTTTTGAAGGCAGAATTCTGTTTGTGTCTATATGAGCTATAGTGTGCCATGACATCATTTCCAAAGGTTTATCCTTCAAAAGATTTGGGAAAAAAACCCAAACTATTGTATTTATATTATTAGAAAAACACCTGCTGCATGTTTTTCCTGCGAAGTATGTGGCAAAAGTGGTCTACAGCACTTGTTATCAAAGCATGCTTTTTCAGATTGCACTTTAACTTGCCCATGGCTCAGGTGCTTGCTACAAAAAAAGAGAAGGTGCACCCTCCCTCTCTTTTTCAGAGGGAGCGGTAACATAAAGACATCAGACATAGGCAAGGAGAATTTGACGAGAAGGAAGACAAGCCCATTTCAATTCCAGTGTCTTTTCTCAGATGGCTTAGTCCTGGGCACCTTCACCCCTGTGGCTAAGAGCCATTAAGGACCGTAGCCGTCAGTGCTAACTCTACAGTGTCAGCTCCGAAATTAAGTACGCACAGCTAATTTAGCATACAAATTAGTTAAAAACTAACACTCTTGGTATATATAAGGGAGATGTTTAATAGTGTGTAAGAATTGACCGTTACCAAGAGGAGCGATGTTAATGAATGAACTTAAAGCTTAAAAGAGGCCTGATCTGTTAGATTTCTGAACACTCATCACAGCAGTTCAGATTCCCTGATACACGTGTGTGCGCTGACATGCGTGCCAGCATACATTCAACTGTGAAGGAAAAGAGGGAAAAAAAACCCAACCAAGTCTTACTTGTGCAAACCTTCAGTGCTGTTTCCAAACGGGAAGGTAGTACTTACTTTACCCCCGAATTCTTCTTGTGCACTGGTATTTCATCACCTAAAGCAATTCTAGATAATTACGCTTTTTGGAGGTTTTTTTGCATGAATAAAGAATCTGAACAGTTGAGAGGGTATTTATTTTTATTTTAGTGTCTTGCAATCTGCTGCCGCTTTCTGGAGCAGTTGGCGCTGTCTTCTGTAGCGAGTCAGCAGATCTTTGGAGTATATTTTTCTAACTGTGAGCTGGCAGATAAAGATGGGCAATAGGGTCTCTGGCTTTTTACACCCTAGGTAAGTTTTGCAAATAGGAATTCATTTGCATTAACATATTGTGAATCTTACAATAATCAGCATTCAGTTTTATTCAGAGAATCTATAAGCATGCATTATGAGTTTGGTTTTATAAATATTTTGCGACTACTGCAGCTGTCTGGGGGTGTGCAAGAGAAACCTGAGCAGTGTACTTTGTGATCAGTTGTAACTGTATTCCAAGCAAGTTCATAGTCTCTTACAAATTAGTGGAAAAACATGCTTCTGTAGTTTATATATTTTAAAACTGGCAATTTATCAAGTGATTTTTCTTGAAGTTTCCATGCTTATTAAATTTGAGATTATGTATTTTGAGTAAGCTGGAAGCTTAAACTTGTTTCCATAAGTATGGCTACAGGTAAACAACCAATTTTGGTCCAGAAAATAGCTTTTGCTTCTGTCAACATGTTGTTTATTTTCTCCCGGAGATAAAAAGTTCAGTTTTCTGATATTTGTACCAAGATAAAGTCTGTAAACAAGATTAATATAGTGTGGAAAAGGTTGTCAGCAGCCCTGGCAAAGGAAATAAGTTGCCTGTACACTGAACATACTGTAAACTGAATAAAAGTGTCAGGTCCACCATGAGATAATGTGATCATGAACCTCTAACAAAGCATGACATAGGCACAGTCGGCTTTTCTTATAGCCAGAGTGTAGAAAATGGATTACTATATTCCAGGGATACCCACTGGAATAGCATGAAAACCTCATTTTGAGATTAATGCGGGATGTAACTCTCAAGAGCCGAGCTACATGTTTACTTACAGTGTTAAAGTAACAGTTTACGTATTAATCTTGAAATTTGGAAATGACATATTAAAATACTTGTTTGTATTTCTAGCTGCGTCTTTGTGAATTGACATTTCTTGCCCTTATTATTAGGTGAACTATGACATTGAAAAAGTAACGTTTGGTCGCTGGTTTATTGTTTAGCATGTGGCTCTGTCAGGCTTCAATACGACCGGTAAAACAGGGAATTCCGAACGTGGATAAAGCACTAGGTGCTGTTCCCCCACGTAGCTGCCATGGTTTCCTCTACTAGGGACTTGGATGTCTGCATACGTTTTTCTGCGGTAAAGTATAGCCAGTTCTTCTCAGCTGCCATCAGCCAGAAGAGTGACAACGCTTTAGGGTTTCTCAGTTCAGCCCTTAGTGACATCATTCTTCAGGCCAAAGAAACAGATTTTGGTCAAGTACTTCAACCATCGTAGAGCTTTCAAATTATTCAGTGTGTGTGCTTTCAAGAGTTTTCCAGACTTGGAGCTCCAACTGCCCTGGCTTTTCTCCATTGTGACACCAGATGAATAGGGATAGTACTCTTTAATGAGTGCGTTGTTTTAGTAACGAGTAGGCCCCTTTTATCTGTGAATCTTTTGCTTATGTATTTTTGGCAAGCCTGAACCATATAAATGTGTTATCATTGAGGTTTTGTGGCCTGCTTTCAAAACTGGCAGAACATCTGATTTCATTCCTGCTTCTGGTCATCTACTGACTATAAAACTATCTGCAAAGAACTGAAAACTTGGCCTTGCAATCTTTGAAACAGGAAAAGTGTGTCTTCTGCTCTGGTTCTTCAAGCATGAGTTTCGTCAGGGTGGTCTCTTGTTCTTCTGCTTTTAGCTGTCTACATGTGCAGAAAATTAAGCAGGTTCTTAAAACAAAAAATAAAATAAAGCTCTTTGAATGCATTCTTGAGCAATACCAGAATATCATCATGTGCAGAACTGGGCATGTGCTGTCCTGCATTCTTAAGATCATTCTTAAATTGAGCATATTATGTGTGGTTTTGGTACGTATAAAGCACTAGGCAAGCACTGCAGTACAGTGTGGTAAAGCCTATTTTATCTTTGCTTTCTATCCCACATCAACGTGAATTTCAAAAGTTTTGTGTTGGGATACAAAGATGGGGAGCATTTTTGAATACATTCATTGCTGTATTATCCATAAATAAGGATAGTATGTTGAATATGATTTTCAAAACATCTAACTTTCATTTTTTGGAGATAAAGTGCTTCATGGATTTTTCAAAAGTAACTTGAGCCCCTGGCATCTGTAAATGTCTGATGTCTGACATCCAATCAGGATTACACTTAAATGATTTCGGTAGATCTTGTATAGCACTTTCTGCACTCGGACTTTACTTCAAAATTGCAGATATTGCTGATTGCATTTACTGTGTCTAGTGTACGGTCTGTATTTTGTATTTAGTATTGGTGATAAATTTTCTTAATAAACAATCACTCTGTGTGTATGCTGCCTCATTATTCTAACTCTTTCCCCCCCCCCTACTTTTTCGCATTAGATAACTCCAGGACCAGGCGGTAGCAGGAAAACGGTTCACTTGTCCCAGGATTCTCTTCACCATGAGTGAGTGTCAGTGATGGGAGTTATAACTTTTTATTATTGTTTGCCTTACAGTACTACCTCTGCCCCAAGGCCACATTTTTGCAACTGTACAAATGTGATAAGAGAGCCTCAGCTCAGTTACGTAATGATCTTCAATAATAATATTTATAATCCTTTGTAATTAATTTTATGTTTCTTAAGGAACCATGAAGTTCAGTGCTTTGTAAATTTATTTTTATTAAACTGCTAAGTATATGCTTTACTAAAATGCTACACTTCTTAAGGCTAGATATCAAATATTTGGGGATACATTTCTGTGTCTAACTGCTAATAGATGTAGCATGCACAGCTTGAAACAAAATTTGCCGAATATGCTACATAAATCAGATCCTCAGTATAAACTGTTTTATGCTACTAATCCACTTCTCTTGCAGCCCATAACTTGCTAGCATGTGTGTTAACTAAAGAGGTTTTGATTCTATGTTACTTCTACCCTACAGTAATTCAGCTGGTATTTTATGGGGGTTTTTTTATTAAAAAAAAACAAGTAATCAAATAATACTAAAGCAAATGGACAAAATCCTAAAAATCAGTGTGATATGAATATCACTTTCCCGTTACAAGATCTTATTCTTTATGAAGGGGTTTTAATGCTTAAGTACGAGACGTATTCAAATTAGTTTGATTTTTTTTTTTTCAATAGAAATATGTTTTACTAATAATTTAGTCTGTAATCCACTAATTTGCCACAAAGCAGCAGAATTTATGTGGAGGAAAATACCCCAGTTTGCTGCTCCTCCTTGAGTGTTTGCTGTTGACACTGCTCAGAGACAAGACACTCGTTTTTGTGGAATTTAGATCTAACCCATTATATTTCTTGTCTTTATCAGCTTCTGGATGTTTGTGACCATATTTGCTGGGTCACTTGCAAATGTGATGTTTTTTCTTTTCACATGCTGCCAACATCAAAGTTGTGTGTGCATGAGATCTCCCCCCTTTTCCTCAGACTTTTGAACTGTTCCGTGCAGTTGATAAACATCTCATGTCCAAAATATATAAATGTCTACCTTATCCCAAGGTATACTTTTAACTTTATTGCTGTCATTCTTTTCCTTACTCAACTTAAAATTAGAAAAAGGAGTTAGGAGTATACAGGTTTTGGTGACAGCTGGTCTTGTATGCAAGAATTACAGGGTTGACTGCTCAGCAGCAAACTCACAAAAAGTGACAAAAAGCCACAAAATTTTCAGATTTGTGACTTTTAAAAAACAACAAAAGTCATTTAAACCTGACAATTCTATTGAATTTGCTTCTTCTCAGTTTATTAATTGAAGTAAAAATTTGAGTGTCATATGGCTGCTGTAGGGAAAAAAATATTTGAACTACATATGAAAAAGCGTGACTAGATTAAGCTTATAATCTTTGGTTACACTTCCAGAGGAATTCACAAACATAATAGCAGGTAATGTGATGGCCGTTTTGTGCAATATTATAATGGATGGAATTATTTTATGCTTTGCCTAAAACCTACTGCTTGTTTATGTGAGTAATATGTAAGTACTATATGTAATATCAGCTCCCCCTTGTTTTAATTGTTTTTCCTTCTTTGTATTTGCAAGTATCAAGATTTGCCCCAGGTTTGTATAATGCTTACTACAGCTACATTCAGATGGTAATTCAGTTCTGTGTGCTCACAGTGTGTGTGTGAACCAGTATTAATATGCTTTTACTGCTACTGAGGGAAAAGTCACGTCGTGAGTTCTTGTCCCTGCATGTCAATGTCTTGGTCAAAATTCTCACCTCTATGAAATAAGGCTGCCAATACTCAAAGTTGTACAAGTGTATGGAGATAAGAAGTCATTGCATTTATGGACTTTGGATTTCACTTTAGATTCAAACTCAGACCTCAGCCTGTGCAGTAATGCACTAACAACTACCAGGTAGCCCACAGTACTTAAAAATCTTTTCAGCTATAATCATTAATATGTAACACTTCAGTACTAAATATGGATTTACTTTTATTTATAGCACATACATTACAGTATATTAAAATGCTATCACTTATATATTATTTTAGCTTGTTTGACAAAATATAATTGCCTATAAAGCCAATAGCTGCTCAGAAGCGAAATTTGTGGTGCATTCTTTCAAAACTGTTACATACTTAGAGAGTTCAATAAAAATATCCCATTAAAATAAAGCATCGCCAAAGGCTGTATTTTCCTGGCAGACAATAAAATACCCAAAAGCACGCACAGACTGGTCATATGACAGCATGTGCTTTGTTAGTTATATTGTTAAACTTTTCTTTTTCTCCCACAGCCACTGGTTTAGCCCTGGGGCTAGGAAGGAACATAGCCAGGTAAGAACTGCTTTGATTAAGAACAGTTTACTTGAGATGTATAAAGGAATTTAACTACCTCTGCTCCAGAGGTAGTGGGCTAATGTTTTAAGAAAATATAAACAAAGCAGGTATGATTTCATATTTTCTTGTAAGGAAATACATTAACAGCAGTGCATTTCAAAAAGGTCCCTTAATTAAAAATCTTTAATTACTCATTTAATTTCAGTTAAATTATCTTTGAGTTTTAACAGGTTAAATGGAAAGTCTGATTATTATTATTATTAATAATGATTTTGTTAATCCTAGTATCTCCAAATGTTGTGTGTCTCAAAACGCTGGAAAGCAAAGCGTTTAACTTACAAAATCAAGAAGTACAGAGCAGTGACGAGAGCAGGTAGGCTTCTGCAGGAAGGACTTCAATTCCATTTTTCTGCATTTCACCACAGCAGTAAAAAAGGAACTGTTAAATCTCCATCATGGTGCAGATATTGGTGAAAATATTCCACTAGTTTGTCTGTTGAGCCCCTACCCTAGGAGGTCCAAGCCTAGAGATGTGGTTGAGGGAACGTTTAATATTTGATTAGCGACATGACACTTACTCCTTTAGCTTGTCTTCTGACATGGAGGAATACCTTTCCTTATGGATGGTAGTAAGGGTCTAAACAGAGCATACTGTCCAAGAACTATAAAAAAATGTGAAAATAAATTTGGTTTCATTTCATCAATATATAGTTAACTTGGACTATTCAGTAAAAGTAGTTGAATATACCATCAATGCATTGGAATTTAAGACTAAAGTTCCATAGTATGTTTTTTAAGTTGCTAAAAATGGATACAATGTAGTTGATTTAATTAGATCTATGCCAGTTCACTAGTACATTTACAAACTTGAACAGATTTCAATCTTCAAAAGGAAACAAGATCTGTAGAATCTTTGGAAGGTTCATCTGAGGATGATCCATCATGAACACTTGTAGCTCCAATAAGTCATAGTTGAAATATCAGTTGATATCAGAAAGGAAATACTCTTTCATGTCCTCTCCCCCTTCTTTTGAATTCCAGAGCAAGCTCAGTCTCTCAAAAGTGATGTTATTTACCCAAAACTGCCAGAACATAGTACAGTTTTAGCTGTAAATTGTGAACTTCTAACATGTTACAGTAAACTGACTGACACATAACATCCAAATAGATGGCTTTATATAATTCGCATTTAACTCATCATTTTGAAACACATTTCCTAGTAGAAGAAACACGTAACAAAGAGCTTTTCAAATATGACCATGCTTTGTCTTAATTAATCATGATAAAAAGTTCTCCTGGGCTAATCTTTATCCTATTGCTGAAATTTTGATGCTCTAAGTAGTCAAATTTGCTACGTTAGAATGAGTTTGACTGATTATTTTTTTTTATATTGGATTTTTTAATACCCTTGATTGTCTCGCATAACATAATAGTTAACTGAAGATGTATCGTTTACTTCTTTAAAAGATTATAAGCTTAAAACACTATGGAAATTTCCATGCTGAGAAATACATCAATCTGCATCATAGATACTGGCAATATCCATTCCACATACAGTGTGAAAAAAGTCTGCTTAGCTGGAATATAAGGACAAGTTAATTCATTTTTCACAGATAATAGTAGATTTGAATTAATTTTAAATTTTCTGTGTTTATTTCATATTTCTTAAGACCTGTGTTTTCAGAGCTTATCTGAAGTTCACTGTATTTATAACTTAGAGATTACTAATGTATTTTGAAGTAAAGCTAATGTTACCATGTAATATAGGTGTTACTGGCCCATAATGAGTTCTTTGGGTTTTTTTTAGACAAGTAAAGGAGTTTAGAGTGATGGTGCAATGTAACTGTGATGATTTTGACAGCCTATAAAATTCTCACTAAATTTGTTAAGATCTGTAGTGCATAACTATTGGTTGCATGAGTTTACTACTTTGTCTTTTAAATGATTTCTGGAGTTGAAGGTTTTTTTGTTAGAACACATGTAACTAACTTGCCAGATTTAAGGTCTGGCAGGTGATCTGTGTTTGTACATGCTATAACTACAGTTTACTTACCAGCAAGTGAATACTGATAACAGTGAGACTGTTCTCCTTAGCTTGACCATGAAATAGATACACATTGTATGAATGTCATGCGGGTAAAAACTGTGGCTACATTTAAATGTGACTTGTAAGTGCTCTGATTCACTGACGTTAAGAAAATGATAAAGTATTTTGCGAAAATGCATCAGAATAAGGTGACCTACCGTTATGTATCCTTCAGGTTGCCTTTTGAAACCAGACTCTGCTGTTTTACTGCATCTGAGAACTAGATGGTTGAAATGACAGGGAGCGTTCCTTATACAAGAAGCAAGCTACAGACAGTTGGGGGACAAATTAATGAAGTGTTATTCTAGATAGTGTCATTTTGTGGAGTCTGTGCTCAGGTACAACATTAAGGTGTGGTTGGCCAAGTCATAATGTTCATAATTTCCTAATTTCCAGTGGATGTTTACGTGTGTTTGTTTGTGACTGTTAGAGCCATTTATCTGTGGTCTGTTTCTAAACAGTCTTTTGTTCTATGCTTTCTTCAATATATGATTAATTTCAGGAAACAGTTCCATTGTTTAATACTGTCTAGTTTTCTTTAGTGCAACTTTTTGACAGTCGTTTGTTACTGTTATTGCTACTTTACTCATCCTGACAAATACCAAAATGCTGGAAACAGATTTCTGAGTATTGGAGATAGCCTGAATGAAAAAGTTATTTCTCTAAAGATAAATGGAGTAAATCAGAGCTTGTTCCAGAAGCTGAGTCACTGTTTCAGTTAAATGAGTCCTTCATTATTCCTGTTATAGGAAGGTTTAATACCATGGGTTTGTTCATTCTGCAATTTTCAAAATTACAAAAGCTCCTGGGGCTTAGAATAGTGTAACTGTGTCATAACTGCTTAGATACAAGTGCCAACCTGAGTAGTTTTTCATAACTTAAGTGTTCTCCAGCACTTTTCATTAAACAATTTTGAAAATTGATATTGTGAAAATTATAAAATTATACAGGTAAGTTAATTATGAAATTGTGAATTGCATGTCTTTCTAATCTGCTTTGAGCATGCTTTCATTTTTACATTTTTCAATTATTTAGGAATTTTAAATTGGTGGATATATCTTGAAATATTGACTTTTATTGTAAAATTCTATTAATGTCCATGTCTTTTAGAGTCTTGGATGAAAACTATTGAAAGATTACTCAAGACAGAAAGAAATGGCATTGTCAGGATAAGATTTCTAAAAAGCAAATAAAGGTATTGCTTGTGAGACTGTTCTGAACACTTTTTTTTTCAATAGCTTCAGCTGTTGCGAGACAAACCGATCGGAGAGAGGACACAAGAAGAACAGCTCTGTAAAAACAGCTAGTAGGTAAGTTAATGCTGCAGCTGTCATTAATACTGTTTATGAGTGTGTTGATTTCTTAACTCTCAATTTTTTATGTAAAAAATGACACCACCATTCTTTTGCGGTATTTTCAGAGGTCTTCTGGTTTTTTGTGATTTACTTGCAAGAATTTCTTTTACATGCATAACCTTTGCCTAAAATATGAGTGTTAGACTGTATTGGTGACTATATCCAACTATACTCACTAAACTTAATCTCTTTAGTAAACATCAGAATTAAATGGATGCCAAAGTGCTTCTGGCATGTGAGTTAAGTTCTGAAAATATATAAAACGACCGTTATGCCTACATGCTTTTGAAATCAAGAAGAAAACTCAAATACTGTATCACTTAAGTTGTTCTTATATTGTATTTTGACAATAAAAATTTCATTGTGAGGACTTACTAAAAAACAAATCTAGTTCTATCCTCCAGCTTTTTTCCCTCCCCTTCAAAAGACAAAAAAATCAACACTGAACGGATGGGCACTGGTCTAGGAGTCTGTTCCTAGAGGGTTTTTAATGTACATGATACCTGTTGAATATACTCTGCTAAATAATTATTTTAATTCTAGGGTCTGTTTTTTTTCTAAATGAGAAACTACAAAAAATGTTGCCCTGACTATGTACAACCACCTTACACAATTTTTGAGTTGTTCTGTAAATTAGGCAACGTGCTATCAAATTACTTTTTTCAAATAGCGGTAATCAATTTATATGGTCATGTAATACTGTGGCTTTGAGTGAGACAGTTGTCTTTCAGGCAGTCTTTTAGTATATATGTGATCAGTCTTTTAGTATGTATGTTATCATCCTGAAATAAGTTTTCAATATTGTTGAATATTTTTGACGGAATACCTGGATAGAAAGGGAAAGGAGCACTTCTTTCAAAAACATGCATATTAAAGATGATTCTATTTGATTGTATGCAACTTCTGGTTATATGCTGTCAACCGTCAGTTATCCAGGTGCATTGCATTCAGAAATTGTGGTTATCTTTGTCTATTAATCCTTTTATATTAAGCAAAAAAACTTTGAAAATTTCTGCATATGTCTTCTGGAGAGCACATTTGTTAAATCATATTTTTGCTCAGAATTTTAGAATAAGTTCACGTTGGATATGAATTTTCACCATAAATGCACTCTTACTATCAGGCTGCTTAGATGAAACTGAGAGTATAAAGTAGATATAAAGTGAGCATTAAGAAACAGATTATATTTAAAGTCATTTTAGGATCTTTTTTATACTGTAGCAATGTAAATTGGTGTCTGAGGAATGCAGAATCATAACTTGTGTGTTTATTATTCTGACTAGTGATGCTCTTGTGAAGTGATGGCTACCTACAGAAGCAGTTAGAACAGATTTTTAAAATAGTGTTAAATACTTGAAGTGATCTTCAACCTCTCTTCATGTCCAATCAGCAGTATGTTGTTAGATTGTTATCCCAATCAACATCTGGCCAGGGTTGTGTAGAAGCAATAGGTGGCAAATCCAAGACTGAAAACTGGCATTTTCCGTAAAATACCTGTAATATTAAAGAACGACTTACATAAACCATTATTATGATGTACATAAATCTACAGTATATTATCATGCTGTAATACACTAAAAAGAGCAGGTTCACCTGCTAACATCTCCTGGTACCATCATCTTTGTTTTCAAAGGCTTTTCCCTCTAGATAGGTTATTTCAAAATTATTTGTGCTTTTTCAGAAAACCACCATTTTCTTTGCCTACCACAGAAACTTTTATTGTTAGTTCCTTAAAATTACTTGAGAAATTCTCAAACTTCTATGAAAATGATATTTTTAACAGGCCATCTGCTATCTTAAAATATCAAGGCATATTGAACAAATTTTAATGTCCTTGCTACAGTTTAGCTGCTGAAAATAAGAATTTAATTTGTACAACGTGCAAACTTGTTCTCTGTCAGGCCAATAGCATTCCTGGTGACTACTTTCTTCCTATAGTTTCTGTGTTCTATAACCTAATATTTTGCTATTTATCAAAAGCTGTTACAACCAAAATAGACACTGAATTTCAGATATATAGGAACAACACATGACATTATATATATATATATATTTTTTTTTTTTTTTTCATCTCCTCATATGTTCATAGTACCTATCCTCGTTTGATTCAGGAGAATTCCTCTGGTATTCTGTTCCTTACAAATAAAATTTGTGGTGCATAGTGACGTATATCAGATTTATCTGTAGTTAATACTGAAGGCTGATTTTGTTATGACATAATTTCCAATTATCACTTCTACCAAAAGGGTTAATCTTAGTTTCACCAGATAGTACAGAGAAGGAAAAGGTTTCTGCTTGACAAGGTACTTACAGAAATTATTAGCATGACAAATTAATAGCAAATATTGCTCACAGAGTTAACGAAATGGTGAACGTCACCTTAGCTGCAAATGTGTATGAAATCTTAAAATGGAAATCTGTCCTTTAGACTTTTGCATGTGCACAAACAGTTTAAAACCCAGTAAACTACAGTGGTACCAACCAAATGTTACAAGGTTAAGTTACAGAGTGAAGTAACACTGTAGTAAATCTGTCATTATTTCAGTGCACAGTATGCATATGCAGTTAAATCTTCTGTTGAATGAAAGTGTTTACTCACACCTGAAAGTCTAAAGCTTTTGAAAATGGGCTCTAAATTGGTGCTTGCACGTGTTAAACTATTGGAGCTGACACATAAAGGTAATTCAGGAGCCCCTTAAAAAAAGGCAGACGAAAAGTAATGGCTGGGACCTTGTATTCTTACTGTTCATTGCTATAATGCAGTGATAGAACAGCAGCTGTGCCTAAGTACTGGACATTGTATAAAATTATTGTGCTTTTCCAGAATACAGTTTAATCTGCTTTTTTTGCAAGACTGAATTTCTCTGTGTCTTTCTTGGTATAGTTATCATGCAACTGTATTTGTTATTGTGGGTCTATCTTTTTTGTTTGCTGTTCTGGAAGACCTTTCTTCAGTTTTTCGTGTGTATACAAGGTGTACGTACCCACAGCTTCTTCTGTGCTTGCCTTGACTTTTCTTACCCCTTTTGGATGACTGAACACAGTTCTTGTCTCAGCATGTAGACAATATGTAAATACCCATGCTACATTAGATCAGTGACTTGTGGAATAATTTACTCTGTAAATACATCAAAAAGGTGAGGAGCTCTAAGCATGGCAGTGGTCTGCAGCTGTGTCTTCGTAGTGGAATAATACTGATACTCTTTGGGTGAGCTTTGCTTTCCTGGGCTGCTTGTATTGGGTGTCTTCTGTCAAAATCTATAATAATGAGCCAACTCTATATAAACTAACACGAACTTGTACTAGTGGCAAGATAAGTAGGTTGTTGAGAACTGTTGATATGGCTACTCGCGAACCAAATGTTAAGGAGGGAAACAGTCCTGCACCACAAAACTTAGAACCTGATACAGTTCAACATGTGATCTTCTGTATTCAGTGTATTTACATAGATATATGTTTTAAGCTACCTTTACAGATAAGCTTTAATCTACAAAGACATAGTTTCCCCGTTAATTATTTAAACTATATAAACATTATTAAACAATACTGGTTTAGAAGCTACATTTATTTCTCCTGTATAGCCTTGAAAAAGTTCTCTACCTTGTCTCTCTGCATTAGGACAGGAACAGTTCCCTCCCCAGTTCAGCCACACCAAGTTGTTAATTCTTCCAGCTGCTTGTTTCCATCCTGTGCTCTTTTTGCCAGTAAAGAAAGGGGTTTTGTCTGCACTTTTTAACATGCTTTGGGCAAAACCAGCCTGGTTAGCTCAACTCACCTATTTAAATTAAATTGGCTGGTTTTGTACGAGCCATATTAAGGAGTGCTCACATGATTTCTTCCTCCAGCAGAGCTGTGGAGATGATAATCTCCAGCAGATGTGTGATAACAAATAGCTTGGGATAGTAATGTCTTCATCTGGCGCAGTTGTTAGCAGACCAAATGTCTGTCTGTAGCCCGAGGCTGTGGGCAAACAATTGAACATGATTGAGTTATGGCGAGTTAACAAGTTGCTGCTTGGCAGCTGAGCTGCCGGAGCTGATCACGCGCTCCTGGTTTCCCTGCTCCCGTCATAAGGTAAAGCAGTTTTCTTAAGTCACCTTTGTAAGATTTTATAAAAATGAGTTCTACCTCAAGAAGTCTCCCCAGGGCTGAGAGATTCTTTTGGTCAGCAATGGAGACAGCGTTGAAGGGTTTTGCTGAGCTGCTATAACATGATTTTGAATGTGTGATTATATCGTTAAATATATGGGGGACCTCCATCACACCATGTCTGCCTGTCTATTAATATTGAATGCATTTATCCTCAGAATACCTTTATGAAGTTAGGAAGTACTTTTATCCTCATTTGACAGAATAACCAGAATACTTAACGCAAGTTAATATTTTGCCTTTGTTCATACAGTCAATGCCATAACTAGTTAATTTATGCCATAATCTAGAAATGACAGATTTTTGCAGATTGGGAAAACAGCAGACTATGGAATACGTTAAAGTTGTGTTAAATTTACAGTTTATAGAATAAGTTAAACTTCACAGAACTGGAAAAGGCTGCCCAGAGAGGCTGTCTTCTTGTCTGGAGACACTCAAAACCCACCTGGACACACTCTGTACAACCTGCCCGAGGGGAACCTGCTTTAGCAGGGGTTGTACTAGATGATCTCCAGAGGTCCCTTCCAACCCCAGCCATTCTGGGTTTCTGTGTGTAATTATTTCCGTTACTATACTTAATGGTCTTGTGTCGTATTTATTTTACAGTGTGTTGCTGTTAAATAGCATTAATTATTTTATCTACTTTTTTTTTTCTTACTGTACTGTAAGTGGAATTCAGCGCACACATGAATTGAGAAACTGCAAAGAAAATAGTGCCCAAATTTGTACTGCTTACCAATATTTTTTTTGGTCATATCTTGATAATTCTGTGTTGGCTTTTCACATGCAAATGTGAAGAGCTCTATGCTCTCCCAAATCTTTTAAAGAAAAAAAAATAGCTGTTTGTAATTTTTATGCAGTTCAGTCGTGGCTTGAAAGAAGTCATGCTCATAAAAGTGATTTCAAGGTAGAGTAGAATTACACAAGGTAGGTTTCAACTAGCTAACTAATGTTGTGTTAACAAGTTAGTCAATGTAGCAGCAGCATAGTATGAACTAGTTAGTCATCTCCTGTGGCTGCAAAGCAGACCATAGCTTGAGGGAAGAGGTAGTACCTTGATATTTCTTTAAACATCAGCAGAAGCCACCTATTCAACTTTCTATAATGTGGCCAGAGGCCTGTGTGCCAGTCATCCAGTGGTCACCTGTTGCTGCTCTATTTTGAGCTGGCAAGAAGTCTTTGAAGTCTTCTCCTGCCATGGCGAACAGCACAGGCTGAAATATGGGTCTTTGCACATGTGGAGGAGGCGTTCAGGAAAGCAGGCTCTGGAAGTAGTAGATGGGTTCCATAAAGGAAATATGTCAGATGCTACTAAATGGTGATAAGTGTCAATAAAACCCCTGAGCATCAGTCATAACTTCTCCATGTTTGCTGCAACTGTCTCTTTTCCCTCCTTTCCCTCATTGGTCTCAGTCGTGTTTAAGTATGTGCCTTGTGTTGGTACAAGAGGGTGACTCTCCAGTAATTTCATTTTTTGTAACCAAGTATTCTCTGGGAATCACATTTACAGAAAGATTCTAAGAGGAAAAACACCACCAGACCTGATGAGACCTTTTTCAAAAGCATGTTACTGTTTTAGTTTGATGCGGAACTTTATGTCCTCCTCAGTTTGGAAGGGAAACCCCTATTTTACAGCACTTGTTCATTTTCATTTAATGATACGGATCATGGCACTTTTTTACACAGATGTGACAAATCGCATTACAGCTGCTCTTTATTTGATCTTATAAAGAGACAAGGATGTGCAAGGATTCTGCCTGCTCCCTCTTTCCCACCGTGTCATCTGTTGTTTGGGAAAGAGTCCTAATTTGCAGCAGATACAAAACTATTTGTTGAGTTGCAGGTTTGCCAAAAATAAATGAAACCATTAATTACTACATTTTTTGAGCAGCTGTTAATGGATCGGGATAAGAAAACTGTACATTAGACTACTGGTTAATTACAAGAACTGTAATTGTTTAATGTGGCTTTTGCGGAATGAAATTACAATACCAGAGGAGGTAAATTCAGCCAGTTTTTGAAAATTACGCATGCAAACATGCATGCATTTACACTGCAGTAAAGCTGAGGAATGCATAGCGGTTTTACTAGGTGATTCACTTCTGCCATCTCATGAACACGTATTCTCAGCAAAAATACTTTAAAAGAAAGTAATATTTAAACACAGCCTTTAAATCAAGTGTAAAATTATTCAAGGTAGTGAGTTAACATCTTGTAACCCCAGAGCTAATAATGCAGGAGATTCAGATATAATGCTAAAATCCAAATGTGTTTACATCATTAGAAATTAACAACTAAGCAGTTTTATCTCCTCTTTGGAGTGCCATGAAGCAGTAACTCTACTGTTATGATTGGTGCCTAATAATATTTGCAGTTCCAGATTAAATTATGTGAATGTTTGAGGACACATTGCTTTCCTCCCTTGCTGTCACCCTCAGGGACAACATTATTCCATCAGTTTGGTAGTTGGTTGTTTTTTTTTTTTTCTCTGGGAAGAATAAAAGATGGTGCCATTTTGGAAAAGGCCATTCCTGATTGAGTTTTTTATACTACAGCCTTATTTTTAAGGTCCCAAAAAGATTTTCATTTGGGAGAGGGGGATGGGGCGACAACAGTTTGATTGTTATTTCAAAATGTAGCTAGTATGTGATGCTTTTAATTTTATGGAAATCTTCAAGCCTCGGTTTGTGGGTAGTTTTAAAGTATCCATTGATTAAATGAATATTAGAAGTTACAAAGTAGCAGAAAATTTGCAGAGACCATGCTCTGTTTTGAAAATACATTTTTCCATATGATCTGAGGAGTTTCATTGCATCTTTAACGCAAAGCTAATTAAGTACAAAGCCACAAGCTGAATTTTGTTGTTACTGCACTAAAATCTAATACACTTTGTAATATTGTACATATGTAAGCTGCTAAATGATACTGAAAATTTGTCATTTAAAATTAAATTCCAGGTACACATGAGTATGTTAATTAACAGAAAGTTGGTTAATTCTGATTTTAAATATATATATATATATTAAAGTAAATCACACAACCTCCAGACATTATGTACTTCTGGATCCTCCTGATGTACCAAGTGGATTGAATTTTCCCTTGAATAAATTGATAGCAGATTTCTCATTTTCAAGTACCTGAATTTTAGCACATGGTACGCTTGTTTCTTAGGCTTAACTGCATTAGACTTTCATTTTTACTCAAGTTTGTGCTCCAGAGCTCAAGCTTTGCTTGTCTCAGCTTACCAGTTAAAATGCTAACAGGACAAGGGTGAAGTTATTTTGGGCTTCAGAGGCGTGAAGACTCTTCCTGCTGTTTAAGCAAGAGCTATGCGCTGTAACTTCCACTGTAAGTTCCACAAACTGCTTAACCTGCTGTTAAGCAGCATTGCAAGCGAAAGAGGGGGTTTTCCACCTGTTTTTCCACTGCTCAGTTGTCCCAGCATCTTCCCCCACCATGAGAAATTTGGATTTTCTCTGCGTGGTTCACCACACAGGCACATGAATGCTACATACCACAGGCATAATGATGAATACCCATCTGTGAAGGAAGGGTGGGTTTGATTCTTCCAGTTCTTTTTGTGAGTTAAACTGTTTGTGCCATTTTTACACCAGTTTCCTACTAATCTTCAAGGGATCCCTGGTCCTCATATAAGTAAATCAGCATCCAGTGATGCATGTTCACTAAAACTGAGGCATAGGCATGCTGGCTTCTATCCAGACTGTGGTTTTGTGTAAGGAAAGGAAGTTCAGAAGAAAATCTGAGTAGTTTGTTTCAAATTACTTAAAATTTTTATGTTTATTTTCTTTCTTGATATTTTGAAATTGTGATCATTTATTGTAGCAATACATTTCAGCCTTTCTGGAAACTAAGACTCAGATACAGTCCTAGCCAAAAGGAAGCAAAAGACACTGTTCAGTCCACTGATTTTTTGATTTTGGAATTAGTTTTGCCATTCTCCTCTTACTTTTTATGCATGTTTTTAAAGTGTTGATATTGCTAATTAATAACATAGAGCAGAAAGACATAAGGTTTTGCTATTAAAGAATTTCAAAATTAAAAAGGACCAAATAAAAGTCATTTTTTCTTTAATTATCTCTTACTTCTCTCCTTTGTTATTAGAAAGTCCATTTTTGTATTCACTCCTACACATGCAGACCCCTTGTACTCAACAGAGTTGCATGAAGTTACTGTGGGGAATGAGTGCAGTGTTAGGAAGCACTATTTGCTTAATTTTCAGTCTCAGCTTTAGTAATTACTTTTTTTCCAACTTGCATACCATTGTGTCTTTGTTCATCAGTTTCTTGACTGAATTACAACTGTACTAACTTGGCCAGAAAATATGTTTTGAAGAGTTGTTTCTCAAGCATAGTATTAAAAATTGGGAAGTGAAAGGGGCTAAGGAGGAGAATGATGCTGGGGTCCAGCTGCAGAGCTGCTGTTTTCTTGGAACCTATTGGAAGGCAGTAGGTTAAGGACTGACCACAATGATTGTTATATGACAAAAAGCTTCTGGATCACTGGTCGAGATCTAGGTCTGAATGACTGATTAAAAAACATAACATTGTGCTGGGTGTTTTTCTGCATTAATTGAATTATTGGTCGGGTGGATGGCATTCATTCCAGTTGGCCATGCTTGCGCCCTTTACCAGCACAGAGGTAAATAAACTGGCATACAGGTTGAGTATTGAGTGCTTCCAACCCAATAAAACATTTTCTTTCTTCCATTTTTGAGCTGTTATATTAGATATTTAGATTTTTAGTGTTGCTTCTTGTTCCGTACCTGTTTTAAAAGGAAAGGATTTTTAATATGATGCTACTGTTCTCCATATTTTACCCTAACTCCATATAAGTGTAATCCAGAACTCTAAGAGGTGTTTTTCGAAGTCTTTTCAACAAAATATATTTGTCCTGCAATGAGTTTATTTAATTAATGTCATTTGTAGTAAACAAGTATGTATCCAGAAGTATCTGGAAGAAATAATATAGCTGAGTAAACTTATTGAGTCCTTCCATTAAAATGTCTGTTCAAGCCCATGGTTATTGCTCAAGTCAAGTCATAAAGGTATTTTCCAAATCACTTCAAAGCTGGATCGGGGCCTATATCTCTTGGATATCAACAGTGTTGTTGCAAGATGAAGGAGAAGCTAAAGAATGTTTCACAAATTCTAAAGCAAATAATATTGTCCTGTAACAGGATGGTATTCTGTTACTGCAACCTATTTTCTAACTACATTTCACCATTACGTGATTATGAGAATTGTTTGTATTGGGTGTTGCTTGACACAAAACAATAACGGAACTTGCTGTCAAAAATATTTAAAATATTCGGAATTAGTATAAAGTTTATATTCTGAATGAGTATATTCATTTTCTGTCTCGAAAATATGGAATCATGTCATTTCTTGAAGAAAACTGTAGGATTTAGCTACTTCATTTTTAACAGAAGTGGATTTTTTGGGTTTGTGCCCTCAGTGTTCCTTGGTGACTTATTTGTACACCAAGATACTGGTTTGGATTTGCCTTTGTGTAATTCATATACTTTTGATCAATTCCAACTCATGCCCAATTATATTACACTAAATTAACATAATTCAACAGATGTTGATATTTAAATGTTTTCTGGCATTCACATCTTGGACAGCTGTCTTAGAGCTTGGGGAAAAGGCAAACATTTAGAGTTAAATGCTGAACATATGCTTAAATTACTAATTAGAAACAAGAAAAAACAATGCATTATCCTTTCTGAGGGCAGTAGGCCTCTGCTACAAAAAAATATCTGAGAGACTCAATTCACAAATAAAGTACGTAAGTGACTTGAGATTGGATGTCAAAACATATGTAGTGATGTAAGTTTTTACTTTCCATTGTGTTTGCTAAAATTATGCCAGTGTGGAGTTGAATGTGTCAGTATGTAGGGGTCAGGTAAATTTTGGACTACTGCTGTGTCTGAATGACACTTAAAAGTGCTGAAAAAGATAAAGGAGAAGAACGTATTAGGATATAGTGTTAGGTGATGAGGTAATCTGATGGGGCCGGGGAAGATCGTGTTCACCTCATAATAGGATTACACTAGGACTTCCAGTAATACAGGTATGTCACCCTTATGTTTAAAGTTACATTGTGAACAGATTGGCATAGTATGAAAGGAGTTCAGTAGAGTTGCATGGTTTCATCACATCTGTTTAAGTTTTAATAAAAGGAAAATAAAATGCATAGCTCTTCCGGTTAAATGTAATGGTGGTTTTCACACTTGTGGTGGCAGATGAAGCAATCTGTTGTATCGATGATGTCATTCTTCAGAAAAGTCTGAAGAAAAGCTTTACTGTTTGTAAAGGGTGTGAAGGTATCAAGTGTGGAACTGATTGCACCTGAATGTCTGAGAAGTGATACCAAGAAGAAATACATATTCATCTTCATAATCATTAAAAACTAATATATATGCTGCATATGCATTATATTTCATTATTATATTGCCAGTTCTTTAGCACTGAATGAAAAGTTTCCATAAAGATTTTAGTTTATAGACAAGACTCGTTTGCAGCAGTACTGGTCTACCACTCCTTGACAAGAGATAATCCTTTCAACACCGCCAACATTCTAGTGTTGCATGGGGTGGGGGTGGTTCTTTCTACAACCTGCAGAAAGTTAGCATGAGGGAAGATGTATGAATTTCTGAATTACTTCACACATTAAAAAAAAAAATCAAGCGAAATATCAAAAGAGATTAAGTTTCTGATTTCCAGGAATCTGTCTCCTGATGCTGTGTATCACCAACGCTGCTTTTGAGGATTCCGTAAAAGCTGTGAAAATTTCCACAATTCACTTGAGAGGGTTTCATGGAAGTAGAGGTACCCTTATGTACAGTCTAAGCATATGATCTCTGTGTCCCATTATCAAAAGTTTTTTTGGTTTGGTTTTTTTTTCTGGAGAAAACGCTCAGGTGAGGAAGTGTTCACCAAGAATGCATCTGTCTCGGCAGCTTTGTTGTAGACACTTAGTATACTGACTTCCCAGGTTGCCACCAGGCACACGTGCATGTAATGTCTCTGTAACAAAATAAATTTCAGACGTGGATTTGATCTAAAGTCAAGTAAACTTGTACTGAGTGAGGTTCATCTCAAATGTTCTTAACAAACATTGCTGGATAGTTTTTCAAGATTGCCCTCTATCGTAATACTAAGATGTGGAATCCAAATTTTCATTCTTAAAGCACCTGTTTTGTTCATTTTTAACTGCCTTCATTTACTCCCCAGAAGCTTTGACCTCAAAGTAGTGTCTTGTGCATCTCCTGGAAGTGCACATGCACTGTGCATATTTTAGAAAGCAAAAGAACGTAGGTACCTTCTTCAGAACAGTTAAGGAGCCATCCCTCCCCTAACTGTCCACAGGGCACATGCCTTACCACGTGTGTTACTGTTCTCTGGGCATTCAGATGGAGACCAGAGGCTGTGTCCGTGTTCTGGCCAAGCTGTGTGCTACAAGGGAAAGAGGAGATCTCTCCTTACAAAATTCCTTAGCCATTGCTTTTCATATATTTATCCTCAAAAACAAACGTGCCTTGCACATTTCAGTGTAATACTATGAAATCATCACGCATCTTTTCTGTGGTTATATTAAGATATGTGCCAGAGGCAAAGATTAGAAGTGTATGTTATACCCAGATAACACAGAAGAGTCTTCCCGTATTTACAGCACCAAGTGTGTAGTATCTGTATTTGAATTGATAGCTTTTGATTAAGTCCATACTTCTGGAGAATCAGTCTAATAGAAGTGTAGAATTTTGTGTTCATCTTATCTGATTAGCTAATAAGATGATTGGATGTTTAAAAATATATATATAAAAACCACAGGTTTTTGATGGTGTTTATGTCTAAGGGGATCATAAACTGTTCCATGGACCTGGATGCTTTTGAAGCCATTGTCTGCCACTTCTGGACATTTAGGAATGTATAGTAGGAGTTAAAGTTCATCCAGGCTCCCTTACTTAAGCAATGCTAATGGATGCAGTTCCTTGGGCCACCAGATAACTGGTGTCTGCATTTTAAACCATGTAAGAAATGAGAGAATCTGCACTACAGGTCCATCCTGTGTAAGGATATAAGAACTATTTCTGTGATACTTTTCTGTAAAAGGTACTTAAATAATGGAAAATCTGCTCAGATTATTCTTTGATTTTTATGAAGTTGAGCTATTCTACACATTCAATTATTTTTTTTTATTTTATTGGCTTGCTTCTGTGTTATGCAATTGTGAGTTGTGTTTTTTTCATTTTTAACTGCTACTCTGAACATTGCTTCACACACTCCCTACTCAATTTCAGTTTATAAGAAATTGTCCAGTCATTTCAAGCTTATGGTGAGTTGTGGTCTTCTGCATTTTTTCTTCAATCATATCCGTATTTAAATCTATTCTGTACCTATATTTTAAGACAGAGAACTGACAGTTTGATTTCCCCTTCAAAATAATTCTCTTGGGTCCCTTCTAAATTGCAAAGCAGTCAGCTCTTGCCTTATTGTAATCTCTTGCGCAGAAAGTTCACTTACAAACTTTTATCAAACCTCTTCATTAGCTGAAGCATTCAGTGGTGATAAACTTGCAGAGTTCTACAGCCATCTGCAGGAATGCATTGATACTGTGGCAGAACGGTGTGTGTCGCTATTTACTGTGGATTTGTTCCTCAGGTGAGAGAGGTGTTAATTGGAATATAAGGGTTATGCAGGTATTGATCATTACTGGTTCATCTAATTATGAAATAGAAATCTGTCTTCTTGAAAACATTCTTTCTTCTCAAAAACATACAGGATTTTCCAAGTTAGAGTACAGAAATTTAATAAATATTGTTAAACAAAAAACACGCATTCTTCCACGTCTGCCTTTGCATGAAAGTACTGATTACTAACGGTTTTGCCACAACCAGAACATAAAGCCATCACCTCCATTGCTTACAAGCAATCTGAGCAATGTTGTAGTGTCATCTGGTAAGTGGTTTGACGCTAAATATACTAAGAGATAAAATTAAGTTTGCCTTCAATGATGTTGTAACCGTTGGCACGATTACAGTGCACAAACAAAAGCAACTGCACTGACACCAAGTAAAGCATTGCAGCTTGCAAGGAAAGGGACAGCTGCTGGCGGCAGACAAAGTGAAGTGACCAATGGACGTGTTGTTACAAGGATATAAAATACACATGCAAACTTTGTGTATCGAATACACTAGTACCCAGGGTTCCCCCAAGTGAGATGAGACAGTCTCGCTAGTTTAGGCTGTTGTATTGGTGCCTGCAAGACTAATGGCTTCGTTGCATCTTTCTGAAGAGACTGGAAAAATTGCTGAATTGAAATAGGGTTTTTTAATTTGGGAGATAGGGGGGTTCTTGCATTTTCGTGGGGTTCTGGGCATTTGAGGTTTTGTTTTCATCTTTTTTACACATGGGATGACAGTGATTACAGAAGCATGTAATAAACCAGAGAGTATCTGCCATTCTGCACCCGTTCCATGGTATTATCACCAGTGGCTGGACTGGTGAACTTGGAACTCGATAGTGCAGGGCTGGTAACTACTAGTGAAAGAGTTAGGAACCACTTTGTGTGCTCAGTTGCTCAGAAGGTGAATTGCAATTAAAGCAGCGCTGCTGTAGGTTCCCCTGCAGAACAAGATGTTTATTTGGGGAATGTGACCAAATGGTCCATCGGCTGCAAAGGTCAGGGCAGATAAAAATCCGACATAGCCTATTACAAATGCCCTGGAGAAGCGAACATTTGTAACTGCAGAAAAGGCACTCATCAAAAAATATTCCTTACTAAGCTATGAAAATTACAGTAAAAGACATTGTGTTGTGTAAGCATGGATAGAAATGTTTGAGGAGCTTAGAGACAATTCAGGCATGTTACCATAGTAAGGGCAATTGCCTTGAAAAAAGAAGTGATAGGGAGACTAAATATTTAAGGAGGAGATAACAAAATTTCTGTCAGAATGAATGTTTGTCAGAAGCGTGCATAGACGCTTGTGAATTGCTTTGCATGTCATTGCTTCTATAAAAGTATTTGCTGTATCAAAACTATTTTTATTGTTTATTATGTTTTATTTTATTTATTTATTTATTAATATGTAGTTGTTGGGTTTAGTTGCTGCCTTCCCTGTCTGCCTCCGGTTTTGAGGCTATTTACCATGTAAAAAGGAGACTCTAAACACCGTGCAAGATGGAAAACAAATAAAAATTGACAGTGGCTTTTCCAGTGTTTTTGTTTTAATACGCTGAGGCATGACACAACAGCAACAACAACAATTCTTGGCATGCTAGCCTAAGTTCACACCAGCCGGGCTTTTGCAGCCCTCCGATTCCCCCTGCCCCAACTTTGCCGCCGCTATGGCACTTGCAGGCCTGCTCGGCCGTGGTGCAGCTGATGCCCTGTCCATGCTCATATCTTTTGTATTGACAGTGAGTGTTCTTGCCAAACGCCAGGGACCATAGTCACATCTGTTTGTCTCCCAAGCTTGTCTGAGGCTGCTTGGGAACACTTTTTATCCAGAGGGCAGCTTTAACTAGGCCTAATACTCTGAAAAGCCTCTATTTGTAAATGCATAAAATGAGGCGACAAGTTCCTGTTGTCTTTCCTTAAAAATTATTCCATTTGACACTGCTTGCTCCAGTGCCTGTCACCAGCACGTCAAAAGCCAAGTTTTCAGGCAAGGTGGTCTTAACAAGTTTTATTTTTTTCCCTAATAAAATGCCTAGCTTCCCTCCAGAGCACTATTTATAAATGATAGCTGGAAGCAAGCTAGGGGTAAGTAGAGAGAAGTCAGGCAAATAGCTTGCTGTTTTTCTGTAATCCACGCTTTTCTGATTTAATGCTAAGAAACATAATGCCAAACTCAGCCTGATTGAGGGTCAGAGTTCTCACTGCTTTATAATACCCCCGTTACAAACGTTTCAAAATGTACTGTGCAGCTTCAGAATACTACTTATTTTGTCTAACCTGCCAGTTCCAGAGCAGTGATAGTTTCTGTCTTTTCCTCAAAAAAAAAAAAAAAAATTAAAAAGCTTGCCTTTTTTTGTTGCTGTTTTGTTGTTTGATTTTGTGGGGTTTTTTGCTATGATCTACATGGGCAGCACATATCAAATGTTAAGACCTGGTGAAAGCAAATGCTACTTCAGCATCATGAGTTAGCTTAATGTTTGATGGTAGTGGCCGTAAAATTAGGTTTGACAAAGCTTAATTAGTGCTCTGACATATTGTTATTTATTTGTGGTGTACAGAATTTTCAACGATAACAAAGAAATACCCACTCTCACCTTGGCTGGTGATCAGGTGGTTGTGCTCAGCAAAGGCGAATGATTCATTTATGCTGAAGGAACAAGGCTGCCTTTCAGACACTCATTGATTTTAAATTAAAAAGTAACTGCTATGTTCTACATGAAGGGTGACAACAATAACAAAGTAGTCCTTACTTATTGTTATTTGTTGCAACTCCATTCGGTGTGCCTGGAGGAAAAGTGGGGAGACCCCAGTACCATAATCTTACAGATCAATAATTTAGATATCTCAATGTAGTGTAACAGATAATCAATTCTGGGTAAAATAACTCAAATGCTGCTAGCTGTTACTGCTGTGGCTCAGGTCTTCAGGTTCAATTGCCTGACTTTATTAATTTTTATCTTTCATCCTACTTGTATTCCTAGAGACTTTGTCCCTTTTTCATTCGGAAGAGAAACCGGAGAGCTGCATGCTTTTTAACGTATAATTTACCACACAACTTATTCTGTGTGTTCAATATCAACATTAACCATTGATCTATTAATGATTAAACATATCCTAAATATTTTTGCTCTAATAATTTTCCCCATATTATATTTAAATACAAATTTCCTTTATTGTACAATCAGTTATCAAAGGATTACATTTTTTGATTTATTTCTAAATTTATCACTGAAATTTATCACCATGTTAATGTACCAGTTCAACAGTGTTTTAGTTTCCAGATGTTAGAATAGGGCACAATTTCAACTTGGAAGGCTTGCAAGGAAAATGTCTGGTTTAAAACAAAAAGAAATAACTCTTGAAATAAGCGTTCACTGGGGGACGTTACATTACACGTCTGTGTGAAACTTAAATTTCTTGGAAAATTTTACAGTTTGAATGAAAACGTTCTGGTACTTGCTAATTTACTTTAACGTTCTAGAAGAAGTGTGTAGAGGATTGTACATTGTCTTTTTCATCAAAGCGTTGTCACTCTTTTACATTATTGAGCAGATCGGAGGTCTCTCAACATTATATGACTATTTGTTATTCATTTAGAAGCAGCAGAGCTTTTAAAAGTTTATAAATGCAGTAAAGGACAAGTCATATATCCACACTGAAACCAGATCCCATGAGTGACAGTGTTACTATGCTACAGCAGACAGTCAGATTTAATCCTCAACTTGTATTTTTATCAAAATTCACTACATTTCTGTGGCAAGAATCATACTTCTCAGCAACATTTATGGAGACAGATTAAAATTGTAAAGTGTAGAAATTGCTGCATTTTTCCCCCTTCTGTTCTAGTTCTTTCCAGAAAAATGCCAGCTACGTATAATCTATTCCACAGGCACCGCACATTGCTTTAAGAAAAATAATAAATATAATTGTCCTTTAAGACTTTTTATATTCCAAAATCCAATATTTGGAAATTCCAAATTTATCCTTTTCTGTGGTACCTGACTTCTGATACCTGGCTTTAATGCACTAAGATTTGCTTGTTTGCCATCCTCTGCAGATCCACTGATTTTCCAGTCTCCAGGTGTAAGGTCATAATTGTTTAATGAGTATACCAGATAGTATGCTTTCATGTTACCATTATCACAACCTGCCAGTGACTTAGAAAAGGATAAATTGCTGTGCTATAAGTTTATTTCACGCAACTTTGAAGAGTTTACTGTTTTGTGTTTTCTGATTCATTCTTCATGTTACCTTTAAAAAAAAAAAATATAATACTTTTCATGTAATAAACGTTGTTCTGACAGTCAGGCATTACTAGCCAATTGATAACCTACCAGGAGTATTGTGATCTCTTTAGATAATTAATCTTAGCTATTTTCCTGTCAGGAGCAACAGCGAGTTTGTTTTATGTTGAGCTACAAAGATTGCCGGTTTTGAAAATTAAGAAGCATTCCCTTTATATTATTCATTCCGGCAACAATTTATGATGCTGCATTTAGATACTGAGCACTTGTCAACAAACATAATTATGCTTCGATATAAACAAGATTGGTGGCTCGACGGTGCAGTTTCATCTTGGTTGAGAATGTTTTGATATAGGTTCAGATTATACAAGCTGTGTATTTGGCGGTTTTCTTCCTTTGTTAATAGTTTTCTCCTATAATTACTTGCAGGCAAACCAGCGTACATTTAGGATCCTTGTGCATGGGAGACATCAAACGGAGAAGGAAAGCTGCTCCCCTGCCAGGACCCACAGGTAACCAATTTCCCTGGGACAGAACACAAAATACAAGATGTTAAATCTCTAAATACAAAGCAGTAGGTCAGCGACCTGAGGAAATGCTTCATAAATTCAGTAACTTCCCGTATAACTTCAGATGTGTCCTATCCTTATTTATTAATAGAGATTAGGAAATAACTAGGGTCTCCTAATTCTCCCCCAAATATTTCCAATTTCTAGTCCTTTGTTGCACACCATTCTTTAAAGAGAATAAATCTTTTTTCATATACTGAGAACTGTAGACAGTGAAGATTACCGCTTATGTCTGTTCAAGCCTTACAAGGTAGAAGCCATGAGGCAACTTTTTTTTTTTCTGTGAGGAATGCATATGAATACTATAAATACCCTGCACAATAAAGATAGGATGTGAATACTTGGGCAAACAATTGAAAATGTGGAGATAAGGCTGTGAAACACAGCTTTAAAAGTAGTGCTGTAGATTATATAGGAGGCACTTGGAAGCACATTTCTGAATTTTACAGATGCGAGGTCACAGCCCTGGATGCATTCTGCTGATGTCACAGCTGGAAAATGACTTTTTCAATACTTAGCAGTGATTTATAGGACCCTCATCAGTTTGTTGTTTTAATTATATACGTGCGTACTGGAAGGATTAGATTGCGTGTGTGCTGGTGTGAGGCTTTTTATATATTGTTAATATGGAAATCTGGATTGCATGTCCTAGTCGTATATCAATTACTATAGTAACATATGCAACATATACTGTTCTTCAAATAGATGTCTTTAGAGAAGCCTAGTATTTGTATTCCAGCTGAATACCCCCTCCTGAAAAGTCTTTGTTTCAAAGCTCAGTGGCAGAAACAGACCTAGAATAACATTTAAAATGTTATAAGAGCACCTTAGTGGCAGCAATATGGAAAAAGAGAATGTATGGGTCAGTTTCTAAGACTCTGAACATATGTGAAGTGAGAAAGAAAAATACTTAATAGCTGAAGAGAGAATAATATCATTATTTCTACAAGGTGATTTTCACTTCACAACTTTCAAGTACTAGAGGATGTCATTTTGTACTGAGAGGGGATGAAGTATCATGAAATTAATTTTATTATTCATTTTATCTTGGGCTTTCAGCGTTCAGTATTTTATTTTATAAGCTGGCTCCTCTGCGTAACTTTGCAAAGCCAATATTTTGATACTAAGGCAAATACATTATGTGGTCATTCAAAGTTACGTGTCTATATATTCACAGATTTAGAGATTGTTTTGCCCCCAAAGTTTGCCTTTACGCGGAGAGCAACAGAGAATAACAGTGGCTAACGCTGTTATGTGACATGCCTTTTTAACTACTATGTGGGGTTTTTCAAGTTCAAGGTAATATTTTCAATTTTGATCTGGGCAGGAGGACTGAGAATTATTTATGTGGTCTTATAAAAGGTTTTTTCTACGTTTCATCATTGTAAATTTGTATGCAAATGGAAACTTTGGTAAACTTCTGAGTAAACTTACAGATATGTGTAGGTAATGCATAACATATTATAAATTGTAAGTTTTCACAAAAGCTAACCCTCCTACAGCTGAACTGCTGTTTATCCATCGCATTCCTTGTTTGTCTTTGTCAGTATTTCATAACATTTTATGACAGGTTTCCTTTTAGAAGGGAAATACATTTGGAAATTTCATTAAGAAGAAAGATCACCATTTGATTATTCTTTCAGTATTAGCTGAGGTATAGGAACAGAAGAACTAGATTTTATATAGAAGAATTTGTAAAATTTTTTCTTGAAATAAAAAAAAGGCAAAAGTTGCGTATTTACAGGAACAGAAGTTGGAAATGAAAAAGGCATTGTTAGTAATTGACATACTTAACATCATAGTGAAATCTGAAAGGCTGTCTCTAAATGAGTCATTAATTGCGAACATTTTCTTGAGCTGTATGTGTTGCAAATAAGCAAAGTTTTACCAACTATGAGCCAATCCATTGAAAAAAAAAAAATCCCGTCTGCATTTTTTGAATAAATTGCATTGTTCAGAAATGTGAAAGAAATACATTATATTAAATTCCTGTAGCACTATGCACAGTGTTGAGAAATGGTCATTTATACGTTTAGCTTCAGTAGTACTGAAGAGAAGGACTGGTGATCCTAATGAGGTATCGAAACGTGTTCTCTGGTTTTGAGTCTCACAAGGGTAGCACCTGCTACTTTCAGACACCTTACAAAGCCGCAGACTTCTGTAGCAAGCAGTGTTATTGGTTAAACATTTATTAATTGTGACAAGAACACCCAATTTATTTCAGTACTCCAGCTTATTTACTGCTCTTTCACCTTTGTATTTTGTATTGAAAAAGTAAAATGAATATTGATAGAGTTAGATATTGATTTCTAAATTTATAGTCTGTTCTCAGCCTGGAGTCAAAGTCACATACCAATAGGTTTGTGTATATTAGTAACAAAGGATGTAGATTTACTTGTACAGCGATGAGGAACTATTGAAGCAAGAAAGTTTGAGCAGCACAGAGCATTTTATAGTTTCAGAAATGTCATTTGTAAAGGTGAAGAAAAGCTGTGTTGAAAAGCAGTGAAGAAAATGGGAGATAATATAGGTACAGATTGTTAGGAGCTGACAGTACTGAGGCAGGAGTGTCCTATTCTGCCTTTTCTACTAAGATAAATTTTCTGGTTTATGGATGCTTGATATAGCTCCATCTGTGTGTTGTGAACCTGGATAGTTAATTAGTTTATTGACTAAAAAAAGATACTAGTAAAAATTCTTTCCTTACTGTGATTTCTTTGAAGAATTAGGTGTCATACATTATAAATACCTACATTTTGCACAGCTTCTTTCCATGAAACCAGTATTATTTCAGTGATTCTAGTCAGATTTGGGACCAGGTCATTCTCAATGACTTTATGCCCTCTTTGACTACCTGAGTGGTAGAGCTATTTCACGTGACACCCTGACATATTTCATTGCAGCAATACAGTACCCTCAAGTTTGTATAAAAACCTCTTAGACAAACTAATTCATTCTCACAGAACTAGCCCTAGAAAAACTGGGTCCAGCATTAATGAAAATAATAACAAAAAAACAACAACAAAATTTGCATGCAAGAGAAAGGTCATTCTCTGCAAAGTATTACTACTATTTGAAACAGACACATTGGGAATATTTACAGTAATTTCAGTCAGATTACCTAGTTTACGTCTCGTATCAAACCAGCAGATGCTACAGAATTTTAGAAGCCATGTTCATACACCGAATATGTTTACCCCAGTTCCTTTCCTATTGACTCTCCATCTTCTTCTGTACAAGCTTTTTTTCTCAATCAGCTTCTGTTAAATCCCCAAGATCTTTTAGATTTCTTTTTTAATAAAAAACCTCTAAATCTTAAATGTTGGAAGAAAAAACATGAAATTCTGCTTCACATCAGTGGGATGTTAATAACTTAATTTTCAGAACATAGGGAGTTTGATTCAGAACAAAAAAATTTAAGTTTTACTTGCGTGCCTTGTAAATGGCTATTTATTTCTATTTGGAAACAATCTTTGCTCTGTTGCTTACATAGCATGGTTTACAGTTTGGAGCAGCATGGAAAACCTGCAAAAAGTAACTTCAAAAAGAGAAAGCTATGGTGTACTTAAAATACAAAAGAGAGTGTGCATATAAAATGTATAAATTTACTGTGCATGTTATGGGGACTTTGATACTTCTATTTTGCAAAAGCAAATTTCAGATGTCATTTTCTTTATCTAGTTGGCATGTTGCATGCTACACTTCAGGCTGGTACTGATTGAAATGACCAAGTTAAAAGTCTCATTTTAAAGAATGTGTTTTAATGAAAAATATGACAGATTCTTAATTACAGCAGAAATACTGAGCACTGCTATAATGCCATCATGACTCACTTTAACAAGGTAATCAAAAGGGTACATGTTTTCATTCCTTTTTAAAAATTGCCAGCAGAACAGCTAAGCAAACTATTTTGCTGATGCTTAATATGTCAGTGATTAAAAATCAGACCTGAATATCTGCAGTACCAAAATGATGATTTGAAAAGGATTGTGATTACACTGTGATAACAGAGGGTGCTGAGGCTAAGTTTGTGGTGAAGGTCAACTTAGACAGTTGCAGTGAAAGGGTAGACTTTTGTGTACTTGGGTGAACTGGCAGTAAATTTCCAAAACTCTAGACGAACTGTTATATGCCTATTTTCTTTTTGGCTGGGTTCCCTGCTTTTCTATCTACTAAATGTTACAACTCCATAGACAGAAATCCCTTGTCACAGGACAGTCTGACACTGGCATGTGTTGTGAATGCTTTCCCTTGTTGCGTTGCACCACTTGTTATCCTTAGTCTACCAAAGTCCTTTCTGGCGCACGCGGTATATCTGCTTGATCATCCAGCCTATGGATACTTTTTTCTTTCGTTGGTTTCTGCAGCAGATTAAATTCTAGGGACCCCTTTTTGTTTCTTTGTTTTTCCAACCATATTGTCTCACTAAAGCAGTTCAAAAATGGAAAGATCACAGGGTGCCATCCAGCGTTGGAAGCTGCTGTCCCTTCAGAGCAAAAGGCCTTCCATGTTGAGCTTGAGGTCATTGGTTCAGGTGGGACCCCTTGCATGTAAATTCCAGAGTAATGAGGAGAGCTCAGTAACAAAGTTCAGAAGAAAAGATCCACAATACGACAAGAGCCAAGCTTATACTGAGAATTTGCTGATGGATTTCTTGTGATCTAGAGAGAAGACAGTATTCTTCAGGCTGTACACATAGCCAATATAAAGTCAGCCTTGAGGTTGATAGATGACTCTGCCAGTCTTTTCTAAATGCTGTTGTCTTCTGAAATACGGAAGGTTCAAAAATAATTCCTCAACTTACTCTAGGAGTGTTTCCTAAGGTAGCTGTTCCTGGTTGTGGAAAGCATTCACATTGCCTCCATTGGGAGCTGGACTTGATCTTCATGGTTCCCTTCCAGCTTGAGACATTCTGTGATTCTATTAATTTTTTTGGACTTTGCTGTCAAGAATTATAAACCAGCTTAACAGAGAATATCACCACTGAGAGCATCCTTAATATATACGAAATTGCTGCTCAAAAGAAGCTAAACCAGGCATTTTTTTTCCAGTTCCAAAGGTATGTCTCATTAGATGGTTGTATACTTGAGGAATGGTTTTGAATGAAACTGAGAGGTGTCAGCAGGGAGACTCATCCTCCAGATCAGTTATGTGCTCTGGAAATTCTGCTCATTCTCTACCAGATGCCATAATGAAGTGGTTCCCCACAGAGAGGAGCTGCCTTCATTTTGGATGCAGTTTGTTAGAAGCGTCACCTTTTTCAGAAGGGCTGATGTACATTGTGCAGTTTTCCTAGAACTCAACCAGTAAAAGCAGTACCTGATATTTCTGACAGTGTGGTTTAGATTGGTAATACCAAAGGACATTTGTTAACCAGAGAAAGTTTGGGAATTAAAATGTGCAAGGAGGAAATATGTCTAGTTTTTCCCCAGTCAATCTAACTTCTATTCCCAGCTCTCCGTAACAACCTCTCAGTGGATGGTGGCTAGTTTTACTTTCTCCTGAGGGTATAGGAAGCGCTGCTGCAAATAGGCCCTGCTATAGATTATGCAAAAGTCACTTTTCTCAAAGGTTTGATAGCGTGTAATTTATTTTTGAATAAGAAAGGCCACCTATGCATAAACCTGATAGCTTTATGCAGAAGGTTTTTTTACCACTTCAGAGGAGTAAAACTAACTGTTTAAGATGTGAGAAAATATTTTCATGATGTGAGAATATAAAATTAATTGACCAGGTTTTCAGTACAGGCAAGTTTGGATTTCTGTTTTCTATCTTTCTATAAAAGCTTCGCAATCAGTAGAAAGGTTTCTGATAAAAGCTGTTGTAGATACCTGTTATACTGTGGATTTCATAAAGAAAATTTTTGCTTTTGATTTCCTCTACAGTCAGAGGAAATTTGGATTTATTGATTGTAAAAGAAGTTTACCTTTCAGCCTATAGATTGACACTGCCAGTGCTAATGTGGTAAGTAAGATTTGTGTTCTGATGCCTTCATTACTAACAGAGGGATCACAGTGGGCATTGTTTGCATAAATAAATAGGCAAATGGTTATTTAGCCCATAGTAAAAAATATGCAGATATATTTGCCTGGTTTTAATGAGTTAGTCTTCATCTTTAAATTAAGATAATTTGACAGAAGGGAATACTCCAACCGTACAGGCAGAGAATAGGCAATAGGCACATCTCCAGTGTCCTGGCAATCCATCCCAACTTGAGTTAGGGTCAGATAGAGCTACCATGGTGTGCCTGGGCCTAGTATCAGTTTAATCCTCAATCTTTCTGCTGAAATTAACAACTGTGCTGTCCGTTTTGAGAGTATTACTGTGATTTAAATCCTTTCCCTGTGGCTTTCAGTATAAGGTTACAAGCCTTTTTGTAAAAGTCAGGGAATGCTTATCAGAAGGGAGCAATTTGCCGAGTTTCCAGGGGTTTGAGGAGAACTTTGGAATGGTCCCCTGTGAGAGTGCTTCTTCCTAAATGCCGTCCGGTGGCAGGCGTAAAACTGACCTCCTCTGGAGCCAAGTGAAAAGACAGTCTTGGGTATTCAAGAGATTCCCCTTACAGAGGGATAAATGGGAATCTAGTAATTCCAACTCTTCCCAACCAATTTTAATAGTAGCAGAGACTGAACGGGCGTGAAGTTACACTTTACACACAGTGCAGTGCAGTAAAGCATGGCAGGAGCAGAGCACCTGCAGATCCATGTTCAAGTGATGCTGGGTGACCAGCTGACCCTAAAGTTCGGTGTCTCAATTTTCATCAGTTCATGGATTTATGTTTATATATTCAGGACAGTTGAAAACAGATTTAAATCTAGGGTCTGAGCTGCAAGAAAGAATGCATTTGCCCATGCTGCCATTCCGCGACTATTGCTTTAATAGTGGGTGTGGGTAAACACTGAGATTTCCAACGCCTGCTGAAGCCGTAGCTCTGTCCTCTCTACTATTTCTCTCTCTCTGCTAGCTAGGGTAAAATACAATGCAAGCAGGCTCACTTGAACTATAATCATTCTAAGGTTATTCTTTAGACACAATCTTAAATAGCTTGGTGTGAGGAATATATATGAAAGTCTGGTGTAAAAATGCAATTTCAAATATTTAGCTAAGTAATGTAGGATTTTTGTAACTTTTTTTTTTTTAGATATACAGCCACAGCATACTGAATTTTGAAAACAACTGCAGGTACTGATTTTAAAAATCACAATATGGCTGTTGGCTATGCTCACAATGTTGAGCACGCAATTATCCAAAACAGTTTTAATGTAAGCATCTAGGCAGTCTGATTCCCATTTTGCTACTTAGAGCTGGCATAAAAAGATATGCTACAGCAGTGTGTTATTCTAATTACATTCCTTGTAAAATTGTCTTATGTATCAGGATCAGTCCCTACTGTTCCAAGCTCATCTGCCTAGTGAGGAGTCAGAAAAGAAAAAGAATAGATGGAATATTAAATGCTTTCAGAAAATGAGGGGGAAAGTGCACTGGCTTTTAAAGTAAAGCAGCATGTATCGTTTCTCCTTCCATTGGCTGTTTATCCAACATCAATACAACACTTTAGGAGCCAAATTACTAAACAAGCTGCCAATTAGGCTTGCAGTCAGCTGGATAGATTAGTGGCTAAGAGAGGCAGATACAAGATTTTCATCTCTTGAGCCAATTACGCAAGTGAATTACCATCCACAATGCTCCTTGGAAGATTTGAAGTAGAAAGACTGACTCTGCTGTGATAGACATAAGTGAGATCCAGGGTAGGGGGTAAGGGTTAGCAGGCCATGTATTGCAAAAATTACCCAAGCAAAGAGAGATCCTTCTAGGAAAGGATTTAAAGGATTTAAGGCTGCTGGGAGCGATAGAAGAGGAAATAATAGTTGTGGTATGGTCTGCAAAGGCATTGCTGTTCTGCTCACAAGTCTTAATCATATAAAAGAAAGATGAAAGGCCAAGGCTATATTTATGTACAGTGTCATTTTCTTCAGAACTGTTTAAAAACCCGTTTTCTTAACATCAAAAATAGTTCGGTGGCCGGAGATGAAATTACTTCAATATGCCTTCATTTGTTTCTTACAGCTGGGGGGAAGGGAAAAAAAAAAAAAAAAAAAAAAAAAAAAAAACCAACATTTTCTTAAACAAGTGTTATTGAAGAGATTGAACCCGGCTGTATTCTGATTTTATTCACCCCAATATAAACCAAACATGCTTGATGTTGGTCTCATCCAGCAATTGGACCATACAAATAAATATTGTCACAGTATGGTTTGTGGGGTCACAGTTCCTTTATTATTCTGTAATAAATGATAACTTAAATGATGAGCTTTTAGTCTTTAGAAGCATTTTGCAAACAAAATGGATCTGTCAGATCAAAACTGTGCAGAGGCTCATTTGTTTCTTGCTGAAGATGATGTGCAGTGGTGTAACATTGTTTCTTAAATATGAAGCGAATTTAAAACCTGAACTTTTGCAAGCTGTTGTATCCAAAAATGATTAAACAGATGTGGAGCCTGCAGCAGCATTAGACCTCTGATCTGATTTTAGCTTACAGATGGAATTAAATTAATTCATGGCAATCACTGTAAAATCAAGGGTATGGCACTGAATACTAGTGTACTCTTTAACCAGGACATACCTGTCTCAACAGCTGTTAAGAAAAGATTACTTACCTTTATTTTTCATTGAAACCTGCCTTTAATGCCATAATAAATATCATACCAAAATTAAACTAATGTGATGAGGTTTTGTTTTCCCCTTCCCAGTTTTGCCTCTTTCTGCTCATAGGTTCCATGTTCCATGTATGTAAGGTCATATGCATAATATGTGTACACCTTGTAGTGTGTTTATTCATATACACAAACATTTGAGGATTGGCCTTTATTATTTCAGCTGGCAGTATGGCAAAGGGAAGGAACATAAGTGAGGGTATTTTACAGTGCTGTCTGTTCAAGCAAGTTACTGTTCCTCGGTGTTTGCTCCTCGCTTGTGTAACGGCAGCCACTTCTGCTGCAGGACTACTCATCTGGTAGATCAAGAGCCAAGTTGTTAACAGTTGCTAAAAACATTTTCAGTCTATAGAGTAAAAAGGCTCTGCACAGGAGATTCCTACTAATTATTAGTACAGAGACTTCCTCGTAACTCCTGGAACCCCACAAAGCTTCAGATGGCAATAAACTTAGAAAAATGCATCCCCACTTTTTTTCTTAGCCCAATTTTCCGTATTTGTTTTTTGTGGGACGGCGCAATTGAGTTGATTTTGCTCTTGCTCCTGGGTGGGTCGAGGCTGAACACGTCCCACAGGTAGCGCAGCTGTTTCCAAGGCCAGCGTGCTTGGACCGTGCTGCCTAACAGGCCCTACTGGCTACTCCAAGAAGTGTGCCGTAGGCATGAATTACAAACTGAACTTGAAGATGAATATTGCAAGGACAATTACTGCTTTTAATTAGAAAATAAAAGCCCAAAGCACAAGAATGGGGGTCGGGGGAATAGCACACAGTGTAGCATGATTTTTAAGAGGTCTCTCCCGTCATGCAGTCAATCAGCAATGCAAATTTTTTTTTTTCCCCCAAATGCTGAAGGGACGTGGAGTGGAGGAAGATGGCAATGCCACTATCCATATTCTTCTGAGTCAAGTAAAATATGTTGCATTACAGATAATTTTTTCAAGCAATGAGTGAAAACTGCAGAAATATTAAAGACAGATATAGATAGCATTCATATAAAAACTGACTGTACTGCAAAAGAGTGGCCTGCATATATTAAATATTTTTCAGAATTAAAAGCTATCCATATTCACATTTAATTCAGTAATTAGTCGATTAGTAATATAAGCAAGTTGGGTCAGGTTTTGCTTTTGCCTTATTCTTGCTGCAATAAAAAGCCTCCAAACACATCATCCTTTGGACAGCATATGTTGTTTGATTGCCCAAAAGTGGGTTGTGAAGTCAAGATTGTGGTGGTTTCTTGTAGTTGTTTTTTTTTTTAATCTGGTGACATCTGAGAATAAAACAAACTGTTCAGGAGAGGTTTGTCTTCTAACGCAAGGTGTTAGTGGAGGGAAAAATAGTTACAGTATACATTCTAGAAGGACTTGTATGTCTTTAAAAACAAAATACTCCAATTATCCTGTCAGTCACAGAAAAAAAAAAAAAACACCATCAAGCTACTTCAGAAAGTATCAAAAATAGAAACATCGATGTACTAAAAACCACATCAGGGTACAAATTGTTCTTTCACGTATCTCTTTTTGTGAGGTTGCTCTGGCTGTTTTTGAGAATTGAAATTCATATAGAATGGTACATGTATTAGAAGAAAAGCTTTGGGGGGTTTTCCCCCAAATACACTAACGAAAAAGCTGTTTACGTTGTCTCAGGCTATGCCTTGCATACCATTCCAGCAGCATTGCTGGCTTTGCCTAAGCAGCATTATGAATACTTTAATATTTTAGATATCTAGATGTCACAAAATATACTCTTAGCCTTGCTCTTTCCTGCTTGGTGGAGCTGTTGGATCTTTCTTCTAAGTTTCCCCCTTAATTATTCCACAGGCATTCATTGAAGTGATGCTTCATTTCTTACCATCACTTGTTGTGAAAAGTGGACCAAAACACAATTCCAGGGTTTTACCTGTGAGGTTTACCAGAACTTTTGTTGAACAGTAGCCTTTTTTCTTTCCCCCTTTTTTTTTTTTTTTTTTTGAGCTAGAAAGTATAACTAAGAAGGTTGCAAAGCCTGTGTTGTGTATGCCAGGCAGTGTCAGGGACTCATCTGTATGAAAATTGCCTCTGCCTGTGGGGGCCTGAAAAGAAAAGAAGTCTTGGACATTGAATTTTGTGCTGGTCAGTTCAAGAGGAACCCTCTTGGGGACCGGAGGCTGCTGACTTAAAAGCCTTTATTTTAAGCCTAGCATTAAGCATAGCTTCAAACCAGTATTAAAGGATGCCTTCTCTCAATGCATTTCCCTTTTTCTTTGTCTGAGGAGCTGAGATACTAGAAAGCTGTCTACCTTTTATGTAGCCAGCGTTTTACTGAATATGAACAGATCTGTGGTGGATAATGCTGGAGTACTATAAATTCATCATCACTATCATGAGTTTTTTAATGTGCACCTCTCATTTTGAACTTATGTGTATGCAGTTTCCACTGTGGGGCTTTGCTTTTTTTGTATATGTGTGATAATTGAAGCTTTTCAGAAGTGCATGTTCAACTTTTATTGTGTTCTTCTTTAGTAAGGTAATATAATCATGAGCCAGCTGCTCATCAATGGTAAACTCTTGATTGAAGACATTGTACTCTCCAAAAACACAGTCTCCTCCTGCAGTATTTTTCAAAAAGTAGCAGTCCAGAATAAACAGGTACAATGTTAAACAGAGAATATTTGAAGCTGGGCACATGTTGGGGTTCTTTTTTTGTTCTTTTGTCAGCGGGGGTGGGAGATGCTGAACAAAGCTGAAAACAAAATCCAGCTGCCTACATGCAACTGCTTGTGTTAGTTCAAAAACTTCAGCTTTTTAAAATCTTGTATGATGTAACTTGATAAGTTTCAATGCGGATTGTTTAAATAAATATCATTTATATCCCTTATGCAGGATGGTTTTGTATGGGAAGGCTTATCCGTGCTTCACCTCCAAATTCTATCTTGAGGAGTTTGGTGGATGGCGGGGGGAACAGCTTTGTTACTTGACTTCACTTTCTTTTTTTATGACACATTCATGGAAAAAAAAATAATCTGTTACTGAAAAAATGCATCTGTTACATTAACACTTGCAATCTTGATGATCTTTTCTGCAGTATGTGTGCAGCTTTTCTCAGACATCCTGATGGTACAGAGAGAAAAGTGTATAAACACTTAATGGTATTGAAAATACCGAAAGTAGACTTGGATATATCAACTCTCTCTTACATGATCAGTAAAAGAGAAACTGAGTAAAGGTGTAGCTGAATTTGGAATACTAGACCACTTGTCTGTACTGTTTCTGTAACAGCTATAACTGTTTAATCAGAAAATTGTGTTTTACTGAATGAGATCTTAAGCATTGATAAGTATTGCTAAGAATGGAGAAATGGTCATGTTAATATGATGTGACTGTATAGGACAAGAAATTCAGGTAATCTTGCCTTGTATTGGTGTTTTGGTGGACTTGTGCAGGTGATGTGTGTTCTTTGATGGAAATGTAGAATCCACTATATTGGTGTAAAAAAGATTTGTGACAGTATTTCATACTTAAAAACTGAATGAGTCTTTAAAAACATCAAAAATAAAGCAGAGCTTAAGACTGTATTATTTAGATTCATATGCAGTCATGCATATAAGGTCAACATGTGCAAAAACAGCCCGTTCTAGCAACCTGTTAGGTGAATTAGGAGAATAAGAAGGTTTAAGGCTTTAAGGGAGATTATCCTGCTCTTCTCCACATGGCGGGCAGCGCTGATTAATGCTGTGTGTTTCTTTAATCTCAGGGTTTGTAGGTGAAAACACCCAACCAATCCCAGAAAACAACATTGGAAACAGAATGCTTCAGAGTATGGGCTGGACCCCTGGCACGGGCCTTGGACCAGACGGCAAAGGGATGGCAGAGCCGATACGAGCTGTCCAGAGACCAAAAGGACTTGGACTTGGATTTAGCTGACAGAAATGCACTCTGGCTGCCCAATAAAAATAAAGCCTAGAATTAATTTTGAAAGGAGAAAAAAAAAAAAAAAAAAAAAAAAAAAGGAAAAATGGCAAACATATTATTTGTTGTGATCAGCAAATCCAGTTATTCCTCTCTCCGGGATGATGGAAGTCGATGTGCTTCACATTAGCTACACCAGCTGCAAGGTGCAGCCACAGTGACACAACTGGCATTCGAGTCTGACTTTATAATGGTGCTAAAATGTACAAAAACTTCTACTTTTTTATTTTCTCTGGTCTTAAAGTTTGTATTAAGCATAAAATTCAGTATATTCACCTTTTTTCATGAAAGCTTCTAACCCAGCAGGTTTTAGTATATAAGCAAATTTATTTTTTTTTGTAAGTATGATTTCATCTCGAGAGTCTTGATAAGAATTTGTCAAGGAAAATGGAACTTTCTACAGCTGTTGTGTTTTTCCCCTTTTCAGGCAAAGTTTCCAAACCTGGTGTTTCTAGCGATTAACAATATTTGATTGTTAAAAGATGACATTTTGCCCATAAGGTGTACACATTTCCCACTGGAAGGTGATATGGGGTGCAGTTTTGTATAAGAGCATGAAAAATGGCTTTCTTTTGGTAGGATGCCATTCCAACATGTTTATCTGGCAATGTATCACTGTCTTCCACATTCAAGCTCAAAAGTAAAGCTTTTATACTTGTTTTCACATTTACGGGATGATCTTTTTTCATCAAATATTTTAAAAAGTTAAAGATTATTCTGACTTGGCTTTCCCTTTATATTAATAATCCTCAGTGTTTCTACTTTTAAGAACAGTTTGAGCTTTGAACCAGGAAATTGTATTTTAAAGACGACTGCCTTTTCAGTGTTTATATTCTGGGGTTTGGCATGTTTTAAACAATGCAGTGTTCAACATGTTACCATTGGGTTTGTGATCATGCTGGTGCCAGTGAGCCACAACCCTTAAGGATCATGGACAGAAAAAGGGCAAGGAGGAGCAGGATTAGGGTGAAGGAAAGGAAGGAAAAAGGTACTTTGATGGCATCTCACAAATCTAAGCTAGCAATTTAAAATCAAGAGGGATCATTAAGTGTTTTAATCAGTATCCTAATGTATCTAATGTCAGCAGAAGCAATTTCATTAAGCACCAACCAATCAAGCTCCTAGGGTACTTATTGGTCTGCCGTATAAAACAAATTCCACTTTAAAATTAAATGATAGGGCTGAAGGAAACTGTTGTTCAGGTGGACTAAGGAGAAAATCCTGCCTCCCTCCCCTCCCACCCCTGGAGTAGCCGGCAATATTTACCCTCACTGCAGAGGTAACAGGATTTGATTCTCCAGTCTTTCTTTTTTCTTTGAGAGGAGGATCTTTCTCTTCCTCTGCTCCCAAACTGCAGAGAAAAATACTTACTTCCAGATGCTTGCAAAGATATTTCCTTAGAACAAAAAGAACACAGCTTCCTTGATGTGACTGTGAAATACAGTGATGAATTTTAAGTGCTTTTATTACTTTTTCTTTCAACTTCACCTGTTTTTCCAGAAAAATTAATACTAGGAAAAAAAGTAGCAGCATTATAGCATTGAGTTTGCTTAAAAGAAATGTTTGTGCTTTCCACTGTGAGTACTGTTGGTTTGGGAACATGGTTTCACCGTACATGTAGTGCCGAGTAAAACTTTGGTACTTGATACTGTTTTTAATGATAGCTGAATGCATGTTCTCTGAGTTTCAGGAGAACTATTTATTGCTGTTTAAATACTTGATATGATTGTGTGGCTTTGCTTTTTGAAATAGCAAGACATTTTAAACAGACTTGGGATTTTAATCAACACATAACGCTTTTTATTGAAAGGTTCTGGGGCATAGCATAACGTGTGTTTCCCACTTCAATTATCTCTTGCACAACTAAACTGAGTTAAAAACATTCCATATCCAAAGGATTTCAGGGCCACATAATTGCAAAGGGCTGAGAGCCTGAAATTCTGCGGCTAGCAGAGGTGCCCACTTGTATAAGCATTATTTACAATAACGAATTTACCTGGCATGCTTCGGTTCTTGCTATGCAGTGTGCTATTGAGAGCAAGGGAATTCTAAAGAGCTCTTTGTGTTGTACACCACAATCAAAAATTCCTTCAAATAATTTTTAAAATTTAAATTGTGAAAGTGAATCTTTAAGTTCTGGTTGTTCTAGCTTTGTTTGCAAATATGTAAAGGAATGTTCATTCCCTATTAAAATCCATTGTTTTGCTTTGGTTACAACCCCTACATATCTTGGGCTGGAAATTCTAAGTACAGCACATATAGCACTTGTTTGAAGTATTTCTGTGCAATTTACCGTAGCAGTAGATTCTGAAGAAATCAGTCTGCAGCTCCGAAAGTACTTGAAAAAGTTTTCTGTTTTAAAAAGATGAGAGGGAAATAATGGATACATGTTGAGAGAAAAACTCTTTAGTCCATTCAACTCTTCATTCATCCATGCATACAGACAGATACAGTGAAGCAGCCAGCCTAGTAAACAGCCATAGTGGAAGAACTACTTAGTCTGATTGGAAATCTTACAACTTTTTGTTTTAAAATACTCCATTAGTGAGAAACTATTAGACATTAAGAATAGTCAAATTGATTTTGATATAGCGATAGATATAGTTTGTCTGTTTTCCAGCAGGTATTCTCATAGATGCCACAGCTGACAGTCAGTGTTACCTGTTAGAAGCTGTAGAACAAATTGATTTATTAACATACTTTAGAGTTTAAAGAGATTTTTTTTGTTGCTCTAGAATTCCCATTCTGACTCACAGTATCATTTTATTTCTGTTTTTCCACATGTCGTAGGAGTGGTTTTAAAAGATACTCCAGTAGTGTGATTTTTGCACAGTTAAAACTAGTGTTAAGAAACAAAACAAGAATTAATTGTATTTTTTTCTTTTTTGAGCTGTTGCAATGTTAGTTGCCTTTGAAACAGGGCAAAGTACTTGGATTTATTGGGGTTTTTTCTTCAGGTCCTCCTCATACCTAACTTACAATCATACCATGATACCTACTGTAAAGCTGGCACATGTTATTTTAAAATACATATGCAAGTTTTTCAGATAATAATTCTTAATAGTTGTGACACTGAAGGTTTTTTTGCCTATATAAATAAATATGGGATCATCTTGTATCTAAAAGTTACCGTCAATCACTTGTCAGATTCTTTCCATCTAGGTGTTTTATTAACCAGTAGCTCAGCTGTTACCATAATATTCTTCCTCTGCAGAATGTTTGGTGAGGAGACATTATGTATTATCAGCATTGCATTTTGCTACATGTTCCATGGTGTCTCAAAGTTCTGTGAATTGAGCCATTAACTGTTAATAAAAGAAACCCATGAGCAGTATCTTATTTTTAAATAAATATTTGTCGAAGTCAGAGAAGCGTTATCAATATGCTCATTTTAACAAGTTTGTCCCTGCATTTGTCTTTCTGCAATTAGGTCAATGATGGGTGTAGAACGGCAGTAAATAGCTAAATAATATGTGTAGAATGCTTTGCTTTAACAGCACAAATGCAAGATGAAATAAAATAAATAGACTGTTCTTCATGGGGTTTGTATGTTCTTTTCTTCAAAGTGCCCTGATCGATAACATCGTTACTGCACAGGGGAGTAAAAAACATGCTGTTTCTGAAAATATAATTAAGGTTGCTAATATCTTGTACTGAGCAGATGCATATTATGCTAAAGCTACTATACTACCTTATATGTACCTTTTTATTAGTACTTTTCTAGGTTATTATTATCCATCTGAAAAGGTTACACCACGATGTCAGGAAATGCCTCATTTAGGATGTTTGCAGTACTTGTATTATCGTATTCTTCTGAGGCGTTTAAATACAAGTTCCCTTCACTCTTTAAGTATGTGTACACTTTGATAACTGTGACAGGACTTTGTGCTTTCTCTTCAAGCAGTTCTCCAAAACTGTTCCTCCAAAGAGAACTCTCACACAGCCTTTGGTTTACTTTCCCTCTCCCCATGCTCCCAGGGCAGTAAAGGCATATCATAAATGAGGATCCCTTCCCTCATACTCTAAAATCAAGAGACTTTTTAATTAGACTTCCATCCCTAGCAGCGTTTTCAGAAGTGGTGGCATAGTTAGCACACAGCAATTGCATAACTGAGTTACCTACAGTAGAGTCCCATACCTAAGGGCAGTGTGTGTGTTCAGTCTGAAAAGACGCAGTGTAAATCATTTCTTTTATCAACCTGTAGTCCAGCTGTAAAGCTAACGCAAAATGTTGAAAGGGAAAATGGCATTTTTAAAGATTGCTATATGGTTTTGCTTTGAATTCTCCCTGGAAAAGGTTTTATTGTGGTCAAGCGGGGGTTTTTTGCAGGTACAGTATTTAAGACTGGGATATTTTTTTGTTTTTTAATGACTTCGCTACACTGGAAAAAGTCTTGAGGAGGTGCAGCAATTTCAGCATGGAAGTTGTCCTTGTCTGAGGAGGGGTGTTTTGCTAAATAGAACTACATAAAAACTTTACCAGCATAGATTGATATAGGCTGTATCTACTAAGCTATAAGAGAGTTTGTACAGTAAAACTATCAACAAACTTTTTTAATGTAGGTGTGCTTTTAAGTTATTGTGGAAGACTACAACAGCAACAAACATTTCATGACTGACTGGTAGTAAGTAACTCTAGTGGAAATAGGGTTTGGGCTTCCTATGGTTCCCTTCTTCTACAACAAAACGCATGTTGGGAGATATGTTGACCATGATGGTATATTGATTTTATTGCAAGATTCAGTCTTTAAGTAAAAGGCTGAAAATCACTGAGATTCTGTAAACTGCACCTACGAGAACTGTGTTTATTAACAGCTATGAAAAGTGGTTTGAATTAATAAGAGGTATTCCACCTGTAGAAAGTTATGATTTTGCCCAACTGCTTATAGCATTGCTATGATGAGTCTAAGAACAGGGGACTCTGACTTCTGAAACGGTGAATATAAGACATTAGTCTCTGAGGAATGTATATTTTATTGTAACATAGTCACACTGATTAATTATGTGAGCTCATTAAAATATTATCTTTCAGAATATTTTATCATAGAGATGCTCAATTTAATTGTGCCTTGTCCTTAGTGTTGTCTTTCATTCTTAATATTTGTCCATTTTTGTGAAAAAGTGTAACCCTATATATGTTTTAAGTGATAATAACCAGTGTTTCTCTCTTAAAGTGTTATCTCATTCATGTATGTGCGAAGTGGTACCATTCAGTATTTTCCATCATTTCTGCTAGGCTGGGGAAGTTGTTCCTCAGTACCTCCCTAGGCCAGTTTTCTGAATATCTTACTGTTGCCTTCGTCAGTTGTAAGAGATTTTGACACTGGAAACTTGAAGTTTCTTCAGCCTGGGCAGGCTGTTGTGTTGGCTCCTCTCCTTCCAGTGGCCGCAAGCTGATGAAGGGCCACTGATGAAGGCTGTGAGATAGGTAATATTTTCTGCGCATAAACACATCTAGTGACTTCAAGATGTGAAGTACTACATAGGTCTAAAAATAAGCCTGCGTGCAAGTGTTTGCAGATTGGGGCCTTAACTTCCTTCCCCATTAAAAGATACAGGTCCTAAATTTTCCATGCATCAGAGTTCCCGCAGAGCCCTGGAGTCAGCTGCCCCCTTGCTGGATTGTGCCCACCCATCTTCAGCACTGACTGTCTTCAGAGCACCTCTCTGGCTGCTGCAAGGTACAGGTTGGCTCGTGGGTCGTGTTGATCTCCGTCCTTCCAGTACCAAACACAGTACATCCCGGCAGTGCAGGGACTCGGGGTGCCTTTTCAACCTGGAGTTATCTTCATTTTGCACAGCTCAAAACAACACGCAACAAACCGCTCACATCAGGTTGTCTGGGCCACAGTCAACACCATCAGGCAGGCAGTCTAGTACTGGGTGGCTGATTCTGTGTGTGTTATGTAGTCTTTCATTTCAGCAAAGTAACAACAAAAACAGGAAGAAAAATCTAAAATGTTTTCAGTTCAAGAAGGATATAGCAGAAAAGTAATTGCACATAACGGAAGGGATCAAAATCACTTCGGAGTCTGTGATACAATGAGAAATTTGAAATTGCTCTTAAATGTAGGGGCAGATGAGTAAGGAAAAGCATGCATCAAAAGTATGCAGAAGGAAAATGTAAATGCCCTCGGTAATATTTTCTCAAATTTACAAAAAAGATGTCAAAGTGTTTGGCAAAACAGACTCGGCGTTTTGACCCACCTTTGAAGGATGCTGGCAGCTCTAGTACCTGGGCTAAGTTAAACTTCTCATGCATTTACCACTTTGAATACTTACTTTCTCAGCGAGAGTCAGCCTATTCTACACTTGTCCACATTCAAACTTCTTCCACCTTCTGAAGCATCTCATACTGTTGGTGCTGGGCCTCAAGATTGCTCCCTGCTTGTCTGTTCACGTAAGTTGTGTTTTCTGCATTAATGAGCGGTAATTTTTTTCATCCTACTCTCTTGGAAATTGCCTATACCATGGTTTCAACGTATTATCCTATAAGGTAGATTTAAGCAGTGCAAGGAGATTCTTTGAAGAACTGGGACAAATGGTTTTTAGTTTTTCCTCCCATAAAATGTTTTTGCATTTAGATTCTTGGTTTCTTTGAAGACCCTTACTGCTGTTCAGTGTATTCCCATTGGTTTCTCTCTTGCACAAACTTGGCAGTTTTCTTACAGAATATTGTGGAGGGCACAAGAATTTTTCCAGTTGCAAATATGCAAATTTTCAGGTTTGTGCTTTTGGTTTCAAGTCTTAAGTTTGAATTCCACGAGTGTTGCCTTATTTTTTTTCAAAATGTTCCAGGTTACCTTAAGCATTTAGATGTTCTGCCATTTGTGAAAAAAGTGGAGTATTTTATCTGAAATTTTCTAAATGCCGGAATCTCAGTATAGGTGATGCTGGCCCTCTCATTTCTGGTAGTAGCAGAGATGATCTACAACATAAACCATACATACATACATAAGTATAGTTAATACAAGATGTAAAAATTCCTTGAACAAGAGTATCAGTGATACTCAGTATGTTAGTTTGGATTAAACACGAATAGTTCCAGTATCTGAGAGAACACTTTAATAATCTGTCACAGATTTCTTTTTTATATGCCATGGTACACCTTATTACTGAAATGAGGGATTTTGAGAGTGAACCAATAATAATTTTAAGGGTTTTCTTAATGTGATGTAAATAATAAGTAACACAATTACCAGGTTGCCTTTATACTCATTGTGCTGTGTAAGCTGATTTGTTTTTCATCTTTTTGGCAGTGAGCATATGAATGCTAGTGAATTACAGTTCTTATTAACTGAATTTAGGCAATTTCTACCCATTACCCACAAAGATAGCTCAGCTGCTAAACAGTAGCTCTTGGCCAGGAATTCGAACAAACAAGAAGTCCAGGCAGGAATGTTGCCACTTGCTAAAGTGTTGGAGCAGAGAGTAATTTACCATCTAGAGAATCCTCTCATCTTTCAACCTCTATATTGTACCTACCTGCAGTTTTCCCGGTAGGCATGGGGTTTTCCATGATGAAGGTTCATGAAGAAATGGTGTAGGGGCTCAGATCTGCCAACTGCTGTCTAAGCACTTGATATTTGGCTGTTAGGCTTGTTTATTGCTAACACTGAGAAGTATTAATCCCATAGCTGGGTTCCCTTTTGGACATCCAGGGCCACGAACGCTACTCGGGGCTTCTGGAGAGCTGATAATAGAGGCACTTTGCACTGGGCAGCTGCCTCTGACTGTGACCCTCCCTCTCCGGCTTAGATTTAATAGAATAAAATCTGAATTTTCACTATGGGGTGCCAAAGTCATGTCTTCAGAGGAAAAAAAAGCACTCCTTAGACTCAAGCTACTCTCGTACGCAATCTAGACTGCATCCAAAGTAAGAATTTTTCTGTCAGAGGATGTTTATCCAGCAAAATCTAATATTTTGTGGGATTTTGCTTTTTCTAATAAGCTGTGGCCAAGATACTGTGTATTCCATGGGTCGTTCAGAGACCAGATTACCACAGCCTTCACCTCTGGCATCGCCAGGCCCCCTCCACAGGCCAAGGACTCGGAGACGAGCTCCCTCGTTGGAAGTAAAGAGCTTGGAAGCCTTGGCCATTCACAGCCCCTGAAACCTTCTGGCTCCAGGTCCCACAGCAAGGAGATCCCACAAAATCTCTCCAGACTTGCATGTTCCCCATCACAGAGCAAAGAACGGGAAAACCTGAAATCACCTTGTGGCTTTTGTGGTTTTGGTGCAGCTCAGTGGTCGGAGGCTGCCCTGGCAGCAGCCTCCATGCTTCCAGGTCAGGAGGACATGTGTTGGGAAGCCGGGGAGGCAGGAATGCCCAAGCTTCCCACCAAGGAGCTGCAACCTGGGCGGGTCTAGAGACCCCAGGTGTGAGGTATGAGGGGAGGTCTTGGAGCACCAGCTCAACAAAGTAGGTTTTGAAAAACGTTCTTGCTCCACAACTTCTGGAGTTGCTGAAATGTCCTGTGGAGGACAGCATCTGAGGCAACTTCTGCTGCACCCACTCACAATGGTGTTACCTGTTACTGCAAGTGAGGAGCATTGGCTGCCCGTGCCGTGGGAGGTTTGGGCTGCGGCATGGCCAGTAGGGTCAAATATGCTGTTCCTGGGGTTTGATGGCCGCTGCCGTGGGTCTTTGCTCCTGGCATGGGCTCCCCTTTGCCGTGGAACAGAGGAGCTGGTTTGTCTGTGGGGTCCGTATGTTTGGCCTGCAGGATCGGTCACAGGTGCAGATTTCTGGGCAGTGGCTTGAGCCAGAGACCCTCCCAAACCTGCTACGAGACTAATTATACCAGACTGTGACAAAAAGGTTGCAATGTTGTGGCGAGGGAAGTATTCTGTAGTGCTTTTTGTCACCATCCAGGATAGTGGCTGTTTGAATAATTTGGGCTAGAACCACATCCCTGCGCTGTCTTTGGACCTGGTGAATGAAAAGGCAAAACTAAATAGAAAAAAAATAATCAGTTTTACTGTGTAGTTGAGAAAATGAAGTTGTTTGCCTGTATGTGTCTATACAAACACACACAGATGCATGCATATAGATGTACACCTCTAAAGAGATCGGTGTATTACATAAAATTACGAAAAAAATAGTGAAATGACTAAACCATTTGTTACTGGTTACCCCACATACCTCTAAGAAGTGACAAAAGTTCTGATTAAGCTGAGTCTGCGTTCCTTAAAAGGGGTGAGCAGCTTCTACGAAAGTCAGTAAATCTACAATGTATTGTTTCATATTCTGTCTTTATGTAAACCTAGCTGGGTTTTTTAGTTGTCTTCTTCCTAATCAGTGGTAAAGTGCATTTAATAGCTCACTTAAGGTGTCATCCATTACTATGAGTTACTGTTAGAACTAATTAATAGAGCTGAAATTATTTTGTAATGAGAAATTGAAGTATTGCAGTGTTAAAAAAAAAAAATTACCATTCATAGCTAATTAACGTTTAACAATGCAAATAAGCTGATAATTATTTTTCAAGCCATAGAAAAATTCTGTGACACTTTATATAGTACCTTTGTGATCCTAATTGTTTCTGAAAAATACCTTTAGAGAGAAATACTCTGAAGAAATTTCCCTGGGTAAAAGGCAGTTTCTGAAGTGCATGATGAGTGAGACCTCTCCTTTTGTTCACGTGGGGCCACACTCAGCAGCTATTTCTCACAGTAAATACTGATAAAGAGAAGGAAAAAGTGAGGGTTGCAAAGGCAGGTGGAAGGGGAAATTATGTGGGATCTTGGCCAGAATTTCCTGGCTGCCCAAAGCCAGCCGTTCTTCTCTTTGGCTGCTGCAGGTATTGTACGTGCAGCCCCGGTGGGCCGAGGTCATTTGGATCCTTCGTGAGAGAAGATACTAACAACAAGGGAAGACAGAATTCACAAAACGTACTTGTAGGTCGTATCTGTGGTGAAGGAATGCAATTAAACCACCCAGAAACAAAAAGGAAAACTGAAAGTCTGACCTTGTGTGGCAGTGTGAGGCACGGGAGGTCACGGTTCCCCAGAAATCAAGATGCTGCATTTTCTTTCCAGATTTCATACTTTGGATGTTACTTGAAGCAGGAATTTTCAGAGGAAGCATTAAATCAGCAGTGTCCTTCGAAGTGGCCAGCCTGATGCCATGGGCATCACCTGCCGATCAGGCAGGAGTCGCTGCAGGCACAAGTGGAAGTTTTGTTCCATTCTGAGGCATCTTTCACCCATTTTTTCACAACCAGCCCAAGTAAATATTAAAATCTGTTCTGCAGTGATGCAACCTGCCACTTTCTCGTTGCTATTAATTCTGATAAGGGAAATATGCTCTTAGTCTGGTTTGATTTTTAATCCATCTTCGTAATCTTTACTGTATTTTTAAATTTCAGTTTAATGTGACAAAAATCTTTTCTATCGAAAGATTTCTTAAAAGCATTCTGGTTTTGTGGTTTGGTGGGGGTTTTTGAGTCAACTGTTAATAAATACAATTTTATTTAGGAGGTTTATGATAAGATGTAATCAACTATCAAATGATTGGCAGAGGCTCATGCTGGTGTCCTGGTAAGCGCAGATGCTTTACGTTCCACACCTGGCGTTTTGAGTAGATCCCAGTTTCTCTCCAGCAAGCCAGTGCCACAAGCTGCCAAGGGTACGATCTACTCCTGCCACTTTTGGTTTTGTCTGTGCGTTGGAGTTGTCTTCTGCCCTTGAGTTGCCAAAGACCATAAACCATCCTCTGGTGGGCAGACACCACCTGCTGTGCCACAGAAGAGCGTTCCTTGGTGGTTCTTAAATGTCCCTGCAGAACGTGGGGGGGTATTGTCACCCCGCTCTCAGCTGCCCATCCGCCCCCACTACAGACCTTTCCTCCAGGACTGTCCACCTCTGCTTTTTTACTGTTGGTGTGGTGAACTGCCAACTAGTATTAACCCCTCTTCCTTGGAAATGGATTTGAATTTTTGATCTGCAAACTAGCATCAACCCCTTTTCCTTAGAAATGGATTTGAATTTTTTTTGTTGGTTTTGACCTCAGGTGAGGCCTTGTGATCGTGTCCTGTGTAATATTCTGGAAATTTCCTATAATACCGTATGTTTTGCTGAAGACCACCGCTTCTCTTTGTGTGTTATCTTGCAAAGTTTTACCTGGAAAACATTGCCCGTCTGTGTCCGATGTTCCTGTGCCAGAGGAAAGGAAAAAGAACCGTGAAGGTAATATTTTATTTTCTTAATTAATTTAATTATTTCAATTCAAATTAATAAATTGATGGAAGACTAGTTCTGAGCCAAGACTTCTGAAAATCTGGGGTTGGCGGAATTAGGTCTGGAACAAGGTGTGTGCTTCAGTCAACATGTGAGTCATGTAACCTCTTAAACCAGGGGGGAAAAGCTTGTAGACGAGCAGCAGGTTACCGTGCCAAGGTTTTCCTGCCATCAGGAAGGTTTGAACACCAAATGCTGATATTTTCATCATTCGCTATGCTGATTTAATAATTATTAAAACTATTCCATAGATCAGCCTGTCTTAGGTCAGTATTTTATACTAAATGTTTAATAACTGGTGTGGCTATCATGGTTGAAAGTTGTTATTTTTATGTATTTGCCAGCTCTGATGAATATTGCAGTGAGGTCCAACCTGGCAGTTTTCATGCCCGTTGGGTGGTCCCAAGCTCTTGCTGCCCACACTCTCCAGGACCCAGCGCAGGCTGGCTAGCTGCCCCTGCTTTGGACCCCTGGCAATCATTTTCCCCACTTGGCTCAGAACAATTATTGATAGTTTGAGCACCTCTTGGGCTAAAATTTGTGGACGTTTTACAATTAGGCATTTTTTCATGTTAATTTTACTAGATATCTAAGAAATTTGGTATGAAAAATTACACTTTCAGCATGTTACGTTTATCATCGTGCAATGGTGGCATCTGAAAATCTGACCTGTGTGTGCTACAGAGCAAGGCAACAATTTAGAGAGACAGGTTTTCAGGGTGGTTAGTAGTTGGAGAAACATTTTTGCAACTTGCACCTCTAATATAGCTATAGAATATCAAACGACTTAAGGTATGAGTTTAATTGTAGCAGTTCAGACTCTGCAAGCCGTGGAGCGTGGATGTATTTTAATTTCTAAATCCAACTTTACAAAAGGAGGGAGAAGGCTGAGGAGCCTTCCTGCCATGGCTCTCACACTCTTGTGTTTCTCCATTACGCCTGTTAACAACTACACTAGAAACAAGCAGCAGATTTTTTTTCCACTCCGTGAGTAATTGTCTGCACAGCAGTGACAGATGTGCAATATAGCAGCTTCTTCAGGAAAAAATTAACAGTTTGTCCAGCATGTCAGCTCGCTCTTTTTAGTGCTTCGGAGGTCCTGGCCCCATTATGGATGATTTAGAAATTGAGGCAAGCTAAGACCAGCTGCCTGGGTTGAAAGCCTTAGTTAGTAGCCCTCATCTGCATTCCAGTATTCACTTACATCTAGAAATTGGTAGGGCCCCTCTGGCCACAAGATGAGTATGGGCTGACAATGCCTTGATTTGTTGAGAGAGAGAATAAATGGGTTTTTCAGAAGATGAGGAAATATCACCATTACTGGCCAATTTACAGCATTTTATCTGTTCTTCAAACATGTCACTTTTGTTATTGTTGCATGGTAATTACATAGTGAAACGGAAAGAAAACAAATTCTGGTTACATATTCAGATGGATTGCAAAATCATATAATCCTGATAAATGCCCATTTATGATACACACGGATGAAAGGTTCATTTTAATTTTGAATAGCTAGCACAGCCATAAATAGGATATAGGATTAGATCCCACAGAATCTGATTACCTAAAAGCAAATAGTATTTTTCTTCACTTTTTTCATAACCAGGAAATTCAGTGTGTGCAGGGTATTTAAATAAGCAGGTTTTCCATAAAAATATATGAAATAAATAGTTTGATAATTTCTACATTTTAAATATAATCATTTAGGACTATTCAGCTAAGCCTTTTCTGAAGTACTCGTTTGTAAAAAGACATCAACCCATCCATATTGCTGAGAAAGAGATTTCACAGCTGTACCCTATTGCAAGCTATACATTTATGACAAACAGAAACTTTGCTTATTGGAGATTTAGTACAACAAAGCAAAAGGTGGTCAGCATTGCACGTATACTGTAAACTGCAACCGTTACACCTTCCTAACAATTTTAAAGAAAGTTTCAGGGCAAATGATGAATTTAAGAAGCAAGTTCTGACAAAACACCAGGAAGCTACAATTTTGGCAGTAGCTTTCAAGCGTGAATCATTGTCTGAAATACGGGAAGCTCATTTTCCTCAATGGGAAGGAATTAGGAAAGGATGGTGTAAAAATACAGGGATATATTGGCCAGGAAGCTGTGCAGTTGACATCTGATCATCAAAGAGGTGAAAAGAAACTATTTTGTAAAACTGTCTGCTTCATAAACCCTTGGTATCCAAATTATCTTCATGAGATGATGTCGTCTTGACTTCAGGAGGCTTTGCCATTGCTTCAAGAAGAGTAGGGATGGCAGAGAAGGAGCACCTGGGAAGTCTTCATCGAGTCCCCTCTGGCCCCTGTCCTCGTGAGCAGACATCTCTATCCCTGAAGAGCAGCCAGACTCCTGGAGCCCTGCCAGACATGGCACGGGCTGCCCGAACCACGTTAAATGAGCGTGGTTGCAGAAATGGCCACCTACAGATTGCACGTGGTTCCAAGAGAAGAAAGATTTGAAAGCTTCAGCTTTGGATATGTCTAAGTATGGTGCCACACAGTGCTAGGCCAGCCATCGTGTTAGACATTCTGTTCTGGAGCAGAGAGTTAATGAAGATGGTTAATCAAAACTCTCTCTCAGAGGACTATAATTAGGCCCATACTAAACGTTTACCTGTGGCAAAGCCTTGCCTGACTGTTTTCAGCTGCTTTATTCAAAATACATCATAATTGTAAGTAGCAACCTGAGCAACCAGACCTCAGTTGGATCTGATCTCAATATATTAAACTGTATGTCTGCACTTGTCCACCATGTAATCATTTAAAAGTTTACAGTTTGGGATCAGTTGTTACAGTTCAGTTTATGGCTACAACAAGCCTAGCATTATCCCAGGTAAATATTACTTAAATGACTGGTATTGTTCTCTTGCTTAATCTTACACTGAATTTGTGATAATTTAACTTTTCTCCTCCTTCTTCTTGGCAAGTCCTGAATCTATATATAGCTTTTGACAAGTACCAACGAAAGATTTCAAAAGGCAGCTTCATTGTGGGTCGGACTTTCTGGTAGTGGGAGAGGGAATATATAAGAAGGCTAGTCTCTGGGAAGCAGCAACAGATGCTCTCTTACTTTGGATCTTTGAAGGTGAACTTCCAGTTTGTTAGGGATCCCTGTACAGAGCTGGCCAGTGGGTTGTGTGATGACTTAAAGTGGGGTGATGGGTGGAAGACCTGTTTGTCAAGATTTCAGAGGGAACTGCATTACATGATCCGAACTACATTCTTCTGTGGTTTTACAGCAGATATTTCAGAAAAAAAAGTCTAAAATACCTTTTCCATGTTATTTTCATGAAGTAACTTTCATAGTTCTCTGCTCCTAACTCAGTTTTGTTACCACTTTAGCATTGGCTAACTTTTTTACAAGGTTTTTTTATTTGCTTCTGGGTAAAGTAGTGGCAAATACGCAAAATGGCTACAAGAAACATATCTTGAGAGATGTATCTCTAGGACAAATAGCTGCAGTTAGCTGAAGGTGTTCAGATACAATAAGTGCATTTGCTACAGTTTTAGGTGCTCAGTTCAATCTCAGAGCATTGAGTATGTGCTATTTTTTATTAATTTACCTTCTGAATCCTGTGACACAGTGCTTGTGAACAGCAGAGACTAGTAACACTCATTCCTCTGCCACTGAAGGAACTACCCAGCAGCCTGAAATCCATCCCCGGTGCGAGTATTCTAAGTCTTTGACAAAATGTGTTCATCCTTATAGGTACGTAGTAGGATTTGGAAATCCCAGTGCTGGGTGCCTGCTGTTTCCCGGAGTGAAGAGCGTGCCCACAGCCTACATGATGACATATCCCTCCATCATCAGCCTCTACTCCGCACACTCGCTTGTGTTCACATCTGTGACTATGGCAACATCTGCCCTGTGGGAAGTGACCCCTCCTCTTGCTGTTCATTGTGGCAGGCTGCTGTGTCCCTCCTTAGCAGACTTTCTAATGTGACTCACCAACAAAACCATTGTTGTCCCAGTTGTCATGAAATGATGTGGAGGATGTTCCAAAAATGGACTTGCTATATTTTCTCTGGGTGTGCGTGCATGTGTGCATACTGAACAAGCGGCATTTTAACTTGAATGCCATCTAGGAGAAATTTTCATTTCAGCCCTCAGCAGTTACTCAGTATGATGATATATGCACACTCAGAAGAATAGCAGTATACAGCAAAGCGAAGATTTCAGCTTTGGTGAATCACTGCCTTGTTTTTTCCCCCCTCCCATTCACACTGAAGATTCCCTGCTGCTTTGCACACACTAAGCAGAGTGTTAGCTGTAGCTACATGCTGCTGTAGCCTGACTTGAAACAAGCATCCGAAGTGGGTGTTAAAAACTGAATATTTGGTCATCACCTTTAAAAAGACCATAGTTTTGCCACGAGCAAAATTATGAAGCCGTCCTCCTTTAATTATGATTATTATCATCCTGAATTTCTTAGTGGCGCCGAACTTTCCATAATATGCAGCCATCTGGTACAATTGCTTCCAAATACAGCATCACATCTGATTGTAGGGTCTAGGACATCAGCCTGTAGGAATGTGCTGCTAAAGCATCTTCCCTTACTGTCTGAACAACTGTAGGATGTTGCAGTTTATTCCAAATCCCTATTTTTTTATATTTTAGACATATCCATAGTAGGTGAGATTGTGTAGACAATACCCCAAGAAGGCAAAGAGAAAGCCACAGTGAATTCCAGAAAGCATAGCAAGGATGTGGGTGTACTTCATATATAATTAAGATGAAGTGCAGTTATCTCAAGGGTCCTTAAAATCACTTGTTGATTTAAAAAAAATAATGCTCTTGTACTGGGAACTGGTATAAGGTCACTAAAACAGAGCTGAACAACAGGAATTAATATTATGCCATTTTTATGTTGGTAATAAAGTAGGTAATAGTCAGCTTCCCCACCTGTGCCAGCTCCAGCAGAGAGAGGTCTGGGGCAATCGGAAACACAAGGCTGGCACAGTCCCCAAAGCTGGGAAGCACTGATGCTGCTACCCCTTCACCTCTGCAGCAGGACCGGGGCTGCCAGTATGCCCCCCAGCCCTGCTCCTGTGGCAGCAGGCTTGAGCAGATCAGGGATGTGCAGGTGTGTACATTTACATGGCACTTGTCTGCAGGAGAGTTTCTCAGTTCTTAACGCCCAAGAAGCAGCGATGTTCACAGCATATAAGGGGTTGCATTCCTATTCTCAATGTCACTGCAATTTTGCTTGGGTAGCGTTGTGTTTAAGGGACTGGTTTGGAGATTTGGTTAGAGGTGACACTAGGCTTGCCCTGCGACCTTGCTGAAGGCATTTAGTCTCTCTGTGATGCCATTCTCCCAGAGAAAACCCAGATTATTCCTGTGCGTTAGATTTCTGCACATTCCTTTCCGTCTCATTTTCCGTGACAGCTTCAAGGTGTAACGTTAATCCAGCCCAAACACAAGAACAGTCAATGGATTTAGGTCAATCCTGGTTACCATTCTCCCCTTAATATTTTCCTTTATATTTGTTGGCATCAGGATGCTTAGAAGATGTACCAGGTATCTTTGTGAAAGTCGAGGCATACGGGAGCGTGGTGGCTGAAAGTAATTGCCTACCCTGATCGTAACAGTTCAACCAGTTAAGTGCTTAATGACTAATCTTGAAGTTGCTGCTCATTTTGTTTGGAACTTGTCTCTTCAACCTGCCAATTCACTTTTCATTTCCTCTGATATTTTATCTATACAGCTAGTCAATATAGCAAAGATTTTAAGGCAAAGCCATTTTCACAAGTAATGTGGTTAATCCAGAACATAATATATAAAATATACATGTAAAATACAAAATGGACCAAAGAAAGAGCAGTGATGCTAACGTACACCTAGATCAAAGTGCTGCCTAGTTCCCAAGTCCCACATTCCTTGCACCCACATACAGACATGTGAAAAGCACCATCATTAGCTTTGCATAGAGACAGGTATTTTTTCTCCCCAGGTGTGGACTTCGCATCCATAACTCGAATTAGTTTGCTTAACCTGCATGCTACTCCTGTTTCTTATGTGGCACCTTTTGGTTAATAGGGGAACCTACTGTATAGTATGAGATCTAATACCCTTCAGCGACAGAAGGCAAAGATAAAATAAACCCACCGAGGTCCCAGTACTTGCCAGGTGATCTCATCGGTGCGTGTTGGTGACAAAGTAACATACAGCACTCCTGGGGTCCATATGCACTCATGGATCTGTTGCAGGTTGCAGATATTTATCTCCACTGCTGTGATTCTGGAGGGCATCCTCCCGGGAAGCACCAGCAGAGCTCGGGGTGAGACTCCTGCGGCAAAAGGAAAGAGGGGGCTCCTGCTGGGGGTGTCCTGCCAGCCCACCCAGCCGTGTGAGTGAGCACTCACTGGTGGAGACGGGATGGGGAAAACAGCCCGCTCTGGTGCATTGTTCAGCATCGTCACTTACTGTTTAAAGAATAAACACTGCAGGTTCAGATTTAGGGGACACAGTACCTGGCAGCTGGAAGGACCCAGGTCTCTGTCCCTGACAGCAGTCATCGCTGCTGGTGACAGTTCACAACAAAACTGAATAAAAGCAACAGCTATTTTTCACACTGTCCTCTGCCATTCCCTCCCATAAATAGCAGGGGTTTGTATGTTAATGTTTCTATTGTTTTAATATTCTTGTTTTCCTCATTCATATTCGAAGGTATTATTGTTAGTGCCAACTCATTTGATTTATTATTTAGAGAAAGCACTTGTTCCAAAAGTCAGCACTGGATATTAAATGATGATTGCTTGCAATGAATTTCTTCTTAACATCTGCAGAGACAATTTTGCCTTTTCTTCTTCCACTTAACTCTAAATGAGAGATCTTAAGCATAGTTAAATAGGATTCATAATATTATGCTGACTGAAAATCATCTTGAAATGGGGAATATGAAGGCAAAAGTAGTCATCCACATACAAAGCCCTCTTCCCTCTGAATTTAAAAAAAAAAGAGGGAAGAGGAGAATGTTTTCTCTGGGTGTACATTGCTATTCCTGATTATGTATGTAGTGAAGAGAGAGGAAACTCCAGGGTCAGAGCCGCAGGTTTACTGGAGATACAGATGTCACCCGTTGACATCCTCTTGCTTTCCCCAGGTCTCAGGCTGTTGAAGTTAATACTTTAGTATGTGATTAGGAATTGGAAAAAAAAATTCCATGAAATAATGCAAGGGTTTTTTTGTATTCTTAGCTATAAGCTACCAAAAAATATAGCCAAAGCCCATTGGATTCAAGAGAAATTTTGATCGTTACTATTTTTTGGCCAAGCAAGTAACATCTCAGTAACTTTTTCATTAGCATCAACGTCATGATAAAGAAGTAAGATAATGCCTCCACATTAATTATCATAGTAATTATCATTTATACACAGCTGCTTTAAAAATTCTTGTGCAAGCAGAGCTGCTGAAGGCATTTCATTTCATTATCCTTGAGAAACAAACATGAAAGTATCTGTAAATAAAGGTGCAATTTAGATGTTCACTGCCACTAGCCAGGTTACAAAGGTGGACAAAATGAGTAAAAAGATAATTAAATTACAGATTTAATTAAAGATAATCTTCAAGCAGGCTGGTAAAACAAGTATATTATTTTATAAATGTCCTAACATGAAGTGTATGAAGAGACTGAACTTTTTAGCAGTGATTTGGTGATTCTTTTTTGTAATACAACTCTTCTTCCACAAATGGGGAAGTCCTAGTGGGTAGCAACAGAGTACATTAATGGCCTTCTTTTCCGGAGAGGGGGCAGGGAAATAAAGCAGCTTTGCTTTAAAATAGTTGGCCCCTTCAAAATGTGCAGCCATAGTAAAACACTGAAGCAGAAAATAGTTTCTGGCATAGGATGCAGTATTGTATTTCTGAATGTGTTATTAGGAAGCTAATTGTCACAGAATTATGTTTGAATTTGGTGACACATCCTAACAACAGTGACATGAGATGCAGAGCGGGCATTTCTTACATAAATATTTTGCCCCCTTTCCCTTTAAATTACAGCAAACAGTAAAAATGACTCCAGCTACAGTTTACTTGGAAACCACAGATCATGCTCTCGCTTTAAAGCTTGTAGTTCAAGTACCCTACCTTTCTGCTAAATCTTACACAACTGCTAGAAAAAGGGGAATCATCATAATACAAACTGATTTGATACTTGGTAATTGTAAGAGAATTGGAGAAACACAGGATAATCGAATATTATCTTAATTTTTTCTCATTATATTCATAAGATGTAGTTGTTTTATTAGCTATCAGCATGCTTGATGGTGTGATGTGACCTAAAGTTTCTTTCGGCATTCATTAGACATGGTTTTCTTACTAAGAGGAGAATTCACACTTAAACCTGCCAACTCTATCTTTTTTTCTGAACCATTATGTATTCCATGTAGGCCACACAGGTTGCAAAATATTCTGCAAGCAAATTATTCTGTTGCAGTGGCTTCTTTTACATGTCTTTTCATCCTCCAGTTTGCCTTATTTTCTAAAGGCTATATCATGGGTTTTGAAGAAGATAAATTGATAACTAATATATTTTAGAAGCCTCTGTGATTACTTTGGAATGGGTAATTTTCAAAAATATATGTAAATGTGTACATGCATATTATTCTTCTTACCCTTGTTTTCAGAGATACTTTTAAATGGAGATGGGCTGTCATTGGGGAAGACGGTAACAAGTGCATGTTTAAATCTCAGTGACTTCAGGTGAAATGTATGCTTATAAACATTGTTCTGAACAGGAGTACTTACCTGAACTAGGACCGGGTGGAAAAGATGCTGAAGAAGATACAGGCACATGAAGAACCTTTTATGTTTATGCGGCTGCATACTTTGGACTTGAGTATAATTTATTGGCCCAAGGTGAGCATCATCTAAACGGTGGCAGGGAGGTGCAGCAGGCTCACCGTGGTGCAGGAAGCAACAGATGAAATTTCTGCCCAGGGGAGGAGCAGCGCTTGGAAGGGTTGGAAAGCTGGGGCAAGGCTCCTAGCCAAGAATGGGAGAAAATGTGAGGCTTGATAAGACCACCTCGACTGTACGCTGACCTGGGGGCAAGGGTGCCTGGTGACACCACCTGGAAGCCTGGCTCACGTGGGGGACGTGGATGAGACTATGATGATTATTGATCCAATGGCTCTTTCTGAGCCTGTAGAGGTCTGATGTATAGATATGTATTTAGAGGCTCTTGAATATACCTTGTGAATCACTTGACAGACCAAAACTGTTTCAAAAAAGACGTTGCAGTTGGTGGTGTAAATCCTTCTCAGTTCTCGGGTCACTAAGCATCACCCCAGAGGCTGCCTCATGTGCACCCCACACCCAAAAGCTGAAAACATTGGCATTAATGGTGGGGTTTGTGATTTCCTTAGTTTGTTTCATTATCACCACAATTTTTAAACGTCTCTTTTATTTGGTTAACCAATAACAAACAAATTAAAGAACCAAAACCAGGGGAAAAAAAGAAAAAGGAAAAAAAAAAAAAAAAAAAAGCTCCTGAAAGCAGGAAGCTGTTTCTTTATGTTCTGTAACTTAGTGTTGCTGTGTACATTAGCAGGGGTTTTTTAGCGGGGATTTTCCTTTCTTGTTTTTCTCTGCCCCCCACCGCCAAGTGCTTCTGGATTGCATCTTTGCATATGAAATTTCAGCCTAGAGCTAATTGTTACTGTTGGTGAATTATAAACTGCTTAAAAATAGAGTTATAAAGGAAATTCTGGCACATTCTTGAGTACAGTAGCATGAGCCTGCTTCCCTGCTACCAAAATAAACCGTATTTTCCTCCTTAAATAAGTTCTATTAAGTCATCCACAGCTTTCAAATCCTCATGCATTTCTTTCATGATTCCCCTGTGGAGTTATCCTTGTTGTTTTGAAAAGGATAGTCTCAAGTCTGAGCCTGTACTTCCAAGTCCTGCTCTTTGTTGCCTAAGGAGTATACAAAGGTTTAGATTGCATCTTTTCAATGCATTATGGCACTGCAGCCTAAAGCCAATACTTGTTTTTTAACTGGCAACCTGCCTGTACGAATGGAGGAAGCAGATTGCCTCTTTGCTGAACACTTAGACAAGGTACTGATTTAACAACAGTGGACAAGCAGCTGGGAGCTGGGCTGTCAGCCTGTCACACACTGACAAATCTGTTGTTCATATTCAGGCAGGATGTTCCAGTTAGATTGCCATCAGTATCATCCATCTACCACGGGCATGTGAGGCATACTGGCGTCTCCTGCATACCCATAGACGAAATGCTGGTGATACAGCTTTCTGGGGGAACCTCAAGAAAACAGCTAATTTGCCTTTTTTTCTTTTATTTTCTTCCCTTTTTTTTTATTTTTCCTTGCAGTGCTCTCTTGCAATAAGACTGGGAAGGCAGCAGATTCAATTTTTGCCTCGCTCTTTGTTCCTTCATTTTGTATGCTGGAATTATTCGTGCAAATTGTTGGTTACTACAATTTCATGGCTTGGGCATGAAAGGAAACCTCTGAATGGAGCCTTACCATTTTTAATAAAGCCATGAAAGCCTTTTCAAAAGCCAATTCAATAAAATGCAGTCTAACTAAAACAGAAACAATAAAATCAAAAATGGTGATTAATCAAGATATATTGAAATTACATTATTCTGGCTTCCAGAATGATTTTGAACGTATTTTCATACAGCTGCTAGGTTTGTAACACTGAAATAGTACACTCCAAGACACTTTCATTCACATAGTCAAGCTCAGTCTGTGGGTGAACTCTCAGCTGAAACCTGTCTGTCTATATTCACATTAATCAGTTGTAGTCAATCTCTAGTGGGTTTGTATATGAGTGGGTGTGGGGAGGGGGTGTTTATCAAAGCTCTAGAACAGGTGCTGTAATTATTTTATCACAGACATATACTTGCCTATTTCTTTTTTTATTTGGAAAAGCTGCTTTTAAATACTCAGATTATACATTCAACAGATTATAGTTTTATATTATCTGCCCTTATGTCAAAGTTATCCAATTTGTGGCCCCGCGTGCCCTTTATCTTCTCCTGTTCCAGCTCCAGAATTGTAATCCCAAAGCCCACAAAAAGAACTCCTGAATTTAGCTAGGGGGGGGAAAAATGGTACATCTGTATAATTTCATCTGAATTTGTCATCTGATTTTGCTGTTGCCTGTTCATCACCTCTGAGTGACAGAAATAACCCACAGCTTTCTCAAGGAGGTGACGGAGGAAGGAGTCCAGTTAACTTACTACTTATTCTCACAGTGGTGTATACCATTTTACATTCTTAGACCAACACCGATGTAATTTAAAACAGTAATGGCTCTGGGAAGTGGTAAACTGGACAGATTCTTAGTATTAATCTGTATCTTTTTACATGTTACCTTAATACTGTAAAAATCATAATGTGACATACGTTTACGTAGTGTGTAATTTAATCAGCTAATATCTTCAAGCCCGTTTCCCAGCCTCTTCAATATCATAACTTTTCTGGTCAGAAAGCCATTTACCTTCACTATATTTTTCACAGTAAGGTTCAAGATCTTCTGGAAAACACTGAGTTCATGTAGATTATTTAAGTAACCTACTTAAAATGAAAACAAGTGTCTTGCAATTTTCTGAATTTTCATTCTGTTTTCTTTTGGGAATTGTTTTTTGTGGAGCTTTTTAGGTATGTCCATCAACAAGAAAGCTCATAAACAGAAAATAATGCAGTATGGATTGCAGTGAATTTTCACACAATGCTGGGAAAATATAGAAGGTCAGTGAAAACATGCATAAAGAAGGCAGGCAGATGATAATCTGTCTGTATTTCTTACACAGCATGCTGGTGAGTCTTGATTTTTAGAAACAGTAAATTTGATATAATCTTTCACCCCTCCCTAAAAGGAATCTGTTACCATTCCACACATAAAGGGGGAAAACCAGAAATCTCTTAAAATTGTTCTCTTTTTTTATACAAGTTGTGTTCCCAAATGTGAACATTTCAAAGAATTTTGAGATGAAGATGCTTTTAAATTCATGAAGTATTATCTTGGTTTGGGTCATATTAAGCTGAGTGAACTACATAGCAGATTTCCAAGGTGTTGAGCTACAGCAGTTTTTTCTGTTGGAGTCTGCTTGGTCTTTTAGAATAGCCCTGCAAGTTCATCAGACAGTAAACATGGGCTGTAGACATAGAAGGTAAAGGTATTTCCAGATTCTTGTTAAAAATATTAAAATCTGAGGGAATAAAACTGCTTTTGTGGCTATTGTGGATAAATGCTTTAAAGTCTTTTGTACATGGTCACATGTTGAGACTAAGCTCCTGCTTTTTGAACACAAAGGCAACAATATCAGTTCCATATCTATAAAATCTCTGGGTGTTCTTTGCTCAGGAGTCTCTGGGAGTTTTTGATTGACAGAAAGATTACCTAATAAACCTTCACCACAAACTAATTAATCACTGTGAATACAACACTAAATTGGCAAGTATAAAAAAGGAAATGAGATGGGTGTTGAAGACTGTTTTCAAATGACCTTAGTTAAAAGCCAAGTACAGAGTGCTGAAAGCATCAATAATATTGCACTGCTAGTAAACTTAGTTCTTTGCTAGAGCTGCCAGCTCACGGGAAGCATGTGAGGGCAAGATATTGAGTAGCACCATTCATGACTGCACAAACCCTAACAGGTTTTGGTCAGTGAGACCACAGTAAGAGCAGGGCATCACCTCTTCTGAAAGCACATGGGACACGGGCAGGACTGGGATCTGGAACTATAATCCTCTGGGCTCCTTTTGCAATTATTTAATTGCAAATATTTTTCTCAAAGGAAACATATTATTGTAGCTATTAACCTGACGTAGAAATTTCATTGCATGCTTGAGCCAAGGTTTTATTTTACTGCAAGAGGGTGGCATTGTGGCAGTGCAGCAAGTGGGTTTCCTCTGGTCACAGCAGCCCCTGCAAGCTGTGAGAATGCCTCTTCCCCACGTACAAGTTTAACAAAGATAAAGTCACCACAAAGTGGTATTCCTGACAAGTTTATCTAAGTCTGAGGCTTAGGTCAATATAAGATCTTAGTTCTCCACTTTCTTTTTTCTTTTCTGATGATTGAATACCACTACAGTCTTATTTATGGCTCAGATATAGGGTATTCCAGTATCACCGCAGGAAACACACTTGTCAATTTTTTAAGCCTTGAAATTAAAGACAGGAGAAAGCTCTGATGGTTTTTATCCTACTCAGATTGTTCCCTCTGTTCAGGGAGGCTAATATCAGGGATTTTGTTCGGGCAGTTCCTGCCAAGGTTGAGATACACAACCCCCCCAGGAATACATTGCCTTTGATAGAACAACTGCCTCTCCTGCTAATTCACTTTGCTGTGCAGAGCTGGGGAGGGGGTGGCTTGGCTCGCAGGGGCAGAGGGGACAGGGGCTCCAGCAGCGGGGGTGGGAGGAAGACAGGCTGCGGGAAGGGATTGTGAAGCCCCTCTGCCACTTAGAAGTGTGGAGGAACGGGGAGGGGGGGGGAAGAAAAAAAGTAAATTGAAAAATACCACAGCAGTGAAGCGAAACAGTGGGAAGGGATACTGTGGGTTTTTTGGCAGATGAGGGAAACAAGAGTCATCTTTCCATCTATAATTGCAGCCTGTTAAAGTCTGTTTCTGTATCCTTTCAGCTATGTTCTGCCGTATACCCCAGCTTACCATCAGTGTTGTGTTTCATTAACGTGCTGGTTTACCCATTCGTCTTAAGCAGAGGGTGAAATAGGCTCAATTTCCTGCAGCTTTCAAACGGGTATCTATCTGCATGCCATCTCAGTGGCTTGCTAACTTTTTTTTTAATGATCTTTTGCTTCTTCGACAATTCCTATGTAAATCAAAGGAGATTGTTTCTATGTGCCATTTACCTGTGAGCAGACAGGTGCAGCGACTAACTTGAATCCAGCTGGTACCTCTGCATTTCCCAATCATCCACTTCACTGGAATTCTACTTAAAATAATGATTTCAGATTTTTGGACTTTGATTTTTCTTTTTTTTTTTTTTTGCCTTGCTAAGGCTTTGGTTCATAATTCGACTGACTTGTAAAACATTTACTTTATAAATTAAGCTAAAATCCTAGTAGGTTGAGGATGGGGAATAGGTAATCATGGGGTCTTTCATCCCATGGCACCTGAGTGTCTGCAGACCCCTCTATCCTTCCGCCCCCCGGTACCTCACTTGCTCAGCAAGGCACCGTTTGTGTGGCTGGCCCTGCACGGTGCTCCATCTCGTAGCTAAAGAATGGAGCAAACCTCCAGCACTGCAAATATCCTGTTCAACCTGGTAGGGCTGCAAACGAGCACAAAAGGCTTGCTGTGCAATGGCTGGCTAGTCGCAGGCTTGAAGCTGGCGAGAGAAATTTTAAAAAGGGGCCAACCACACCTCAGCACGAGGGTTTTCATCACAGCATTTTCATCTTTTGTCCTCTCCCCGTTACCTGTGTGGCTTTTATGGGTGCATAGGTGGTGTTCGTGCCCCCGCTGTCCCTGGAGCGGGGCTGCTGGGGCTGCCTGCAGCGCGGCCGAGGTGGGTGCGAGCTGCCTGCTCAACTCCAATCCTGCCTGCCCAGCGCCAAACACACGCCTCGCCTTTCACAACAAGCAGCAGCAGCCACCACTGCCCCTTCCAGGGATTTTAATGAATTGGCCGCTGTTCTCCAGCCCACTTATTTGCCTCCTGCAGCCCCCCTTCCCTCTGCCGGTCTCTTCCCCTCCCTGCTCCCATCCTGGCTGCTCCCAGGCAGTGGAGAGAGAGAGAGAGGAATTATTTATTGTGTGCCTGTTGAAAATGAAAGGCTTTTACATTTTAATGAGCACTAAATAGGAGCGAGGAAATATCGTTCATTAGCTGTAATCTGTGGAATTGCTTGAGTGAACTTCCTTTGGAGGCCACTTTAAACGGTTCACTCAAGTAAAGCAGTTTGTATGGTAATTAAGGGAGCATTTTTCTGTCAACATCTGTGCTGCTATTTATAACGCTGAAGGTATCTTATTACTCCACCAGAGAAACATTAAAGAGGGTGGGCAAGAGGGGAGGTTGTATTTTTACATATAGATATAGATATATAGGTACATATATATATAAAATTACCGGTTTCTCTTTACAAAACCTCTCCCTTTTCATGGTTGCTTTTTTATTCTCTTCTCGCTCTTCTCACCACCATCCCAATTTGCCAAGGAAGAAAAAAAAAAAAAAATCCTGTCCACTATTTCCTGATAGTAAGGATTATCATTCTGACATCTTTTCATTAATCATACCCTTTGCTCAGCAGCTAGGCAGGGAGACTCAAGCTGCTTGGCAAAAATGAGAGGCCTGTGTCTTTGGAAATGGTTCCTCATCCCGCTTCTCTCCATGGTAAAATAGATGCCTTTTGGCTGGGTCATGGCAGTGTCCCCGGAGGGGTCACCCCGCACCACCTCTGTCCTCCACCCATCCCTCTGGTAGCACTGCTGCGGCAAAGCCAGCCCAGGGTTCCCGGTGGTCTGCAATGAGCAGGGTGAAGGGGCAGGGGCTGATGGGGAGAAATAACCTTTAGCATATTCAGTGCTGTTACATTATTTGAAATCTGAAGTCGGTATTTTGACTTTGCTGCTGGAAGAAAAAGAGTTTGGGTGTAGTGAATGCATATGTTTTTTACGCACAAAAAGAGAAGGGTTTTTATTTGTTTGCTTTCATTTGTTAGCACCCATCTTTTTAACCCAAATAAGCTACACCACACTAGGGCAATGGGGTATAGTTTTACCCTTACTTTTTCCCTCTTTGGTTTTTTTCCTGTATTCATAACAATGATATTCGCATCCCGGATGCAGCTCATCACTTAGAAATGTGGGAAATTATCTCCTTTAAAAGTCAGAATTGCCAAAGCAGAGGTTCATGTTACACAGTGCGGCTCTGCAGTGCCTCCCAGCCCACTTGGCTCTAGGTGATTTCTAAGACCCACAAGCCATCTCCCATTGTGGATGCATGCAGTTCCCACTTTCCCAAATCCATATGTCGTCCTCCTTCCCTTTCTCATGCTCTGAATGTTCCATTTATGCTTCCGCTGGTTTACTTTTCCCTTTAAACCTCTGACATCATTTTCTCTCTCCCCTAAACTAAATCCAAACCTGGGTGCTTAGGTGGGTGTTTCCTTGGGGTCTGCGTACATGCTAAGAAGGCTTCAGAGAAAAGGAGGGAATATTCATTCAGTGCTGTGAAGATTTTACCATTTTTACTAAGAAGAACCTCACAATGTATGTGAAAAAACGCATGAGGAAAAGCAAGAGGTAGAGTTACAGCTTGCTAGAGCACACCAAATACATTGCTGTATAGAAATTAAATATGCTGTGCCAGAGCCAATAACTTTTATAGATTTTTCTCTACCTGTAATGAAGGAAAAACATAAATGACTATCATAAAAAGTAAACATTAGAGATAGAAAATCCCTTTTACAGCATTCAGTCCATCTTTCTGCCAATAACAAGTTGTTCCCTGTAGTATATTTTTCTAGTGATGCCCCCCGTCTAGTGTTAAACATTTCAAGTGATGGGCCTTTCTGTTCCCCTGAGGGATAAGCTGAAAGCTTAGTGCATTTCAAAGTCGGGAAGTTTTTCTTGGGAACTTTAATTTTCACTACCTCGATGTCTTCCTATTGGTCTTGGGATATCCTGTGTTTGAATTTTCTTATTGGTGCTGTTTTGGAGGTATCACTACATGATTCTGTATCCCCATTTCATAACTCTGCAGCAAAAATTTAAAGTACATGTTCCTTTTTATGTCTGGCTTACAGTTTAATGTGTAGGTAAAGTTTCCTTAGTGTTTGCATCCTATTTACAGCAAGAGAGCTTATCATGTTGCCAGACACAATATCGCTGTTTATTTTAACAGGTAACCGAATCACAAGGCCCTGACATCTGCTATGTTTGGTAAGGGGCCAGCACTGGTTTCAGAAATGGGAAAGTGCTTCCAAGAGAAAAATCATAAGTAGACAGAGAAAACATGACAGAGAGCAAAACTCCAACAAGTAAGAGGTCTAAAAAACAAAGGGGAGAGGTTTTTCAGAAGAAAACAGATGTGGGAAGGCCTCTGATACAGAAATGAGCAATTTACCTGAAAACTGAGAGCATGTTATAGTTGAGGAGAAATGGAAGTTTGCCCGAATCAGCAGCACAACTACGCAGACCTGTTCTGAGGGAGTTCTATCACACCTCACGGGCATCCCCCTGCAGCTGAGAGCTGCTGGGCTACCAGCACTCCTGCTCTGCAGCTGATGGATGTGCAGGTGTTCACCCGCTTACAAAATGGGATCACAACAAGGAGCTGAGGGCCCTTTCACGGGGCTGAGGAATTTGCTCCAGAGCCGGAGCCTTTCCTTGAAACCACTGGCAGGAGAGGCAGAAGCTTTCTGCTGTGGTCCTTGTCAATATAGCCCTGCATCTCCCCGGCGTGGCGAAGGGTGAAATGCGGTCCAAAGTGTGACATGTAAGAGTGCTTGAAAAACTAAAACTCTGTCTTGATTTCAGTATGTCTAATTAACTGTGTGATAAATGCCAGGACACTGGTCCTAGAGTTTTGATCTAGTTTTCCTTAAAATTTCGAGTCTAGGTGAAATGCCTGTTTTGCAGGCTATTAATTGTGCTTGGACAATCCTGTCTCGCCGAGCATCTGAAACCCCAACAGACATAGTGATCTTCCAAGTAGCGCTGAGACATGTGTTTACTGGGTGGGTTTGACACAGAATATTTCAGGGCCCAGCCTGCTGAGTATCTGAAGGCAGTCTGGTCTCCTCGTCATTTGTTGGGCTATTCAGACCCTGGAAGAGGCAGCAGGCAGACATCTATCAACTAGCGTGAGCAGTTACAAGCAAAGCACCACAGCTCATGCCTTTGCTGAATTGGAAGAAAAAAATATTGCTTACTAATCAGGAAGTCGATTCATTGCCAGGAGGCTGTATTAGACCTTCTGTATATCACGCAACTTTACATTTCCCCAGTGTCTCTTGTGATGAGCTCAATTTGAGTAAAGCACAACTTACGAAAAGTTACCTAATCTTGATTTGTCTCGTTTCCTTCAATATTTAAACCTTTCAGGTACTTCTCAGCCACACACATTAGGACAACTCCAGAAAATGTGTAAAGACCTCCACTCGGTGAGAATTCGCTGTGATGCTGGAATTGTACAATCTGCCAGTAAAGGACTGAAAAAGAAGTCTGCCTAGTAAGTAGTTACTCCTATCTCTTCCAAGGCGTATTCTATTTATTTTTAAATAAGCAATTATTTCAATCCAGCTGTTTAATACATCTCATTGAAGAGGCCTCTCAGTGATATAAAATACCATAGTCACAAAAGGCAGGAGAGGAGGAACATAAATCTGTAGGGTAATTGCTCATTTTCTCCTCAATTATATTTTTAATTGTCAAAACAACAGGAGATGCTAAATGAAGCAACAACTTTTAAGCATATAAAATACTCGTATCTTTTTCCTCCCATTAAGGCAAAGAAACTATATTTTTAAAACATCTTCCTTCCTTCCTTGTGGCCAAATTTTTGTTTTTCCCAGGACTTTAATGTGTAGCATTATGTGGTGTCATGGAAAAGGCAGCTTTACAGACCGCTCTGGCCCTGCATCATCAGTGCATCTTCTTCCAGCAAGAAGTACACGTGTGCTTATCTTTAGGAAACTTCTACTGGAGCTCAATGGAATTTAGGCTCATAGAGAAACTTCAGTGCTGTGCTGAGTGGGAGTACATTTTAGTATATGCTCAAGTATTTTTCTCAAGAGGCTTATCCATGCACAAGACTTCTTGAAAGGCCCTTCTGAGTTAAAAATACCTGAAGTTCTTTCTAATGAGGATCTATAGTATTCTGCTCTAGCTAATCAAGGCTCATAACATCTCATATTTCAAAATCCTTCTTATGAAAGAATAAAAAAGGGTTACATTAGATAAAATAAGGACAGGTTAGAGTGGAAGATAAAAATAGAGAAGGAAAATAGTAGAGCAAAAATACTGAAATAGACCAGGCATCTCTTACCAAACTTCTTCATATATAACCTTCCTTGAGCTATACCATATTTACCTATCAGCTCTTTAAGGCAAGGATTCATCATTCTGCATGTATACGAGAGGCTTAATGTAGTTCAGCGTGCATTTTAATATTTAAAGCCAGGTCATTTTCTATAGGTGTTACAGAGTTTATTTGCTTTAATACAGTTTTGGTATTTATTGAATATCTGAACAATACAATAGACACAGGCAGACAGATGATTAATCATAATATTTTCCAAAGATCAAAAATGTTCTTGTGGTTTTTTTGAAGTTACTTCTGAGGCTTCCCAGGTAGTGTACCACTGTAAAATAATATTAACACATGACAGGACATGTTTCAGAGGTCCATTAATACATGCTGTAGATGTGCAGCCTCATGCATTCAGCCACCAGAGGCGTGTATTAATGGACCATTAAAACATGCCCAGGAGTGTCTTAATGCTATTACAGTATGGCTCTGCAAATTTTAATTCAACTTTTGTATAAAACAATTCTTTTCAAAAATACAATTTTTACTGTACTGTGAAATCTCTCCTAATCAGAAAAGAAAGGGTTTTTATGACATAAGAATAAGACAACAGCAGGACATGGATATAAATACTGTTTTTTCTATCATTTTCATACATTCTCTTTTGATTGTTTTATAAATAGCATAGTCCTAAGGCCTGATTCTCATTTTTGCTGACCTACCTTTCCACTGCTCAGGAACTGTAAAGGTAAAGGATTCTTAAAGTGCCATAAATGTAAATCACCCCCCCAGACTACTTAGCTTGGTTGCTAATTTCAGTAGACATTTCTAGGTTTCTAGGTGAGTAAGACTTTTAAGCAGCTTTGGACTTCTGTTGAAGAAGCAAAACTAGAAATCCAAGAAGTTTGCCAAATAATATTTGTGATAGAGAGCTAAAACTGGGGAAGGAGAAACTGGGTCTATCACAGGTGGTCAAGCAATTCATAAACTCAGTAAAATGTTGTCACTGACCACATCAGTTTCACAGCTAAATCTCGATTTAATTAATTCTGCGAAATAATGTTACCATTCAGTACTGGTATTTTATTACTGTTGTATACCAATAATACAGAAATTGTTATTTTTATTATGCTAGTGCAGCAAACAATCATCCATGATTTCATATTACATCCTATGTGAGCACATACTGCAGCCTGTGGAACAAATCCTTATCCTCCCATGTCACCCTCTTGTTTAAAAATCAGGAGCAGCATAAGGATCTTGGAAGTACCTGAGCCTGGCTAGAGAAGAACTTCTTTAATGATAGTGCTTTGAAAGAAGGCCATAGGCCACCCTTCAAAAAATTTACCATGTGCCCCAGAATAAAATATTGTCCTAGGCCAATGTAAAAATTGCATTTTGATTTTGTCTTTATTTATCGATTTATTACTGCATGCCATTACAAGTAGCTGAAGCCAGCAGTTGTTGCAACACATTGTTCCAAAAAGGTTGTCATTAAGTATCAAAGCATTGTTTTTCTGTGTGTCTTTCTAAAAACTATTTAAGGAAATTCTTCACCTCTTTCTGAATTAGTTTTCTGACAGAAAAAGTTACAGTGGAGCTCAACATTTAGACTAGCATCGCTTAGGGCTGTGCATTAATCATCATTATCATAATAATAGCATTACACTGTTATTACATATTACTCCTCTGAAGTGTGTGAGTACGGTGAGCTGTAATCTGTAAACAGCAGCGCTGCTTCAGCTGCACTTTTCATTCGCAGTGCTGCAGGAGGAGCATCAGAATAGTGCCAGGTTTAACTGCAGCATCTCCACCTCAGAGCATCAGCTCCTCAGCCGTAAATCCTCGCTGCCGATCAGCGCATGGGCAGGTCTGGAAGGGTGTGTGGCTGAACTGCTGGTGGGACGTGGTGTGGATCTAGGACTCTTCTTTTCCTGCCGTCTTCATATGAGAGCTATGGTGCTTGTCAGCCTCGGAGCGAGAAGATCTGACTGGTGGGAGTAGTATGATAATCTAAAGCATTATAACAAATGGTTGGATTTGAGAGCTTTTATTCTGTTCTTCCTTGACCATGCTGATTTCAACTGTGGGGAGTTTTTTTAAGAAGGTTTTCTGAAAGGAGGAAGAAGGGATGAGGGGGCACTTGGTTTTGGGTAGGGGGGGTAGAGGGATTTGACTGGATGGGCTACGTTCCTATGTCTGCAAATGCAAAGACAGGAAGCTATTATTAGCATCCCTACTCATGAACATAACCTGTAAATTCAAAACCCGCTAATGATGATCTAGGTCTTACCAAGTCCAATAGTGTCAGTGCTGTCTTGTAGCATTGTTCAGTAGACATGGTCGTGTTGACCTGTTGATTCCACAATGAGCTTGTAGCCTTCCCTGTAATTAGATTTTCCAGTTGTAAAGAAATCCCTCAAAATTACACGTGTGCTGAAATGAACCATGCCACATATTTTCTTTGAGGTTGAAATTTTATATATGTATAATCTCCAAATGACTTAAAATAATTTAATCCAATTAGAGGAAAATATATGGTTTGGAGCAGGAACTAGTTAGGCAGTGCCACGTTTAACATTTAAGCCTGTGGCTGCCAGAATTTAATCTAATTCAGCATTAAACACTTCATCTTCCTCTACAGTAAAGGGCTGTATGCTCCAAAACTGTTATCCAAAAAGTGAGAGCATGGAGTGGGAAATCCAGTAGATCTAATCAGTGAGAAAAGACCTAACTCTGAATTTATGACACATTTGCTCCAGGGCTCTTCAGGGGTGTGAAGGGAGGACCAGGATGTAATGCTGGACCTGATTATGTGTGGAGAATGGGACTGAGAGAAGGAATCAAAAGCAGAGAAGAGCAGGATAGGGAAAAGGACAGTCTGTAGGGGAAGAGGCTAAGACAGTCAAGTTTGGGCCAAACGTACAGAAGTACAGCTCCATTGCTGCATGCTTTCCTCCTCCATTGCTGCATGCTCTCCTCCTCTGCCCACAAGGGCATGGATTTTTACCTTCTATATTTTTACACATTTTATATATTATATATGATATATTTATTATATATTGGGTTGTATATTTACTGTATAATTTTATATTCTATTATTATTTTAGTCTCATGCATTACTTAAAAGAGTGCTATTACTATTTATAGTCAGGACTCCAGGATCCATCTGTGATTTATAGCTTATACAGCCTTAATTTGGTCCTTACAGCCTGAAAGTAGATATAACATGGTTTTACCATAACTACCACTGTTATGCTGCTTCCAACATATAAGCTAGTTAGATTTAGCTCAGGCACGATGCAGTCTTGATGATAGTGTATGAACTGGGGAGCTGTCTGTCCCCCGGCCAGGCCATGTTGTGATGGAGCAATGCAACGAGAGGGACAACACATCCCAAGTGGTCTGACTGGTGGGGAAGGTGGCCAAAGGCTGAGTGACTTTTAGGACCTAAGAAAATTGCTGTTCCCTTTGTGAAAGGCAGCTCGTGGGCATGTTGGCTCTTAAGATACTTGGAGTTACACATAAAATAAATGAGAAGAATATTGTGCATCTATTGATCATTAAAGTCAGGTCATAATTATTATAATCAGCAAGTAATGGAATTAACAAATATTTGTACAGCACTGAAAAAAAGCAAGAAGCATGGAAGTGCTTTGTATAGCGAAGTACTGGGTTTAGTATTATGATAAATGATGCAGGTATGACAACCCTCAGCAAGTGCCAATTATCTCTAGAGCTGTTTCAAAATTACTTTTGTAGGGCTTTTTATGCACATCAGGCAAGAGAGGCCTATTGTATAGCACAGTACAGAAGATATCACCACCCCTATGGGTACCATGCTACCAATTCAGTTGGTATTTGACCTACAGCCTGTATGGCATCCTTTAAAAAGGTCTTAGACTAGCTGCACCTCAGTTTTAAGACTGAGACAAGTATTCCGGTGATGTGTATTTGACTAAAGTAGTAAGATTTAAAATATTGCGTTATTCAAAATTATGCTTTGTTATGTGAGTGCAATTCAGAAATAGCAGAATTGAGATTCCTACCCACAGCTGGCATTGAGCAAACACAAACAATTGTCATCTGAATTTTAGTTTTCCAACGGCAACTTTCCAGCCAGAATGGCTTGGTCCCAGGTTCTGTTTTAATTAAAGCAAGAATGTTAGAAGTTAATTAGCCAACATTGGTCCTTTTCAAAAATTCTGCAGCTTTTACAGATTTCCAGATGAGAGAGGTGGAAATTTCCAAATCATTGCATTGAAACAGCTTTTTCTACCCAGTTTTGTGTCAGCTTCTGTCACGACAGGGGAAGACAGGGAAAAAATGCATTCAAATTCTGGTTCCAAAAAGCCACATTAAAAAGTTTCTAAAATACTGTCACATGAGGTGCTCTGAGATTGATGTGTAATGATAATGATGCATAAAACAGCTCCTAGCTTTTACTTTCAAAGACTCTGCAATTCCCTCTGGCTGGGAAAACTACTTGGAGTCTCTCCTGGCAAGTAGTAGGACTTACTTCAGACGTGGGCATGACAGATGGAAAGGAAGGGATCCACACCTCAAACCACATTACACTGAACATCACTTTGATGCAAAGTTTCAAAATATATTATTTCACATTGCTTCAAAGAGCATCATACTGCAATACACTTGCTTTAATAGTTGTGAAGAAATCATTAGTTTACTAATTTGCTGAAAAGACATGCTGTCACATTTTAAACAAGACAATAACAAAAATTCTCTTTAAAAATATGTCTCTAGAAAAGATGTGGGGGAGGAAGTATTAAACTAGACTGGAGAATACATATTAAATTGTCTTGACTATAGCATTGTTGTTACTGCAATAGCATTAAGAAAACCTTCAAGGTGTTACTGGGAAATTCCTTCACTGGCGTGGTTTAACCTACATTAAATGATCTCATGATGGACACTGCCACTTAAGCAGCAAATACTAACAGAGACTAGATGGGATGCGAGAAGAGAAAATCAGAGTATCGATGCACAAATGCTGACTACCATCTGGCACAGATGTCATTTACTGCTGTTCATGAATCAGAAACCAGTTAAATTTAACAGATTTAGCAGTCTATCTATCCTTGTGCGATGGTAGGTAATACAATAATTATTCTTCAAAGTTGCAAGCTATATGGCTCATTATTTTCTGAACAGAAAGTCTTGATTATTTTTTTTTTAATTAGCATAGTTTTTAGATTTAGGGTAATATTCTAAATACACTACTTACAGAATCTAACGGCAACATAAACATTTCACAATAGTCATCTTTCAGCTCTAGAATGTGTGTTTCGAGGCTGCTTTTTGACAAAGAGCTATCAGCATTGCTAGCTGAAGGGGTAAGTACTGAATGATGGGGGTTTTTTTCATTGACTGGAATAAAAGTGGTTGTTTTCAGCTTAGTTTTTTAGAAAAACAGATGTGAATTATTTTCTTTTAAGACATGGTTATTTTGTCAAATATCTGTAAATAAAGCTTTATATATGGCATTATGTAGCCATACATACATATTTTAAAATACGTTATGTAGCATTTAAAAAAATAGCACAATTGCAGATACTCTACTGCATTTGCATTTTAATTTTTTGAGTAATACTTACATGTTTACAACATTCAGTGATTAAGTTATATGCCCTTTGTCCAACATTTACTTTAAAAGCAAAGCTCCAAACTGATGAGCCATTTATGAGCTGCAAAGGAATATATTGAAGTATCATCATTAATAATGGCAACCAGTTTATTTTGTTTATATGTTAGGTCATTAAAAATTCCTATATGGGCAATAGAAGATATTACTTTTAGCTGTATCAATTTCCAACTTCAGTCTCTTGGACTCTTAAAATTTAATGTTGCATCTAGGACAAAAAAGGGTGCTTTCAGAAGTTTGTTTTGGCAGTCTAGGCCAAGAAGCAAAATTACAATGTTTTATTCAAAACAGAAAACAAAATGCTGCTTAAATGTGAATTCTGGCGTGCAGGTGAGACAATGACAAAAAAAGCAGAGAAGTGGGGAAGGAGTGAAAGCAGAGGGGAAGCACAGCCACTGCACCAGTTATAAAGCTTTTTTAAAACATGGTTGCTTCTAGAATTATACTGTTAGCATTAACTACTCTGCTAAATGTAATTTCAGAGCAGCTTGGCTATGCTGGGACCAATAATGTTTCAGCAGATGTTAACAGTGAGGGAATTTAAAGATTACAGAGTTTCATGGGTGTAGTAAAGCTGCAGTGGGAACAGAAATATTACCGTAGCTGTTATGTTCTGAGTGCACCACATTTACTGACAAGTAATACATGAGTGATAGTGAGGACCAGGGGAACAGAACTTTATACTTACTGGTCAGCAGCCTATAAATTCCATAAATTAAACAAAGTTTTATGTATTTTTCATTTCTTTTCAGAATGATCCTCTCTAAGGGCCCCTGCTTCATGTTAATTCCACTGACAAAGCGCAGCTCTGTCTTTCAGCATTTTTTCATAAGGGTATTTCCCCACATAGATGTTCCCTTTTCCTCCTCCCACTGCCCTCCGCTCGGAAGGTTGCAGTGCTTTCTCCCCAGCAATCCCCCATGGGTGAAGCCTCGACGATGAACCGAAGAGTAGGTATCGGCTTCTGTAGAAGAAAGGACTTTTGGCCAGCCATTTTGTGCATGACTTCTGCCCACAGTCTCCAGGCAAGGAAATAACCGTCATGACTTACTGAGACCACAAGTGATTTACAAATCCATGGAGGAGTTTATTTCTTTTAATTGGCCTTCCTAAAATATTACAGCTGCAAGCCTGAGATGAACAAGGCAAACTAGAAGGATATGGCACCATGTAACAGCATCCGATGCTGTTCTAGCAGTAAATGGAGTGTGTGGGTAAATAAATTGGCCAAATATACACAGCTGTCAGATATGAGGTGCCTGTTTGCTCGTGGATCTAGCGACAGAGACAGAGCATGAGCCAAGTGTGTATTGCGGAGACCAAGGCTAAACTTGTGGCAAGCATGAACTGCTGTATCCAGGTTCAATTATTTAAGTACGGAGAAAGTGCTAAGTTGAATTAATTTAAAATTTCATGTTTGGTTAATATTTAGCAGGTATTCAGCTTTTCATCATCATGCCACCCAACAATAGCATCGCTTACCAGGAAAAGAAAAAGAAACTAATCTTTCAGAGAAATGAAGAAAAGACCCAAAACTGATGCTGTTTTCTCTCAAGGGATGGAACAAGTCATTGTTTAGAGTGAATCATTCCTGTGCTGTTACAGAGAGGAGACCAGGAGAAGGTAATTAATGTAGTCACATTTCAAAGGCATGCTCTCGTAGACTATACAAGGCCTACTGACTTGTACTTCTATGTTGGGCATTAGGAGGAAGAGGAATGAACTTTTGTCAACTTTTTCCAAGACAGAGTTCACTACAAGGCACTGCTGATGTAAAAGTTCTCCTCTCATGATGCTGACTGTGCAGAGCCCACTGCCAGCACTGGTCCTGCCCCAGACCTTTCCCTTACTGAGTCAAATGTGCTTATGGAAGAAAATAACACAGCACACGTATGATACTCGTTGGGATAGAAGATCACAATACAAAAGACTACATAGTGAAAGCCTTTTTATTTTGATGGCAGTCTTTCACTGTCTATCATAAACTTAGTGAAGCAGGCTTTCTCTATCCAGCTCTCTTTTTATTGGGCACAAATCACTGCTGACAGGAAGTTTTATGCCTAAATCCGTTTACTGTCCTTGTTGGTAGTCTTTAAATTAATATTTATAAGCTGAGAGAGGCCTAAAAGATGCAGCAGTAAAATATCTAAATGCTTCAGTTTGGCTTGAACTGAATTTTCTCCTTCTCAACCACTGACATTCCTTAATTACTAGTGACCCAGACATGTATTGTCTGTGCTGCTCCAAGCCTACAAATCACTGCCTCTCACAGTATTGTGGCTGACCAAAGGAGAGGTTCAAAGCAAACCAGTTTGTATGATATATTGGATGAATTGGTGTGGGTACAGGCTGAAGAGAGAGAAAAAGAAATACCTCCAGAGAAATGCCTTAAGAGAAGTAACTTAAAGTGGTGACAGGTGACTTGGCTATGAAAAAAAAATAATAATGTTTGAATCAGCACAAGTAACAGATTTAGTTGTTATAATTTTAAAATCAGTGGGAAACAAACCAGAGGTCATATTGAACTCAAAAAAGCTCATTTGGGCATATTCAAATCTCGACTGGATGATACATACACACACCCTCAGCAAAATGACCATTTTCATTAAATCAGTATGAAGGACACTTCTTTTGCATATCAAAAACTGTTGGGCAAGCTGAAATTAGAACAAAGCTGATTAAAAGTAAAATTTTGTTGCAGTCAATCTTTTCTTATTTTTTGTTACTATTCTGATTTTTTTCCTTGATATCTTACTTCTGTCAAAGTATGGAAGAGTGTGCAACAGAAGAAAAGCAAATATAGTAAAAATCAGATCAGCTGTCACCACCTTCGCACATAAGCACATAACAATAATAAGGCTGGCTAGAATGGAAAAAAGCAGAGCTAACAAATGGGGGATTCCTCTTAAAATGTCATTCTAGGGGAAAAAATGTAAAATAGAAGAGGGACAGAAGATTCTAACCTGCAAGTGCTGAATCTGCACCCTGACCCTGATGAAGATTAAGTTTTGGCACATGAATCATTTTATGGTTACATGGGAGGATCCCTAAACAAAAGGTAGCAGACAGATAGCCATCCATGCAAGACGCAATAGACCCAAATCCCCATAATCTGTAGATTGTGTGAAGTCTTTTTCATAAAGAATGAATGAGACTTTTATGTTTTCCATGTAACCAAGAAACAACTGAATAGTTTGTAACAGAACCACTGAAAAATCCAAACAAAGATCTTTATAATCTACTACACACATCTTTGTACCCACTAGATCTCTGCCTGTAAGGGTTTCTAAAAGGTAGGTTAATGCATATCCGTTTCATTTTGGGACTGAAGCTATTCATCACCCTTTTTTTTACTCTGCAAACACTGATTTGGGGACATAAATGATGCTTTTTTTCTCAAAACCTCTGTTGACTCTTTCATATATTTGCAGATTTGATTTATTACGCTTGACCAAACTTTCTTCCACATCCCTGGCTGCTGTACCTCTGAACCAGTGTGCTGGTAAGTCTTCATTGCCTCTCTTCCCAGGAGTGCTATACTTCATACATGCTGCATTCACATTCTACGATAGGAGACATCTGATACATGGGAAGAAGCCTGGGAAATAAACCATTAATACTTTAGTACCTCAAAACTGCTGTTCCTTTGTGTTCAAAAGCCTAAGCTGCCTCAGGTAGTCTTCAAACTTCTTTATAAACAGTGCTCCTGCCAACTGAGATAGCTAATGAATATAGCAAGCCTACTCTCACAATTAGAAAACAGGCACGATTATCTGTTCTATTAGAATGACTCAGGCTCCCCCTAAATCCTATTCTTCCCAAGCAAGATAAAATTATAAGACTTGTAGAATAAGCTGATCATCTGCTGACGGCAACTAATTCCCATATAAGTCTCTCTGCTCTTGGGTAATCAAGCATCCAAAGTGATTCATTTCAGAGCTTAAAAGGAGATGGCATTTTGACACCTGGGCCGCTACCCTGAATCTCCAGATACAAAGACACAAGTGTGAAACTTGATGCAGGACATATGTGACAGGATGTGTGTGATATTAGAAAGCAAGACATAAAATGCATGATGATGCAGGACAACAAAAATTAAACTTAACGAGTGTTAAATCTGCCAATTAACTCTTAGCTCACTGGTTTTTGACCTCACTCCTCCTCCTTTTTGTAAGAGCACAAACAGGCAGTGATAAATAAGGTTCAAAAAGCAAAATGTAGTGACATTTCCCTTTACCTGTTTTTCTTGAATTTTACTTCAGACCCTTTCAAAAACAGTACGTCCCAAGTACGGGGCTACCCTTTCTCTCTGCCTGCAATTATTCAGCCTTCCTTGAAATGATGCCTCCGTTCAAGTGAACCATAGTGAACAGTAATCAGGGCTGCATTTTGTCTCAGGACTTACAAAAATTATAGCTTTAAGCCTCCTTTTGTTTAGATGTTGATTACTAAGGCAGATGATGGGACTGTCCAAATTCAAACAAGCTTTTGATGTGTTTTGCGCTTTTTAAACTTCTTCAGGGTTATTTGAGTGGCTGGTTTTCTTCACACTTTTTCTTAAACAGAAAAGCATAACTGGAGTACTAAAGTAGTTTATAAACACTTGGAGAAAAAAATGTCTAAATGCCTTGATTTTATTCTAGCTGTTCAGCAGTCAAGATAATGCTGTTAATGTACTGTGTTTCATTTTTTCCATCATCAAAACTGAATGCACTATAGCTCTCATAGTGTGTCAGAAAGTCTGGCCATAAAATAGCACAGCAGTTACTAATAGCTTCTCCTTATGCTGAACTCCTTTTCCTATGAGAAGCTGCCTGTGTGGAGCTTTTCCATTCAAACACAACTGAAAAGTGCTCATCTTTTAGTAGTGTTCTTCCTACAAGTGGGATGAAGACTCCACACACACACAACTGAGCATTTGTTGAAGGAATCTCTGCCTATGGCTGAAGAATGCTTGCTAAATGGGCTGTCGTGCTTTCTAAATGCACTATCCCTAGTGCCCTGACCTGAAACAGAGCGCCATGGCAATAAATTTCCATAGCTGAGAGACCTTTAAATTGAAATATTTGGAAGTTGCCTTTCCATTGGCTCCAACCCATTGTTCTCAATAGCCCATTTACTGTAACTTCCAGCTGTCCTAATAGGGACGGAATAGTCATTCCCTCTTCCGTGCTGTGCTATCAAATGCCTCCCTGTGTCCTGGTGTGCAAGCTTTGCTCCTTTGGGGGAAAATCCTTTAGAAATCAGGTAGTTTTGAGCTGCACACCAGCATGCTGAATGTCTTAGCCAGGACGTAAATTTTCTATTAAGTTGTTTAGGTTAGGAAGGTAACAGCTGTGTCTGGGGTTTGCATTGGGTTTCCTGGATGTTGACCCTGATGTTGTGGGAGGTTCATGAATGGCTTTTTTCTTTCCATTTGCTGTTCTCTGCCTCTGCAGGTGGCTTGTCGTTATCTTGCCTTGGTGCTGTTCACTTCCCATTGCTCTTCCTCTGCTTTGCCACTCACTATCCGGTACTGAAAAGAAACACCTTTTGGGGCTGAATAAAGTCCATTTCTCTCTGTTCTTCACCCATATCTTTCCTCATTCTTTTACCTCAAAGCCTTAATGCCTTCTCCTCACCGCCCCCACCCCTCATTTCCCTAGTGATTTTTTTTTTTTTTTGAGGGGTGGGGGATGGAAAAGGGCAAAGGAACAGGACTTTATTCCTATGACGTGAGCTAAGACAAGACAATATTTATTACCAGTTTCATGTGTCCTGCCTGAAGTAGAGAGAATTTGCTTCAGGTTAGGGACTTCTTTAGAAAGGGAATGGGATTTAATTACTTGGATGCCTTGGAGTCTGATCCCCCATCCCTTCTTCCCCTGGGCCGAAATGGTGAAATCCTGTGGCACTTCACATAGCAAGGTCTCTGTACCAAGGCTGATGCAGTCTTCAGAGTCTGAGGGAATTACAGCCATCTGCATTTGGCCAGAGTTATGAAGGGCTGTATAGTAAAGAATTTAGAAATAAAAGGAAAAGGAAGGATTCTTCAGGCTGCAAGAAGGCTTTGGATGTCCACATCCAATCCGTTCCCTAACCAAACTCCTCTGAGGGCTAAAATCATAAATAAGGAGCTCTGAGCTGCAGCACGAGACTTCAGTGCTGCCACATCAACAGCTGTAAATCTGCTCTCAAGCTCTTCTTGCTTACCCTGTAGGGGAAGCAGGGAAGCACAATTCTGCCTGGATGAGGCAGTAGCATTTGGCAGCGGCACTCTGGCAAACAGACTTCCAGATGTTTGATGAGAATGACAGCCTCAGAGTGGGAGTGCTTGAGTGTGTGCATGCATGCCACTCTTTAAAATTCAAGGCTAGCTTGCAGCATTATCAGGGAGTGAAAATGTCAAAAGAAAACAGTGTTCATAGCAGGCATTGCATTTCAGGCCTTGGGAGAAAAAATGAGGGAAGACAGTACTGAGGCAATTTAAAAAATAAGGAGGGAGGGGCAGGCAGTAGTTAGGTCTGGGAAATGTGGAACAGACTCTTACCCCCAGCCCAAACCCGTGTGCCAGCACTCGTCTGGCCTCACTGAGGGGTATTTCAGATCTGTGCCCCACTGCATCTATTCTGCCCCCCAACACCCTTGCCAGACCTCATTTCCAGCTACCCTTCGTTCAGGAAAATGGGATCTCTGGTTTTTTCCCTATGACGTCTGGCTCTTGCCTCTGACCTTCTCCTGACTTCTTCCAAAGATGTCCTTCACTGCATTCCTGCAGGTCCCCCCTCACACTTCTGCCATTTTTGCTTTCCACATATCCCATATCCCAGTTTTCCTCTGTCCCTGAGGTTGTGTGTCTTCGATCCATCACTTGCAAAGTCAGTGGCATTTGCCTGCTATTGCACAGCACGTAGCTAACGCCATATCCCTCTCTCTCATCCTTTGTCTATTTGGCCTACATAGGTTGCATGTATAATAACAATATACTAACCCGATCTTTTTTCCTTTTTCCCTCTATCTGGAATGTTATATTAAGTTTTCCTATTTTATTGCATATTTGAGTGGGAAAATATATAGATAAGTGAATCTACTAAGTAGCATTATCATTTCCCATACACTTTTTTTTCCAAGTTAGAGAGCTAATCACATTCCTAAGTATCTCAGCTGTTGTCATTTCCATATTGGTTTATTTCCTTCTGATGAAAGCTTTTTATGAAAATCATATACTGAGGGCATGAGCGTTTACTGGTAAAAATGTAAAAATATTTCTGTGTGCCCATTTGAATATGCTGCCTTCCATGTGGGATTCCTGCTTTCCAAAATCTCTCACACATGTTTCTCAGTGCACTGTGATCTTTGCAGGTGTATGTATTTTGAATATAAGTTTTGCTATCCCTGCAGAAAGGCAAGCCTTTTGCTTCACAAATATATATTACAATCCTTTTTTCTTCCACTTGAATGTAAATCTCCTGTAATATAACCCAGATATCCCTCTGCAAAGAGAAGAATCTTGGTCTGGTTTTGTTTGGAAAGAGATTTCAGGTGGATCCGGCAGTGTTGGGCAAGGCATCTAAGGGTCACAGTTTTGCACTAATTGCACCTTCCTGCCTCTGAACCATGCTGAGACGCAGATTTTTAACAAAGTGCTTGTACCTTATTCTGATAACCGCTGCCCTTCTTGTAAAGTATCCTTACTGCTCTGCTGAGGGTAAGAAAGCTTATGGCTCAGTGCGCGGCTCTTATTCCAAAGCTTCTGTCGTCTTCCCTAAATAAACACCAGGGACCAATGCTTTCCCTGGTGTAACACCACTGACCTCTCTGAAATTACACCGAGGATGAATTTGATCAGATTTGTCATCAAATCCATTTTGTACCAGCAGGAGCACAGACGAACAAGGCGAACCATCCCACAAGTCCCATCCAGGGCTTTTCAGTTGCCCTCGTTATTACCCCAGGCTCCTTCCTCACCTTAGGCTGAAGGGAATGATAAGGTCCAACTTGTCAGGACTTATTACTTATTCACGAAACTATCACACCTTTGACACATCTGTCAGTTTTTATACAAAAAACGAATGAGCAAGGATGCTGAAGTTTCCTCTCAGCACACTGGAGGGCAGTCCTTTTTACCACACCCCCAAGGCTTTCGTGTCAGGGCTTAGTTGCAATGACAGAGCAGTGTGAGAGCGCTATCATTTCGCCTGGCCATACTATGCTTTCCTCTGGACAGATTATACTTGCCCCCTGGTATTTAAGAGAATTAAGCTTTCATTCTTTACATAAAATACAGATAAATAAATAAATGCAGGGTGAATTGTTATAAATATATAACATCAAACATCCAATGTACGTTCAGAGTTATCGATTAAATGGAAGTATTTCTTTTTCTTTTATTTTCAACACTTCCTAAAATAAAGTTGGTACATTGCCACATCATAGAGATCAGGTTTTTTGCAAGAGCAAACAGGAATTTTTTTGTAAAAATATGAAATCTCAAGGAAGGCAAAGCACAGAATAGAGCAGTATATTTTCTAATGAGTTTGCGGTCAGATCTGTAATTTAAACTTGACAGTAGAATCACAGAATTCAGATTAATACCAAAGCCACTGGGGATCTTAGAAAACATTATGTTCAATAGAGTGTATGGCTAATGGTTACAAAGTACAAAGGATATGGATAAGCATGGCTGATTTATGAAAATTCTGTCTGTATACAGAATGTATTTATTCCAGCATTTGGGCTTTGGTTGCATTTAAAATTAAAAGAAAGCCTGCTTATTAATTTTGCATGAGGTTTTTTGGCTATCTTATTGGGGGCCAAGTTCCAAGCGATTTGCTGCATCTTCTCTCTACACAGTCATCACACAGCCTGAACTTCAAAACTGGTTTGAAGTTTCCAAGGGTTCGATAATCCTGTTTTCACAGTCCCCGTTTTCTAAAAATCACCATAACTGGGAACAATGCCTTATAATGCTTTAAATCATTAATCTTCCCTGAGGAAGAGAAAGAAAAGGACACATGTACAACAAAGTTCTTCATTGCCAGCATGTACACCACTGGTCTGAGCTTTTCTTCAGAATTCATAATGCATTCAGAACCTGAACTTCATAGACTAAACGTCCATGATATGTTCCCACCCTGGCAGCGAGCTTGTCAGCCCTCTGTGAGCACGTGTGGCTTATCTATATCACAGTTCTCATGAGTTTTGGTGACTTCTTTTTTATAACATTAGATGTCTAAAAAGGACAAGGCATTAAACAATAGTATTTTCCCTTTGCTTTTAAATGTTATGAAAAGACTTGCCTGCTGGTATTGTATACAGTTTGGAGCCACCTTTCATAAAGATGTAAGGCTTATTCAATCACACAGTTTGCACGTTTGTGTATATGCATGTGTGTATTTTAACCTAATCAGGTTTTAATCTATTTAATGTTTTCAGCCAGATTTGACAGAAATATTTTTAAGATTTAAAAAAAAAAAAAATCATCTACTTTTTGCAGAAGGAAGGATGGATGGAGGAGGATGGTGAAGAAAAGACACCCAATAAGGACCCTGCCTAACGACAAGACTGCAGAGTGAGTTCATGCATTATTAACTGTAAAGAATCCACACTGTGTGTGTGTGTGTGTGTGTATATATATATTTCGCAGAGAGTGTGAGAGGTGCACCATATGTGCCCCACCCATGGGAAAAGCTTCAACTGTAGCTCACAATTAATTATGGGGCACAAAACAGTAGGAAGCAGGGCTTCATTAGTTCTGTTCTTGCAAAACTACTTATTTATGTTTTTATTTTCCTTCCATGGCACTTCCAAATGTAGATAATGTGACACTTGAATGTACCGCAGGACTTCTTTATAGAGTTATTTTGCTACTGCTTTTCAATCTGTGGTAAAAAGGAATGAGCACATATGTTAAATAACATAAATCGAGTAGAGTTATTCTTCCTTGTACACCTATTACTCTCTTAGTCCATATCATCTCTTTTGTAGTAGTAGTAATAATAATAATTTTAAAACCCATAGACTCTCTTCAGTGATGTAAGAGGAAGTCAAGTGGTTCCAAATATTAAAGCCAGCAAAAGCCCATTCAGGAAAGACAAAGTGGACTGGTCCCCCAGACAACATTTCTCGGTGTGTATCTGTGTATTGCTGCTTAAACATGATTCTCATCATCATCCTTGAATGATGAGTCCCATCAGTGAAACTGAGCTACCTTCCTGACTCTCACTGGTGGGTGGGGATATGGAAAGGGGAAAGGGGGGCAATTGCAATAGGATGGAGAGGGAAAAGGGTGGCAGTTGTAATAGGGACATCTTCAAATGAGCCAGAAAATCATGTGAAACAACCTCGTTTCCCTGCTTTGTATTCTACCTTCAATTCCAACTTATTGGAGAGATGAATGAAGACGGTACACAGCCAGAATAACTAAATGACCATAAAACAATTACATCATCGAAACTAATGTCATATTCTGTGTCCTAATTGCTTAAAATGTGGCGGTCCAGAAATGATGGGTTTGTTCCTTCCTCAAAGTATCCTGACTGCAGCTAAAGTAGAATTGGTTTTGAAACAGCTGCAGCCTTGTTACCATGCTTTTGTTGCAGACAGGTCTCCCTGTTGCACTGGCTTTCCCATTCTTACACAACTCAGTTCATGTATTACTGCAACAGATTCCGAGCGTGGTACTGACCGAAAGCCCCACCTGGCTCCCGCTTGAGGACAGTGGCAGGACTCCCCTTGCCCACAGGTGGATCTGAAGTGAAACGTGAATGAGCAGATATGTCCTGGATGTTTAAGAAATGTAATGATGCTGAGGCATTGGTTTTGCCCAAAGTAGAATGAAGTTAAACAACAGTGGAATAATGATCTTTGTTTTGAAAAGACAGTGATGGGGGAGGTAAAAGAGGAGCACTCCTTCTAATTATATTACAGACATAACAGGATGCAGAAGTGTATGACAAGGCCCTGCTACAGCAAAGCAGCTAAGCATAGGCTTAAAATTAAGCATTTATTTAAGGGTTTTGCTGAATAAGGATGAGATCATTCACATACTTAAAGTTAAATGCATGCTTAAGTGCTTTGCTGAATCTGGGCCCAGATACATAAACCATTAAACAGTCACTTTAAGAAAATGGTGGAAAGCTGTTATACAATTTCTAGACCTTTTAAGTCATATCTCCTACATTTCCCACTATCTCTTTCTTATTAGCTCAAGGAGGAGGTTTTTAAAGCCCCAGTTCACCAAAAATGATAATGTTCATTGCTACTCGATTGTAATTCAAATTGCTCCATGCAGCCCCAAGCATGTGTTCAAATGTATAATCAGGCAAACAGGAGACTTGAGCCTTGCCAGTTGGAATACTGTTGGTCACAGATGCTACATTTTGGGGTGGTTTTTTTTTAGTCTAAATGAGGAAGGGTAGAGGGGTTGAATAAAGCTGGGGTTCGCTGTGCCTTTTTGGTGCTCTGTTCCTGTGGCTCGGGTTATTTGGGTACATGTTGCTTTGTGTCTGTGAGGGCTCCTTTTTTTTTTCCCTTTCTCTCTCTCCCCTGGTCAGAGAAGCAGTACTCATCACCTGGAGTGAAGGCTGACAGGAATGAACATAGGCAGGAAGCAGCGTGACACACACATTGTCATGCATGACTGACCAGCAGCCATCAACAGCAATTAAACATTGAGAGCACTGGATCCTTTTGGACAGGTTCAAGTTTCCTGGCACTGCTGTGATTAGATGTTTTGCACTGTTTCCCTGTAGTCAGTATGTGACAACATTCCCTTTTGCTTGCTCTTTTCTGATATTTATTTTTGCACTGTACTGGTGTTAGCATCTTCTCATGGAAAATTAATCACTTAAAATGGGATCATTTTAAAGGAGATTTGTAAGGCAGGTTTAAAGAGCAAATGGATATGAAAAAGAAATTGGTTATTTTTCTTAAAACACAAAATTCCCCCCTTCAGTTGAACATTATAGTGTTTAAGCGTTTTTGAATAACCATAGGTGTGTAGGAGATTCAATGAGAGAAAACTCGGTGAATGGCAGAAGCCAGCGAAGTACAACGCGGTCCTTTGGGTTTACCCAGCTGACTGCAATTTTATTGTAATTTAAGACGACAAAACAAAATGCCCTTAAAGGCAAGACCGAAGTGAAGAGCGGCTGCAGTTATGCTGGGCTGTCACTTGCTTGCCCTCGTTTCAGGGCTGAGATCCAGAGCAGCCCAACTGCCCGGCGTTTAACGAAGGCCCAGACTTCCAGGGCAAGGTCTGTGGCTTGGCACAAAGTGCTGTGCAGAGCAAGGCTGAGCTACGGCACCGGAGGCTGTGGCGAAAGGCCTTTTGGCGCACAACAAGGTCTCACGCCTAATTGAATAGTCACAGGGTTTGAGGCCAGAAAGGCTCATTAAGGCTCGATTCTGACCTCGTGGACTGTCGTCCTCTCCACTCCCCCAGACTGAGTCCAGCAGCTTACGTGTGACTAATTAATTGCTCCTGTTAATTCGCGGTCTCCTAGTCTCTGTAAAGACCTGGGAGGTCTGGTAATAAGCTGCAAGAAACTGCTGGACTTCTGTGTAGGAAGCCTT